>NW_027514702.1:308140-616280 GCF_048772815.1 Callospermophilus lateralis | reverse complement strand
TCATCCACCTGAAATACATATTTGTTTCATAGTACTGAAACCTAACTTCAGTGAATGGTGCATACAAATCCTAATTACTCTACAGTAACTGACCCAGTCTAACATCAATGCAAGAAGACTCCTATGGGACATGATATGTAATTTGTCATTCATTTGTATTCGACACTGGTACATTATTGTTTCTTCAGTTTTTGCACATCATAGGATATACATTGCATCCACAAGTTCACAAATTAATAGGCATTTGTTTCAAATTTAATGACTTCTTGCTTCAGAACACATGTATTGTCAGGGTTTCTTGACTGGTCCTTTCATCAGACTTCTTTCCAAACACATAATTTTGAATTTCCATAATCATTTTGAAGCAAAACTCACACACTCTTCATGATAAACCAAAACACTAATATTTCCAATAGATATATAACTGGTTGGAATGAATGATTGTATATCAATATACGATTTCCTTTAATTTTTCAGATATCAGTTCAAATCTATATTTAAAGTTGAAAAAATTATATTATTTATTCACAGTATGGTCTATTCATGCTTTTTTTCTATGTTCATAGAAACAGGGTACACCTCTTTGTACCCCGATTCTAATATTACATCTTCAATATATTGCTCCCAGAAATGGTGAAAGAAATACTCATGTCACCTCATTATCACAGTAATATTCTGGACAAAAAATGGAAAGGTCACACTTATGATTGTACCAAAGCCTAAATGGAAAGTGAACATGGATTTCTAAAAACATCCATATCCAGGTTGCCTAATGCTGTCAATTGTCAATCCTATTGGTGACTACATATTTGTTTTTTCCTATTTATATATTCAAACTCAACACTGTTGAAAATGTCTAATTCTATCCCTCACTTTATACTTTGCCTGATTTCGTAATGTTTCTATTGATATCTGCTTTTCTACATATTTTCCCCAGTTCAACATAGTGACTGACTCTTTATATGTGCTGACATTTACATTCACTCTATAACCAAAAGTCTATTGCTAAAGAACTTTTGGTCCAAATCCTGTACTCACTCTTCTTCCTAAACCTACCGACTATCTTCCTAATCCTACTGAATATCCCTTTTTGACCTGATGTTCTCTTCTAAATTCTATCATCCAATGTACAACGTCGTATGCCATTGTAATTCGAATTATCTGAGACATCTTTGCAGAACATAATTCAAAGCTAAGTATCCCAATCAAGGGCAAAACCCTTCTGGGATTCAAAGCATACCTAGATTTCTGTTTTCATACTTATATTTCACCTCTATATTCTTGTAAATATTGCAGGTTCCCAATGCCATTATTCATCGCACAGAATCATTCGTCACCAAATCAAACCTGTTTTTAACTCCAAGTATACACTGTTCCCTCAATCATTTTACAGAAGAGCAGGGACAGAGGGGTTCTTACAATACAGGAAAGTTGGGGATCTTCCACCAGATGAGAACCTCAAATGTCCATGCACAAATGATACCTGGAGAAGTTGTAGGCAGGTATGAAGCACCTGAGAGAGCAAAAGTCATCTTCCATGGCAAACAACCTGGTCAGGATGAAGGGATGTGTCTGAATCTGCCTCTCTCTTCTTACTGTAGACAAGGTGGAACAATCCAGGCCTGAGTGGAGAGCTGTTCCAGGGTGCCAATGGTTGATATACATTCTACCTTATGAAAGTGTCACAGGAAGTAGGGGAAACCTCCATCTTATGTAACCCTTGGAAGCAACAGTTAGGACAAAGTGGTTGCCAAGGCAGTGACCTCATTCAGTTCCAAAGAATGTGACATACCTCATTTCCTTGGTGATGGAACTCTCTGAACTTGGTATCCAAGAAGCCAGGCACCCAGAGGCAGTCCCAGTCCCAGGCCCAGTGGGCTCACTTGTTTGGATTTACCAAGGACAGAGTCAGTTTTCTTGGTACCTAATGATATGAGGATGGCCAAATGCAAGGAGAGCTATGAATATGGACCTTTCCTGAGAAAACAGGTAGTGGCTAACCACTTTTTCCTGACATCTTCACAGAGTTGGTCAAGGAAACATGATCTGAGAGAAGACAGGCCATGTCGAGGGAACATAGCATGGCCCACCAGTCAGAGGATACTTCGGATAGTCAAAGACCTACTTGGGGGCAGGAGGTGCCTTTGTGGGAGTGGGTGTGGGTTTGTTGTTTTGTCTCATGTTCTGAGAATAGATAGGAAAGGCGTTTTGTTTGGTTTGGAGTGGACAGTTTCTAGTAAGTCATTTGACAAGGCGAGTGTTTCTGTTTCTGTGTATCCCACTGTGTCCGTTGTTGTAGACATTAGAAAAGAGAATGCATTAATGGATGTGTCCTGTCTAGTATAAATCTTCCCTATAATTCATCCTGCCCAATATATGAATGGACTGCAGCTTGTCTTATCGATGTGCAACACCTGTTATCTTTCTAAGTTGTTGTTTTCTTCCTGAATTCTGGTCACTCTCCAGAATAGGCTCATGGATTTGTGTCCAAAATATGTACCACCTCCAAGCTCTGTGACATGGCCATATAAAGGATAGTTGAAGAGAATGGCGAGCATCTCAGAAAACTCAGATATCAGTGTGACCAGGAAAGTCTCAGTGCAGAAACACTGCTTTGGGCTTTTTGCTTACTTATTGCTGTGTTGCACTGAATGTCAGGAAGGTCTTTGCCTCAGGCCACTCCTTTGTGAAGCCTGAAGAAAACAGTTTTCAAATGGAAATGAATGGGCCTCACCTGTGGCTCTTAGCTTAATTGCTTTGGAAAGGGATGTGTCTTTATCAGCCTCTTGGACCTGTGTGTGGCTGTAGCATAGATTCTCAGCACCTGATGGATCTTAAGAATGATCCCATGTGAGCTTCCAAAACCACAATGGCAAAAAATATCATTCATTTTGGATGAAGTCTCTTGCCTTCCTCTGTTAGGTTGCTGCACTCCATCAAATGAGAATAGGGATTATTTAGGTCAAATGAGTTCTTCAAAGCCCTGCAGAGGTGCTTGTGTTTTCGCTTGACTCTAAATCACCTAAAGAATTGATACCTAAAATCAGTAGACCTCAAATTGGAGAAACATAGAAGTATTAACGGCAGGTTTATTTGTTCACTCCTGGTTCACAGAAACGGTGTCCAGCCTACCCTGACTTTAGGCAAATGAGGGGCAAACGAGCTGATTTTGGACACTGTCTTGGGCTGCGCCCCTCATGGAAACCTCCAGCCAGATGTTAAGATGATTGACTATATGGAATAAGATGAGGGCTATGTGGGAGTGTTTTGGTTTTAATGTTGCTCATTTGCGTGGCATTGGAATAAATGACTGTGTCCACGTGGGCTTGAACTCTGGTGTGATTCCCCTTAGAGACTGGGTTTTGGAACTGAACTCAGAGAAGCATTGCCATGAATTTTGTTGGGATTTTAAGAGGCCATGCATGAAAGTCACTCTTGGAAACTGAGACCTAGGCCCCGGGTGGATTTCCACAGACGCCTGGGAATCTCAGCAAGGATATAACATGATTTTATCCTTAAAGAAATGGCAGCCATAGTTGAGAGTCAAAACACACATGGACCTCACATTATAGACCTCAATGGGCCTCGCCTAATGTGACCTTTTGTCCACTCTTTGGGAAGCCTTGCCTGTGAGAGTTCTCCAGAGATTTTATTGAAATGAGCTTCCTCACCATTTAATCTTTGCTGAATGAATTGAAACCCACAGTGCCTCCAACTTCATGCTTGAAAAATGGCTAGATAAATACCATGAAATTTTTGAAATACCTATGACCAGGTGGTACTGGAGAAACATTGGATGTCCTTTTGCTGATCATGATTATACCAGACAGTGCCTTGATTTACTGAGTTTCATGAAAATGGTGTAGAACAGAGATGCCAGTAGTTTGTAGCCTGCTGAGTAGTGGGTCTAGAGCAGTGGTGGGGAGGTGTTTGATAAAACATTCGTGGAAGGGCCTTGTGGATCTACCATTGGATTCCAAATGGCTTGTAACTGACATGGTGCAGCCAGCAGACCCTTATATGTAAAGGCATCTTGTTATATGGAGAGTTTTCAGAGGAAAATTAAGTATCAGGTTGATATGGAAAAGGGGGCAATGGGGAAAGCAGTGAGAGATAGAAGCCTAGTTGGTGCATTCTCTTGCAGACCCTGACCCACCACACGTGACAGAACTCCCTCCAGCACTGTGTCCCAGTTTAGCTCCTAGTATTTCGTGAAACAACTACCAAACTCACAGTGCAGCAGCAAAAACTCCACAAAAAATGGAGGAGGACCAAATGGCTTCACAGTCCACACGGGGAGACACTTAGTCCCCAGTGGCCTCAGTTTACTTACAAAGAGAGGATTCAGCACTGCTTCATCTTGTTCATTGGAAAATAAGAAACCATGTCCTCCAGGTCACATAGATGTAGACCCAGCTTTGATGGTCTCACTACAAAGGAAGCCAAATCTCCTGAAAACAACATATATTTCAAGTGCGGAAGCTCAGAGGCAGTTTCTCAAAAAGTTTTTAGGCCAGCAGAGCTCCATGTTTGTGGAGTGTTTACCCTGTCCCTTACTTTTTGAAACTCCTCTACCGCCTCCAGAATGTGAACTCCTTAGCATTTTCCATTCCAGATATGTATTCACTGATTTTGTAACTCTTCTCCTCTAGTTGTGTCTTACTTGTGGTGAAGGTAATGTCAAGGCATTGTTCTGGATGAGAGCGGGAGGATATTTGTGCAGCGTATATTTACATACACATTGGATTCATTTTCCAATTTGTCATTCGAAGTACTGAATCCCTGACAATAACCCATACCTAGTAGACTCAGACTATTCATCCTAATATAATCGTGAAAATTAACCCAACACAATAGAAATACAAGCACTTCAGAGGAGACATGTTGTAGAGTTGGACTTGAAATTTGCCTTATATAAGGTTGGAGTTATAAATCTAGTCAAATTTTAATTGTAATATTGTCCATGTGTTTTTAAACTTAACAAATATGTGAATTCTTGTTTCCCTTTTCTGTAGCCTATTCACACATGTATATTTATATGCATATATAGAATCCTACCAGGTATCACACGTACATTTTTGTGAGGTGGCTGTCTTGGCAGATACAAATTGTGAGAAGAGTTCACTCCTCCTAAATGCTTTTGGAAATGAAAATTCAACCTATAGGAGAGCGTCCTATTAGAAAAACATTATATATAAACTCATGTTTAGTAAAATAAATATTTTTTGCATTTGTGGATGATATATATTTACTGATGAATTTCGATTGGCATTTATATTGGTACTTTTTATGTCTGTGAGTGTTGTGTGTGTGTGTGTGTGTGTGTGTGTGTGTGTGTGTGTATATATATATAGATAGATAGATATAGATATAGATATATAGATATAAATATAGATATACTCTCCAAATTTTTCAAAGTATGAAATATATGTGTCTTATTTTGCACTTCCTAAATTTTTCATATTCATGAATGTGGATTTATAATTATCTTTTCACAAGATTATTCTCAGAAACATTCATATACCCTACGAGACTCTTACCACTAATACTAATATAATGGAGAAAAAGAACCCAAACAGAATAGATACAAGCATTTCAGAAGAGACATGGTGTATAGTTGGACTTGCCTTTTGCATAATATAAGGTAGGAGTTATAAATCTATTCAATTTATTGAAATAATTTTCCATGTGATATTTTTTTTGACACAACACAAAATTTAATCTTTGAAAAATAAATAAAGTTGACACTTCCTTAACCAAGCTAATGAAGAAAAAAAACCTCAAATTACTAAAATTAAGGATCATAAAGGAACTTTTACAGAGTACACAACTAAAATACAGAGAATAATTGAAAACTAATTTGAAAATTTATAGTCTAATAAATTAAAATACCATGATGACATCAATAAAATTTTAGAGATATACCCAAACTTAATTAGTAGGACGTGAACAATTTAAACAAATCAATTTCAAGCAATGAAATAGAAGTTGCTGTCAACAGCCTACCAATCAAGCAAAGCCCAGGAACAGACAGATTCTCAGCCATGTTCTACAAGACCTTCAAAGAAGCATTCATCACAATACTCCTCAAATTATTCCATAAAATAGAAAAGGATGGAACTCCTCCAAACTCATTCCATGAGGCTATTATCACTCACATACCAAAATCAGACAAAGACACATCAAGGAAAGAAATCTTCAGAGCAATATTCCTGACAAAGATATATACAAAAATTCTCAATAAATTCTTTTTTTTAAGCCAAAGTTAATCAAAAGGGATAAAGAGGGACACTACACACTATTCCATGTGTTTTTAAAGTTAAGAAATATATGAATTCCTGTCTCCCTTTCTCTGTAGCCTATTAAGCACATGTATTTTTATATGCACAAATAGAATCCTACCTGGTTTCACACGTACATTCTTGTAAGGTGGCTGACTTGGCAGATACTATTTGTGAGAAGAGATCACTCCTCCTAAACGCTGTTGGTACAGAAAATTCAACCCATGGGTGAGCTTCCTAGATGAACAACATTATACATACATCCATGTTCAGTAAAATGAATATTTTGGGATATGCGGATGAGTTATTTTTCATGATGAATTTCGATTGACATATATATTGCGACATTATAATGTGTGTGTGTTTCTCTCTCTCTCTCTCTCTCTCTCTCTCTCTCTCTCTATATATATATATATATATATATATATATATATATATATATATATAGTCTCCAGATTTTCCAAAATATGAAATATATGTCTTCTTATACACCACCTGAATTCATTCATATTCATATATGTGGATTTATAATCAACTTTTAACAAGTTTATTCTCAGAAATATACATCCACTGAAATACATATTTGTTTCCTAGTATTGAAAACTAAATTCAGGGAAGGGTTCTTACAAATCCTAATATTTCTAGACTAACTGACCAAGTTTAACATCAATGCAAATACATTCCTATTGGATATGATGTGTTTTTTAAAGTTCATTTTTATTCAAACTTGGTGCGTTATTATTTATTCAGTTTATGGACATCATAAAATATATCCTTTCATTCACAAGTTCACAAATTTGTAAATATTTGGTTTACTTTCAATCACTTCCTCCTTTGGAACACATATATTCCTCTATGTTTCTTGACTGGTCTTTTCACTAGACTTCTTTCTAAACACATTATTTTCGATTCCATTATCATTTTTGAAGCAAAACTCACACACTATTCATGATAAACGGTAACCCTAATAATACCATTAGATATATAACTTGTTGGAATGAATGTACATATATCAATATATGATTTCGTCTATATTTTCAGATATTAAAACAATCCATTATGTAAATTTGGAACCAGTCACATAATTTTTTCACAGTATGGTCTATTAATGCATCATCTCTATATTCATCAACACAGGGTAAACCTCTTAGTATCCCCAGTACTAATTTATATGTTTTCAAAATATTGCTCCCAGAAAAGGTGGAAGAAATACTCATGTCACCTGATCTACATATACATATTATCACAGTAATATTCTGGACACAAAATGCAAAGGTCACCATTATGATTGCAATAAAGCCTCAATGGAATGTGAACAGGGATTACTAAAAACATCCATGTCCAGTTTGCCTAATGCTCTCAAATGTCAATCCAATTGGTGACTACATTTTTCTTTCTTTTTAAGATTATGTATTCAACCTCAACCCTGTTGAAAATGTCAAATCTTATCACTCACGTTATACTTTGCCTGATTTCCTAATGTCTCTATTGATGTCTGCCTTCCTACATATTTTTCCCAGTTCATCATTGTGCCCAACTTTTCACATATGGTGCCATTTATATTCACTCTCTAACCGAAACCTATTGCTAAAGAACTTTTGGTCCAAATCCTAGACTCACTCTTCCTCCTAAACCTACTGACTATCTTTCTAATCCTACACACTATCCCTTTTTCACTGGATGTTCTCTTCTACATTCAATCATCTGAGGTACAGGGTCTTATGCCATTGTATATCGATTTGCATCGACCTCGGTGCAAAACATTACTCAAGCTAAGGATCCCAATCAAGAGCCCAAATCCTTCTGGGCTTCAAATATTACCTAGATTTCTGTTTTCATACTTATATTTTACCTCCATATTCTTATAAATATTGCTGGTTCCCAATACCATTATTCATCCAGCAGAATGATTCCTAAGCCAAATGGAACATGCTATTAACCCTAACCATACAATGTTCCCTCAATCTCACTTTACAGAAGAGCAGGGATAAAGTTGATATTACAATACAGGAAGTTAGGAGATCTTCCACCTGCTGAGTACCTCAAAATCCATGCAGAAATAATCCCTGGAGAAGATGTAGGCAGCTATGAAAGACCTGAGAGAACAAAAGTCATATTCCATGGCAAACAACATGGTCAGGATGAAAGGATGTGTCTGAGTCAGCCTCTCTATTCTTAATGCAGGGAAGATGGACCAAAGCAGGCCTGTGTGGAGAGCTGTTCCCAGGTGACTATGGTTTCTATACCATTCTAACATGTGAAAGTATCACAGGAAGTAGGGCAGCCTCCATGTCAGGAGACACTAGGATGCAACTGTTAGGACAAAGTAGTGGCCAAGACAGGGACCTCATTTATTTCCTGAAGGTAGTGACCTCACCTCATTTCCTTGGCCATGGAACTCTCTGAATTTTGTGATCCAGGAAGCCAGGCACCAGAGCCAGTCCAAGTCCCAGTCGCAGTGGGCTCACTTGTTTGGATTTACTAAGGACAGAGTCAGTCTTTCTTGGTACCTACTGATGTAAGGGTTGCCAAATACTAAGAAAGCTCTGAAGAGGGGTCTTTCCTGAGAGGACAGGAATTGGCTCACCACTGCCTCCTGACAACTTCACAGAGTTGACCAAGGAGACCAGATCTGAGACAGAAAGGCCATTTGTGGGGAACATCGTATGGCCTACCAGTCAGAGGACACTCCAGATAGTGACAGACCTACTTGGGGGAAGGAGTTGCATTTGTGGGTGTTGGTTTGTGTTTGTGGTTTTTTTCCATGTTCTGAGAATAGGTAAAAAAGGAGGTTTGTTTGGATTGGAGTGGACTGTTTCCAGTAAGTCATTTGACAAGGAGACTGTTTCTATGTCCGTGTATCCCACTGTGGTTTTTTTTGTGGATATTAGAAAAAAATAGCTCATTGGGTGTGTCCTGTCTAGTAGAAAGCTTCCCAGCATGCATCCTTTCCAATTAATGAATGGACTGAGGCTTGCCTTATCCATGGGCAACACCTGCTATCTACCTAATTTTCCATTTTTTCATGAATTCTGGCCACTCTCAAGATTAGTATCATGTATTTTTGTACAAGATATGTACCACCTCCAAGCTCTGTGACATGGCCATGTACTGGATAGCTGAAGGGAATGGCGAGCAACTCAGAAAACTCACATATTAGAGTAACAAGGAAAGTCTCCGTGGAGAAACCCTGCTTGGGGCCTTTTGATTACCTATTGTTCTGTTGCTCTGAATGTCAGAAAGGTCTTTGCCTCAGGCCACCCCTTTGTGAAGCCTGAAGAAAACAGTTTTCAAATGGAAATGAATGGGCATCACCTGTGGCTCTTTGCTTCATTGCTTTGGAAATGGATGTATCTGAATCAGCCTCTTGGCCCTGTGTGAGCCTGTGGTTTAGATTTTCAGCACCTGATGAATCTAAAGAAAGATCCCATGTGGGCATCCAAAACCTAAATGGAAAAAAGATCAGTCATTGTGGATGAAGCCTCTCGACTTCCTCTGTAAGATTCCTGACCTCCATCAAGTGAGAATAGGGATTATTTGTGTCAAATAAGTTCTTCAAAGGGCTGCAGAGGGGAGACAATAGGTGCTTGGGTTTTCTTATAACTCCAATTCACACTAAAAATCTATACCCCACAGTCAGTAGGCCTCAAATTTGAGAAGTGGAGTAGTATTAACGGCAGGCCTATTTGATCAATTCTGGTTCACACTAAGGTTGTCCAGGCCACCCTGACTTTAGGCAAATGAGGGACAAGGGAGATTATTTTTGACACTGTCTTGGGCTGTGCCCCTCATGGAAACCTCCAGCTAGAGGTTATGATTAGTGTCTATATAAAAAGATGAAGAGGGCCATGTGAGAGTGTTTTGGTTTTAATTGTCATCATTTGTGTGGCAATTTGAAGAGATGCCTGGGTCCACCTGGGCTTGAACTCTGTTGTGATTCCCCTTAGAGACTGAGTTGTGTAACTGACCTCAGAGAAGTATTGCCATGAATTGTGTTGGGATTTCAGGAGGCCACACATGAGATTCACCATTGGAATCTGAGATCTTGGCCCAGGGTGACTTTACACAGAGCACTGGGAATCTAAGCCAGGATATCACAAGATTTTATTCTGAAAGATTCCAGCCATAGTTAAAACACCAACAGGGAATCTTTAGATCACTTATAAGCAAATTAAAAAACAAAATTTTTTAACAAGAGTAAAAATACTTAGTTAATGTAATGCTACCCTGAATTTTTTGGGTGAGTTTTACTTTATATTCCCTGTTTGAGATCCTAGTAAACTTGAGAGAAAAAAAAAAGAAAAAAACAAAACTTTTGAACATAACTTTAAATGAAATAAAATCTGACCTACTGCTTTCGTAGTCATTCTCACATGTAGTAAGATGGGACACAGAGCCTTATCTCAGGTAAGACAGGGCTCTTTATAAATCATAAGTGTTTTAGTTCTAAAGCTGATCTTCGTTTTTTAATATCCTTTTACAAAGTTTACATAAATTGTTTGAGGTCACATGAACATTAGCTAACACCATATAATATCACTTTTGAAACATGAATTAAAGAATGGCTGAATGTTTTTAACATTCAAATAGTTTAGGCTCTCATTAATTTAAAAATACATTTAAATTGTTGCACAATGTAAAGTGTAACATAAAACTTTACATATCTTATTGATAACAGGTAAATAAATCCCCAATATATATTTTATTTACCATACAACTTCAGAACACCAGCTTGATATAATGCTCTTTTAATGTTTCTACCTTATCGAGTTGTATAACTGGAAGATATGAGCACATTAATAGCATCACAGTTACATTGATGTTTCTACATTTACCAAGTTTATCTTTTAAAGAAATGGCAGTACAGTGCTCTAAAATAACAGTTCTGTTTTAAACAGTTGTTTAATTTTTATGGTTGCTTGCTCTGGAAAAAATAAGACTTAATAAACACAATGTTATGAGTAATCTTATGTTTTAAGAAATTTTTGTCTCTTTAACACATGACTAATTTTTACAATCTTACACAGACTTTAGTAGAAAGTCTGTATAAGATTGTAAACATTTTATACAGATTTTGTACTAAAAATTGATAGACCTTAGTATATCAATCAGATATCAAACAAAAACACTCATGAATGAGTAAATCCAAATCAAATTTACTTTACTTTTTAATCAAAATATTAGACAAATGTATTGAACAGTGTAAACCATTTTTTGGTTGAAGGAAAAGTCCTAGAACAAAGTCATATAGACCTTTGGTAGACAATAATATTTTATTAGATTTTTGAACACCTAGAAAAACTTATAGGCATAAATTTGAAGACATTTATATTTATCTGTTTATCCAATCTAAATTGAAACATTTAAACCACGTGAATTAAAGATCTGTGGTCCACTTTTTAAAATTTGTTTTTATGAGCGCTTTTTTATATGAGTGCTCCTTATATATGTTAATTTGTGTATCATTTGAATGATATACGGACATATGTGTATATATATATATATATATATATATATATATATATATATATATAGAGAGAGAGAGAGAGAGAGAGAGAGAGAGAGAGACATAAAACACATAACAAAAGTGTGCACACCTAATAATAGTGAAGGCCTTGTAGCTTTTCACAGGTGAAATCACCATTGCAATGTTTTTAAAACTCCACAGTTGGTCAAAGATAAAACTGATCAGAAAAACATTAACCTAGGTCTGTAGGATCAAAATCATAAACTCAAAAAAAAAAAAGAATCTAAGAAAAAATTATGAGTCCTAGAAAAAATGACTGGCCGGTAATTAGTAAATACCATACAATTTACCATTTTTTTCCCTTAGGCCTCAGATCAGTCTCTTACTGAGCTTACAGGAGACTTTCATTTGCATTTCAACAGAAGTCCTGGCTGAGGTCTGGAAGGAGCAGGAAAAAACTGCTATTCTGAGCAGACACCTCAGGCCTAAGGCATTTTAACCATAATTTTCTGGTTAGGATGTTGAAAATTATGCTACAAGTTTAAGATACAATTCACAAAATTTTATATCTTTACATCTTGTTTTGTCAACAGATATCATACTATGATTTACTATCCTTGTCCAAATTAATGCACTGGTAAACACAGTGACATTTTCCCAGGCTACCCAATTCAGAATTGGAGAAAAAAAGACTGCATGATTGGGAAGTTACTTGCCAACTTGGAAGTAGAGTTCTTTAGTTTTCCATCCTAAGTATTTAAGTTCTCTGGCATGAATTATCTGAAATCAAAAACTAAACAATTACCTAAACCCGACTTTTAACTGCAATATTGTGCAATGCTTCAAAAAACGCATTCAGATACCAGATTTTTACAATAAAACATCATCATTTAGACACACATTCAGCTAAGATCATTCTCAAGAAACAATTTATAATATAAACACATTATTGCACATGTCTTAAAGTGCCAAAAACAAAGGCACAAGACAGACAGAAAGGAACTCCAGAATATGGCTGACAGACAGAAGCCTTTAAAACAGAGCAGATAAGAGAAAAATCTCCTGCACCAGTGGCACCACAGATGTCCCCACAAGGGGACCAGATGTTTTCACAGAGAAGCTACCTGAAATGTAAAATCAAGGGTCTCCATGGTGACTTTACTGCATTTAGTGTCCCCTTTTTATTTTTCTCTTTTAAAAGAAGACAGAGGTGTCATAATTCTTACAGTGCAGGGAAGGAAGGAGGGAATTCCCTGAAGCAACAGGGCTTTGGCAGTTGCTGGGGTCCCTCAGTCCCTCCTTTTACTTACAGGATTAGCTCTTCTGTTTCGGGTCCACTCCAAGCATGCACCATCTCCTAACATTTCAATCGTCAGCTCTCAAAAAGTTCTGGGACGGGGCCGGGTATCAAAATTTGTAACTTATAGTTCGGTTTCTGACCCTGAAGCAAATTAATGCTAATTTAATAATGAGGACAGGGTTTTGAGAAAAAGAAAATGGAGGTTTATTGCTTTGCTAACAAAGGAAAAACAAGGGGACTCTGCCAAAAGGTTGTGACTCTCATGATCTGGAGGGACAAGGGATTTTAAAGAGTTTCACTTGTTAACCTGGGGTATACTCAGTTCTTCGTTCCCCAGCAGGCATTGCCCTGTGCAGTGGGTGTGCTCCAGGCAGCCAGCTAGGGGCTTCTTTCTTCCTGCTTAACAAAGGTGGGTAAAGTTCATCACAGTTCCTTAAAACACAGTCGAAAGGGTGTCAGGCTTACTTGCTTTGTTACCCTTTTTCACGTCCAATATCCTTAAAATTTTACCACAGAAATCAAACAAAAAAACGCACAAAAAAAACAACAAAAAACATATAGACCACAGAACAAAACACAGAAAAACAGAATCCTGGTGCCGAAACAGAAAAACAGAGGAGCAATGCAACATCTTGCTAAAACTCCAGGGTAGGAGCGTGTGTGTGCCCATGGGCACCTCTCTACCCTTCCAGAGGAATTCCCTACAGAACAGAACAGAGGACAGCATGATTCTCATTACTGTCCTGGACAGGAGTGTATGTGAGCCTCCCCAGGCCACCTCTCTGTCATCAGAAGAGATCTCCCTTAACCAGATATCAGATGTTATAAAGGCACCACTTACCTATGGAGGCCTCCTCCACCAGGGGCTTGATAATAGTTTTAGTGTGGTGGTTCACTGCAGTGCTCCCCAGACTGACGGCTCACTCCAAGGCCTTGGAACATCTCAAGTTGTGCACCTCCTAGAGTGGTTCTCCAGCCCAGTGCCCTGGAGGGAAGGCCAGCTTCAGAATTTTCAGCAGTCTGGTTTTGTGATCTGCTCGGGCAGGGTCATCTCACTGGGGAACTCCAAAATTTTGGACTAGGATGCAAGAAAAGACCACTGACTCCAATTAAAATCAAATTAAGACAAGCTTATTATTTCAACAGGCTGGGCTGCCTCTCCTTCCCAAAATGGCGGGAACAAGACAGCAACCCCACCTTTCCTACAGCCCAGCTATATAGCCCACAAAGTTACACAAACGGGTAGTTACAGATAACAAAACTTTGAAAGCATCACACTAATGGTAGTTTACATTTTTTTTTTTGCTGGCCCCAATATCAGAAATAATGAGGACCATTAGGGCCTCAGAGAGGGTTGTTGTCTGGCCAGGGAAGGCCAATATTTATGAGGTGTCACTAAAGTTTCAGAAAGTACTGTTATCTGGTCAGAGAGCCAGGTGTGGATGAGTTCAAGGCACGGGCAGGCGTTCCAAGCAGGTTCAGAATTTGCAGTAATTTAGAGTAAAGCCAAAATTATCTTTTCATGGCTTTGTGGCAAGATGGTTCCCAATTTTAATAAAAAATCAGGTTGGGTCTATCAAGCCTCTCCCTTACTTTTGGAAACTCCTCTGCAAACTCCAATGTTGTGAACTCCCGAGCATTTTAATTCCAGATATGTATTCACAGAATTTCTAACTCTTCTATTCCAATTGTGTCTTTCTTGGGGCGAAGGTAATATCAAGTCATTGTTCTGGATGAGAGTGGAAATATTTTTGTGTAGCACATATTTGCATACACATTTAGGAGATCACTCCTCCTAAACACTGTTGGAACAGAAAATTCAAACTATTGGGGAGCTTCTTAGTTGAACAACATTATTCATGAATCCAAGTTCATTAAACAAATAGTTTTGGATCAGTGGATGATATATATTTCAAGATGAATTTCAATTGGCATATACTATGCTACATTTTAATGTCTGTGTGTGTTTTTTGTTTATAATGTTCTGCGATTTATATGGATTTAAAATCAAGTTTCCACAAGATTATTCTCAGAATATTCATCCACCTGAAATACATATTTGTTTCCTAGTACTGAAAACTAACTTCAGTAAATGGTGCATAAAAATCCTAATATGTCTACAGTAACTGACCCAGATTAATATCAATGCAAGTAGATTCCTAGGGGACATGATGTGTATTTTGATGTTCATTTTTATTCAACACTGCTACATTACTATTTCTGCAGCTTATGCACATCATACTGTATATATTTCATTCAAAAGTTCGCAAATTTATATGCATGTGTTTCACATTCAATCACTTCCTGCTTCAGAACACATGAATTCCTCCAGGTTTCTTGACTATTCTTTTCATGATACTTCTTTCCAAACACATTATTTTTGATTTCCATAATCACGTTTGAAGCAAAACTCACACACTTTTCAGGATAAAATATAACCCTAATATTACCATTAGATGTATAAGTGGTTGGAATGAATGATTGCATATCAATATGAGATTTCTTTTATATTTTCAGATATCAATTCAATCCATTATTTAAAGTGGAACCAGTTATATTATTTATACACAGTATGGTCTATTCATTCATAATCTGCATATTCATAGACACAGGGTACACCTATTTGTACCCCAAATACTAAATTATACGTCTACAAAACATTGCTCCAGAAACGGTGGAAGAAATATTCATGTCACCTGATCTACACATACATTTTATCACAATAATATTCTGGACACAAAATGCAATGGTCACACTTATGATTTTAAAAAAGCCTAAATGGAAAGTGAACATGGATTACAAAAAAACATCCAAGTCCTGGTTACCTAATGCTCTCGAATTCAATCCTATTTGTGACAACATATTTGTTTCTTCCTAAGATTATATATTCAAACTCAACCCTGTTGAAAATGTCTAAACCAATTACACACTTTATACTTTTGCTGATTTCCTAATGTCTCTATTTATGTCTGCTTTCCTACATATTTTCCCCTGTTCGTCATTGTGACTGACTCTTCACATGTGCTGACATTTACATTCACTCTCTACCCGAAACCCTATTTGTAAAGAACTTTTGGTCCAAATCCTATACTCACTCTTCTTTATAAACCTGCTGACTACCTTGGTAATCCTACGGACTATTCCTTTATGACTAGATGTTCTGTTTGTTATTCAATCATCCGAGGTACAAGATCCAATTTCATTGTATATTGACTTATCTGAGACATCTGTGCAGAATATAATTCAAAGCTAAGTATCCCACTCAAGGGCCCAATGCCCTACTTGGCTTCAAATCTTCCCTAGATTTCTGTTATATTTTACCTATATATTCTTGTAAATATCACAGGTTTCCAATACCATTATTCATCCAGCAGAATGATTGCTAACCAAAATTGAACATATTATTAACCCTAACCATACACTGTTCCCTCAATCTAACTTTAGAGCAGTGCAGGGACAGAGTTGGTCTTACAAAAGAGGAATGTTGGGGATCTTCCACCTGCTGAGAATATCAAAGATCCTTGCAGAAATGATCCCCGAAGAAGATGTAGACTGCTCTGAAGGACCTGAGAGAGCAAAAGTTAGCTTCCATGGCAAACAACCTGGTCACTATGAAGGGATGTGTCTGAATAAGCCTCTCTCTTTTTAATATAGAGCAAATGGACCAAACCAGGCCTGTGTGGAGATCTTTTCCCCGGTACCAATGGTTGATATACCATTCTAACTTGTGAAAGTGTCACAGGAAGTAGGGGCAGCCTCCATCTCATGGGACCCTTGGAAGCAACTGTTAGGACAAAGTGGTTGCCAAGGCTGTGAGCTCATTCACTTCATGAAGGAAGTGACCTACCTCACTTTCTTGGTGATGGAACTCTCTGAACTTGGGATCCCTGAAAACAGGCAGCCAGAGTCAGGCCCAATAACAGTCACAGAAGTCTCACTTTTTGGATTTACCAAGGAGAGAGTCAATCTTTCTTGGTATCTACAGTTGTGAGGATGGCCAAATGCCAGGAAAGATCTGAATTGGGGTCTTTCCTGAGAAAGCAGGTATTGGCTCACCGCTGGCTCCTGACAACTTCACAGAGTGGGCCAAGGAGTCCAGATTTGAGAATAGAGAAGCCATTTCGGGGGAACATAGTATGGCCCACAAGGCAGAGGACACTCTTGATAGTCACAGACCCTCTTGGGGGAAAAAGGTGCCTTTGTGGGAATGAGTGTGTGTATGTGGTTTTGTCTCATGCTCTGAGAATAGGTAGGAAAGGCAGTTTCTTTGGTTTAGAATGGACTGTTTCTAGTAAGTCATTTGACAAAGCAAGTGTTTCTATGTCTGTGTATCCAACTGTGTCCATGGTTGTAGACATTACAAAAGAAAATGCATCAATGGATGTGTCCTGTCTAGGAGAAAGCTTCCCCACATTCATCCTGCCCAATTTATGAAAGGACGGAGGCTTGCCTTATTGATGGGCAAGACCTGCTGTCTTCCTAAGTTTCTGTTTTCTTCTTGAATTCTGGCCACTCTCCAGAATAGACTCATGGTTTTGTGACCAAGATATGTAGCACCTCAAAGCTCTGTGACATGGCCGTGTACTGCATAGCTGAAGGGAATGGCGAGAATCTCAGGAAACTCAGATATCTGTGTGATCATGAGTGTCTCAGTGGAGAATCCCTGCTTTGGGCCTTTGCTTACCTATTGTTCTGTAGCACTGAATGTCAGGAAGGTCTTTGCCTAAGGCACCACTTTGTGAAACCTGAATAAAACAGTTTTCTAATGGAAATGAATGAGCATCACCTGTCTCTCTTTGAGTAATTGCTTTTGAAAGGGAGGTGTCTGAGCCAGTCTGTTGGCTGTGTGTGAGGCTGTGGCTTGCATTCTCAGCACCTGATGGATCTAAAGAAAGATGCCATGTGTGCATCCAAAACCAAAATGGCCAAAAGAGCAGTCATTGTGGATAAAATCTCTTGCCTTCCTCTGTAAGGTTCCTGACCTCTATCAAGTGAGAATAGGAATCCTTTGGGTCAAATGACTTCTTCAAAGCCCTGCGGAGGCTAGCCAATAGGTGCTTGGGTTTTCTCATGACCCCAATGCACATAAAGAATCTAAACCCCACAGTCAGTAGGCCTCAAATTGGAGAAGCTGAGCAGTATTAATGGTAGGCCTTTTTGATCACTTCTGGTTCACAGAAGGGGTGTCCAGGCCACTCTGATTTTAAGGAAATGACGAGCAAGAGTGCGTATTTTGGACACTGTCTTGTCCTGCGCTCCTCATAGAAACCTCCAGCTAGAGGTTATGATGAGTGTCTATATGGAAGAAGATGAGAGCCATGTGGGACTATTTTGGTTTTAATTGTGGTCATTTGTGTGGCAGTTGGAAGAGATGACTGGGTCCACCTGGGTTTGAACTCTGGTGTGAATCCCCTTAGAGACTGAATTCTGGAAGTGACCTCAGAGAAGTATTGCCATGAATCGAGTTGGGATTTTAGGAAGCCATGCATGAGAGTCGCCCTTATAAACTTAGATCAAGTTCCAGGGTGGCTTTCCACAGAGCACTGGGAATCTCAGCCAAATTATCCCATGATTTTATTCTTAAATACTTGGCAGCCATACTTGAGAGTCAAAACACACATGGAACTCACATTGTAGACCTCAATAGGCCTGGCTTCATGTAACCTTTTGGCCACTCTATGGGAAGCGTTGCCTATGAAAGTTCTCCAGAGTTTCACTGAAATGAGCTTCCTCAACATTTAATGGTTCTTGAAAGCCACAGTGCCTCCCAACTACATCCTTGAAAAAATGGCTAGATAAATACTTTGAAATTTTTGAAATTCCCATGACCAGGTGGCACTGGAGTATCTTTGGATGTCCTGCTGCTGATCATGAGTGTACCAGAGAGTGCCTTGATTGACTGGAATTTATAAAAATAATGTAGAACAGAGATGGTAGTAAGTTGGAGCCTGCTGAGTAGTGGGCCTAGAGCAGTGGTAGCCACGTGTGTGATAAAACATCTGTGGTGGGTCCATGTGATTAGCCCATTTGCTTCCAAATGGCTTGTGACTGACATGGTGCAGCCAGCAGACCCTTATTTGTAAAGGCATCTTTTTATTTGGAGAGCTTTCAAGGTAATAATCAGAATCAGGTTGATATGGTCAAGGGTGCAAGCTATGTGAGAAAGAAGCCTGGTTGTTTCATTCTCCTGCAGACCCTAACCCACCACACGTGACAGAACTCCCTCTAGCACTGTGTCCCAGTTGAACTTGTTGTTCAAAAAGCCCAGTGCAGCAGCAAGAACCAAAAGCCCCAGTGCAGCAGCAAGAACCACCACAAAAATTTGAGGAGGACCAAATGGCTTCACAGTCCACACGGGATGAAACTTAGCCTCCAGTGGCCACACTTTACCTACAAAGAGAGAATTCAGCACTGCTGCCTCAGGTTCATTTGAAAATAAGAATCCATGCTCTCCAGGTCATATAGATGCAGACCCAGCTTTGATGGTCTCACTACAAAAGAAGCTAAAACTCCTTAATACAACATATATTTCAAGTGCCCAGCTTCAGAGGCAGTTTCTCAAGAAGTCTTTAGGCCAGCAGAGCTCAATGTTTGTGGAGTGTTTACCATGTCCCTTACTTTTGGAAACTGCTCTACCACCTCCAAGGTTGTGAACTCCTGAGCATATTCCATTCCAGATTTGCATTCACAGATTTTCTAACTCTTCTCCTCTAATTGTGTCTTACCTGGGGTGAAGGTAATGTCAAGGCATTGTTGTGGATGAGAGTGGGAAGATTTTTGTGTAGCACATATTTGCATACACATTGGATTCATTTTCCAATTTCCCATTAAAAATACTGAATCCCTGACACTAACCCATACCCTACTAGACTCTGACTACTAATCCTAATATGATGGAGAAAAATAACCCAAACAGAATAGAAATACAAGCAGTACAGAGAAGGCATGGTGTATAGTTGGACTTGCCTTTTGCATTATGTAGGGTAGGTGTTATAAATCTAGATAATTTTTAATTGAAATAGTTATCCATGTGTTTTTAAAGTTAACAAATATGTGAATTTCTATCTCCCTTTCTCTGTAGCCTATTCAGCAAATGTATTTTTATATGCACATATAGAATCCTAGCTGGTATCACATGTACATACTTGTTTGGAGGCTGACGTGGCAGATAAAAATTATGAGAAGAGATAACTCCTCGTAAATGCTGTTGGATCTTAAAATTCAACCTATGGGTGATCTTCCTAGTTGAACAACATTATTCATAAATCCATGTTCAGTAAAATTAATATTTTTGGATCAGTGGACGATATATATTTCACCATGAATTTCGATTGGCATATATACTGCTACTCTTTAATGTCTGTGTGTGTTTTGTGTTTGTGTGTGTGTGTGTATATATATATATATATATATATATATATATATATATATATATATATATATACAATCTCCAGATTTTTTAAAATATAAAATATATGTGTCTTATTATACACTCCCTAAATACATTCATATTCATGTATGTGGATTTATAATCAAATTTTTACAAGATTATTCTCAGAAATATTCATCCCCCTGAAACACATATTTGTTTACTAGTACTGAAAACTAACTTCAATGAAAGGTGCATACAAATCCTAATATTTCTGCAGTAACTTACCCAGGTTAATATCAATGCAAGTAGATTCCTATGGGACATGATGTGTATTTTGACATTCATTTTTATTCAACACTGGTACAGTACTATTTTTTCAGTTTATGCACATCAAAGGATAAATGTTTCATCCAAAATTTCAAAATTTAAAACTTTTGATTCACTTTCAATCACTTCCTGCTTCAGAACACATGTATTCCTCCATGTTTCTTGACTGGTCTTTCATGAGACTTCTTTGCAAACACATTATTTCCGATTTGCATAATCAATTTTGAAGCAAAACTCACACACTCTTCATGATCAACCGTAACACTAATATTACCATTAGATGTACAACTGGTTGTAATGAATGTATGTATGCCAATATCAATATAAGATTTCCTGTATATTTTCAGATATCAATTTATTCCAATTCCAATTTCTAATGTTGGGTCCAGTTATATTATTTATTCATTCATCATCTCTATATTCATCAAAACAGGGTACACCTATTTTTTTCCCCAATACTAATTTATAGGTTGTAAAAATATTGCTCCCCATAATGGTGGAAGAAATACTCATATCACCTGATCTACATATACATTTTTATCACAGTAATATTCTGGACACAAATGTAAAGGTAACACTTTTGATTGTACCAAAACCTAAATTGAACGTGAATATATATTACTAAAACCATCCATGTCCAGGTCGCCTAATGCTCTCAAATTTCAATCCTATTGGTGACTACATATTTGTTTCTTCTAATATCATATATTCAACCTCAACCCTGTTGAAAATGTCTAATCCTGTTACTCACTTTATACTTTGCCTGATTTCCTAATGTCTCTATTTTATATCTGCTTTCCTACATATTTTCCCCAGTTCATCATTGTGACTGACTCTTCATATGTGCTGATATTTTCATTCAGTCTCTAAACGAAACCCTATTGCTAAAGAACTATATTTCCAACTCAAAGACTCACTCTTCAACCTAAACCTACTATTTTCCTAATCCTACTGACTATCCCTTTTTGACTGGATGTTCTCTTCGACATTCAGGCATCTGAGGTACTAGGTTTTATTCCATTGTATGTAGATTTACCTGCGACCACATTGCAGAATGTAATTCAAAGCTAAATATCATAATCAAGGGCCCAATGCCCTTCCTGGCTTCAAATCTTACCTAGATTTCTCTTTTCATACTTATATTTCAAATACATATTCTTATAAATATTTCAGGTTCCCAAAACCATTATTCATCCAGCAGAATGATTCCTAACACAAATAAAACATGTTGTTAACCCTAACCATACACTGTTCCCTCAATCTAAATTTACAGAGGGAAGGGACAGAGTTGGTCTTACAGTAAAGAAATGTAGGGGGTCTTCCACCTACTGAGACCCTCAAAGTTCCATGCTGAATTGATCACTGGAGAATATATACGCAGCTATGAAGGACCTGAGAGAGCAAAAGTCATGTTCAATGGCAAACAACCTGGTCAGGATGAAGGTTTCTGTCTGAATCAGCCTCTCTATTCTTAATGTAGAGAAGATGGACCAAACCAGGCCTGTGTGGGTAGCTGTTCCCGGGTGCCTATGGTTGATATAAGATTCTAACTTGTGAAAGTGTCACAGGAATTAGGGACAGCCTCCTTTTCATGTGAGACTTGGAAGCCACTGGTTGGACAAAGTGATTGCCAAGGCAGTGACCTCATTCAGTTCCTGAAGGAAGTGACCTCACATCACTTCCTTAGTGAAGGAAATCTCAGAACTTGAGATTCATGAAGCCAGGCACCCAGAGTCAGTCCCAGTCCCAGTCCCAGTGGTCTCACTTGTTTGGATTTACCAAGGACAGAGTAAGTCTTTCTTGGTACCTATTGATGTGAGGATTGCAAAATGCCAGTAAAGCTCTGAAGAGGGGCCTTCCCTGAGAAAGCAGGTAGTGGCTCACCTCTGGGTCCTGACACCTTCACAGAGTTGGCCAAGGAGACCAGATCTGAGACATTTCAGGCCATTTAGGGGGAAAATAATATGGCCCACCAGTCAGAGGACACTCCGGATAGTAACAGACCTTCTTGGGGGAAGGAGCTGCCTTTGTGGGTGTTGGTTTGTGGTTTTGTCTCATTTTCTGAGAATAGGTAGGCAAGGCGCTTTATGTGCTGTGGAATGAACTGTTTATTGTAAGTCATTTGACAAGGCGAGTGTTTCTATGTCTGTTTACCTCACTGTGTCCGTGGTTGTACTCATTGGAAAAAAAGAATGCATCAATGGATGTGTCCTGTCTAGTAGAAATCTTCCCAGAATTCATCCTGCCCAATTTATGAATGGAGTTCAGATTGCCTTATCAATGGGTAACACCTGCAATCTTCCTAAGTTACAGTTTTCTTCCAGAATTCTGGCCCCTCTCCAGAATAGTCTCATGGTTTTGTCTCTAAGGTATGTACCACCTCCAAGCTCTGTGACATGGCCATGTACTGGATAGCTCAAGTGAATTGTGAGCATCTCAGAAAAATCAGAAATATGTGTGACCACTAAATCTCAGTGGAGAAACCCTGCTTTGGGCCTTTTTTTTTTAAATTAATTTTTATTGTAGGTTGTTCAAAACATTACATAGTTCTTGATATATCATATTTCACACTTTGATTCAAGTGGGATATGCACTCCTTTTGCTTACCTATTATTCTGTTGCTATGAATGTCACGAAGTTCTTTGCCTCGGGCCACCAATTTGTGAAGCCTGAAGAAAACAGTTTTCAAATGGAAATGAATGGGCATCACCTAGGGCTCTTTGCTTAATTGCTTTGGAAAGGGGTGTGTCTGAATCAGCCTCTTGGCCCTGTGTGAGGCTGTGGCTTAGATTCTCAGCACCTGATGGATCTAAAGAAAGATCCCATGGATGCATACAGAACCAAAATAGCCAAAAGAGCTGTCATTGTGGATGAAGACTCTCGCCTTCCTTTCAAAGGTTCCTGACATCTATCAAGTGAGAATAGGGATCCTTTGGGTCAAGTGAGTTATTCAAAGCCCTGCAGAAGCTAGCCCATACGTGCTTGGGTGTTCTCATTACTCCAATTCACATAAAGAATCT
Organism: Callospermophilus lateralis; assembly: GCF_048772815.1. Lineage (NCBI taxonomy): Eukaryota > Metazoa > Chordata > Mammalia > Rodentia > Sciuridae > Callospermophilus > Callospermophilus lateralis. Next base: position 592,513 of record NW_027514702.1, on the reverse strand, counting down.
AAACCCCACAGTCAGTAGGCCTCAAATTGGAGAAGCCAAGCAGTATTAATGGCAGACCTATTTGATCACTCCTCGTTCACAGTCAGGGTTTCCAGGCCACACTGATTTTAGGCAAATCGGGGGAAAGGTAGGTTATTTTGGACATTGTCTTGGTCTGTGTCCCTCATGGAAAACTCCATCCAGAGGTTATGATGAGGGTCTACATGGAAGAAGATAAGGGCCATGTGGGAGAATTTTGTTTTGAATTGTGGTAAGTTGTGTGGCAGTTGGAAGAGATGCCTGGGTTTACCTGGGCTTTAACTCTGGTGTGATTCCCCTTAGAGTCTGAGTTCTGGAACTGACCTCAGAGAAGCATTGTCATCAATTGTGTTTGAATTTTACTAGGCCATGCATGAGAGTTGCCCTTGGAACCTGAGATCTAGGCCCAGAGTGGCTTTCCACAGAGCACTGGGAATCTCAGCCAGGATATCACATGATTTTATTCTGAAAGACTTTGCAGCCACAGTTGAGTCAAAACACGCATGGACCTCACATTGTAGACCTCAATGGGCCTGGCTTCATGTGAACTTTTGGCTACTCTTTGGGAAGCCTTGCCTGTGAGTGTTCTCTAGAGCTTTCATTGAAATGAGCTTCCTCAACATTTAATGGTTCCTGAATGAATTGAAACCCCCAGAGCCTCCAACTTCATCCTTGACAAATGGCTTGATAAATACCATGAAATTTTTGAAATTCCCATGACCAGGTGGCACTGGAGAACTTTTGGATGTCCTGTTGCTGATGATGAGTGTACCAGACAGTGCCTTGATTTACTGGGTTTCATGAAATTTGTGTAGAACAGTGATGCCAGTAAGTTGGATCCTGCTCATTAGTGGGCCTAGAGCAGTGGTGTGAAGGTGTGTGATAAAACATGTGTGGTGGTGACATGTGGATCTGCCATTGGCTTCCCAAAGGCTTGTGACTGACATGGTACAGCCAGCAGACCCTTCTATGCAAAGGTGTTTTTTATATAGAGAGGTTTCAGGGCAATGTTCAGAATCAGGTTGCTATGGAAATGGGGGCAACTTATGTGGAATTGAATCCTGGTTGGTGCATTCTCATGCAGACCGTGACCCTCCACACGGGACAGAACTCTCTCCAGCACTGTGTCCCAGTTTAGCTCCTTGTATTTCATGAAGCAAATACCAAACTCCCAGTGCACCTGTGAGAAACACCACGAAAATTGGAGAATGACCAAATGGCTTCACAGTCCACACGTGGAGACACTTACAACCCAGTGACCATAGTTAAACTACAAAGAGAGTATTCAGCATGGCTGCCTCATGTTCATTGGAAAATTAGAAACAATATCCTCCAGGTCACATTGTTGCACACCCAGATTTGATGGTCTCCCAACAAAGGAAGCTAAAGCTCCTAAAAACAACATATATTTTTAAGTGCCCAACCTCAGAGGAAGTTTCTCAAGAAGTCTTTACACCAGCAGAGCTCCATGTTTGAGAAATGTTTACCCTGTCCCTTACTTTTGAAAACTCCTCTACCACCTCGGAGGTTGTGAACTCCTGAGCATTTTTCATTCCTGATATATATTCACAGATTTTCTAACTTTTCTCCTCTAATTGTGTCTTACTCGGAATAAAGGCAATGTCAAGGCAATGTTCTGGATGAGAGTGTGAACATTTTTTTGTAGCACATATTTACATACACATTGCATTCATTTTACAATTTTCCATTCAAAATACTGAATCTCTGACATGAACCCATACCCTACTAGACTCTGACTACTACTCCTAATATGATGGAGAAAAATAACACAAACAGAATAGGAATACAAGCAGTTAGGAGAAATCATAGTGTATAGTTGTACTTGTATTTTGCATGATTAATGGTAGGTGTTATAAATCTAGTCAATATTTAATTTAAATAGTTCTCCATGTGTTTTTAAGGTTAACAAATATGTGAATTCCTGTCTCCCTTTCTCTGTATCTATTTAGCACATGTACTTTTAAATGCACATATAGAATCATACCTGGTATCACATGTACATTTTTGTGAGGTGGCTGATTTGGCAAATACAATTTGTGAGAAGTGATCACTCCTCTTAAACGCTGTTGGAACTGAAAATTCAACCTATAGGTGAGTTTCCTAGTTGAACAACATTATACATAAATCCATGTTCAATTAAAGAAATATTTTTGAATCTGTGGATGATATATATATCATGATAAATTTCGATTGGCATATATATTGCTAATTTAATGTCTGTGTGTGTGTGTGTGTATTTTGTGTGTGTGTGTGTATGTGTGTGTGTGTGTGTGTGTGTGTGTGTATATATATATATATATATATATATATATATATATATATATATATATATATATATATATGTATATATACTCTCCAGAAATATATGTGTCTTATATACACTCTCTAAATTCATTCATGTTCATGTATATGGATTTATAATCAACTTTTCACAAGATTTTTCACAGAAATATTCATCCACCTGAAATACATATTTGTTTCCAGTACTTAAAACTAACTTCAGTTTATTTTGCATACAAATACTATTATTTTTACAGTAACTGACCCAGTTTAACATCAATGCAAGTAGATTCCAGTGGGACATGATGTGTATTTTGAAGGTCATTTTTATTCAGCACTGGTACAATACTATTTCTTCAATTTATGCACATGATAGGATATATATTCCATCCACAAGTTAGCAAACTTATAGGCAGTTGTTTCACTTTCATCACTTCCTGCTTCAGAACACATAAATTCCTCTAGGTTTCTTGACTGGACTTTTCATGAGACTTCTTTCCAAACACATTATTTTTAATTTCCATGATCACTTTTGAAGCAAAACTCACACACTCTTCATGATAAACCATAATCCTAATATTACCATTAGATGTATTAGTGGTTGAAATGAATGTATGTATATCAATATAAGATTTCCTGTATATTTTCAGATATCAATGGAATCCATTATTTAAATTTGGAACCCATTGTATTATTTATTCACATTATGGTCTATTCATGCATTATCTCTATATTCAGAGTCACAGGATATACCTATTTGTACCCCCAATACTAATTTATACATCTTCAAAATATTGCTCCCAGAAATGGTGGAAGAAATACTCACGTCACCTTATCTACATATACATTTTATCACAGTAATATTCTGGACACAAAAAGCAAAGATGACACTTATTATTTTACCAATGTAAAGGTCAGGCGAGTGTCGGAGGAAGAGACTACCAGAGACTGTCTCATGCAACAGCCAAGGATTTATGGGGGTCCAGCATGCTGGGGTCAGAGCTCCCTTGAATAGAGCACAGAGTCCTGAGAACAGCTTAAGCAGAGCTTATATACTTTCCTTGGAGAGGGCAGATAGGAAAGTTTATTGATGGGTCAGGGCGAGTGGGCGGTTTGCGTCCAAATGGGTGAGGAAGTACATTCTGCAGTTTTGCAGTTGGGTACAGCACTTTCAGGGAACTAGATTAGCAAACAGTTCTCAAGACATCAACAGTGTTTTGTTAAGCATACCGAAAAACTGGAAGTGACAAGTACCTATTTTATTAACCTTTCATTCCCCACTTCTTCTTTTGGTTACTTTTAATCATAAAAATGATCATTGGGGGTGTCACATTTTATGTTTACTAGTGTGGTATATTGTTTTCTGATTACCATAAGTTTAACTTGTCCAATTTGAGCATGGAGAAAGGAAACTACACGGTTGATCAAACAGGGTCCTACAATTACCAATAATATGAGGATTATTAATGGACCGGCCAGGGCTGATGAAAATGTAGTTAATGAGGGGGCTTTGTGAACCAAGACTCAAACCACCTTTTTTGGGCCTCTCTCTCTTGTTGATGCTCTTCAAGGCATCTTCTTAATTTAATCATAGATTCTTTTACAACTCCAGTATGGTCGGCATAAAAACAACATTCTTCCCTCAATGCAGGACGAAGGCCCCTTCTCTCATGAAGAGGAGGTCCAACCCTCGACTGTTCTGTAAAATAACTTCAGAGAGAGAGGTTATAGATTCGTGTAAAGCTGTGAAGGAGGTTTTTAATATCTTTAAGTTTTGGTCTATTACTGCTTCTAATTGGGTCATTTGTTGTGTCCCATGGACCAGGGCAGTGGTTCCTGTGCCCACCCCTGCAGCAACTCCTATTCATAATAGGATGACTAAAGTGAGGGATACATGTTCCTGGCAGAACCGGGTTGTTTGCCCCCTATTTGATATTTAAATGTACCTGCGTCATGATAGAGCACTCTGGAAAACATCTGCACCATTACATAATTAATCACATCTGTTGACCATTTTATGAAAACATAAACAATGTTTAAGTGTATAGAATTGTACTGCTGTAGAGATGGACAAGGCAAGGTACCTAAGATAGCACAGAAGACAGGGAAACAGTCTTATTTGGTTGCATCCGGATTTAGAGGGCATTGCTTCTGTTGTAATCAATTAATCCCTGAACCCAAAGTTTAGGTTGTTTAAGAATTTTGTACCCAGCATGTAAGGGAAGGGGCTCAGAAGTTCACAGTCTGCAGAAGTTCACAAAAAGCAGTTTTTGTTTCTGTTTTTTTTTCCCTCTGTTCTGGGAAAGTTAACTTCTTAAGGACACCTGGGAGGGGGAGAGCTTGTTTCTTCTTTTTTTTCTTTTCCTCCCTGCCAGCTGTTACCATGGAGCCCAGTTGGTAACTTCTATATCTTAGAAATGTAGCCATCTCTATGAAGCCCCAGCTCTAGGGCAGAGGCCTTCTTCATATATTTTGTTAAAAACTACTAAGGGGGTGTCTAGCTTAGGAGTGCTGATTTTTCCAGCCAGTGGCCAAGTAGAACAGAGCAACACGAATAGAGGAAGTTTATCTACATTGAACTCTTTTATAGGAACTGTGTTGCTGAAAGGCTTAAAGTCAGCCATGGTGAAGACTTCTGGAGAAGGTCATTTAAGACTTTTCTGTGGGCCTGATACAGAGGGGAAGACAGGGAAGGCAGGGGATGAGAGCAGCTCCGTGGATCTGAGGATGAGGAAAAAGAGATATAAAAGAATTATGGGAAAGGGGTTTGGGATTTTCCTGGCAACAAAACTTGAGCAGTAGAACAGGTAGAGCAGAGGGGAAGACGGGAGTGAGTATCCCAAAAAGCCTGTGAGGGACTTTAAATTCTTAGTAACCTGTTTTCAGTGATGACAAAGCAACTTTAAAGGCCATTTTAATTACATCTTTGATAGGCGTCTGAGGGCACTCCTTAGCTGGTTTGAGCTTTGGGTTAGCTGGTAAGAGGACCTGGTGGGACCCGGTGTGGGCACTGACAGGAGGAGAGAGGAGTGAGTGGGTGGAAGGGTACCTCAGTACCTGCAAGCTCAGCAAGGGGCAATGGTCTGAGAACCGACGGAAATTTGGGTTTTTGATCTAGTAACTGGAGCTGAGAAATCAGGTTGCTGATGTGGGAGTGACAGCAGAGAGTCTGGGGCAGAAGGCTGCGGGTGAGTATCTATTGGAGAAGCATAGTTCAGGATTTGAGCATAGGAGGGAAAAGGCCTACACGTAGGGGAATTTCCTTCCACACTTTTGAGCACTTGTCGAAGTTGAAAAGGTCACGCAAAATTTGAGGATCTAGAGACCCTTCTGGTGGCCATCGGTTTTTGTTATCTAACTGGTAATATGGCCAATGCTGTGTACTGAATTTGATGAGGAGTTTTGCTTCCACCAGGTAGCCCCTGTATCCTCACATCCCATTATTTACAGAAGAAGTTGGCTTTTCCCCCACACAGTCGTGGCTGTTTTTGGCTTTGGTAGTCCGCCAGGCAAACATAGTAATCTAGGCTAGCCAACCTGCATCTGGCTCGCGTGTCCCTACATCCATAATGTTTGTTTCCATTATCTATTGTATGGAAAGTATTTAATGGAATTTTTGGGGATCCTCTTCATCAGGGATTTCCCAATAGGAAAGACGTATAGCCAGCTGACAAATTTCTTGGTGGAGAGATGGCCACCAGGTCCCTAAGTGGGCTGTATGTGCGATAGACCATACTTCTTGTCTAGTAGGATTTGTGATCGCCATCGCTGCTGAACGGGTTGATGAGGGTTAGGACTACTGGTGACCAATTGGAGAATCTATAGTCTTATTCACATGGCGAATATACAATTTGAAAATGTTACCAGTCTTTTTCATTTTTCAGCCAGATTCTGGACAGGGCACAGGCTTGAGATGAGAATTAGGAACCAGGAAGTGATTCCGTCTAACTTTAGCACTGTAGGTGTTATAAGTAGCACCTGGTATGGTCCTGTCCAGCCGGGTTCCAGGGATGACACCTGATGTTGTCTTATGTAGACAAAGTCTCTTACTTGATATAGATGTGGAGTACCCTCTTCAGCAGGTTGGTAGGCAGTGGCCAGCTGTTTCCACAGGTATTGCTGAGTTCCTTCCAGAACTTTAAGTCTGTCAAGCAAGGTGGTGTGGAAGGGATCGTTAGATCTTTGAGTTAGGGTTAGGTCCCTTACTGGAGATGGGGCCCCATAGAGAATTTCATAGGGGGTGAGGTTACACAAAGAAACAGAGGGAGTATTTCTTGCATGAAATAGTGAATAAGGCAGGAGCATAGTCCAATCTTTTATGCTACTCTTTAAGCTTAATTCCGTTTAGGTCTCTTTAATGGTTCTATTTAATTTTTTTACCTGTCCTGAACTCTGGGGTCTATAAGCACAATGTAACTTCCAATTAATCCCCAGGGTCCTGGCTAACCCCTGAGTTACCTGGGCCATGAACGCTGGTCCATTATCAGACCCTATTACCTTAGGCAGGCCGTACCTTGGAAAAATATCTTTCAGGATCTTCTTGACCACCATTTGCGCCTTTTTTTTTTGGGGGGGGAGGCTTCAATCCATCCTGAAATATATCTACAAAGAGTAGGAGATATTTAAGTCCATACCATGCTTGCTTAATTTCAGTAAAGTCCACTTCCCAGAATTGTCCTGGTCTGGTTCCTCGTAGGTGCTTTCCTGCAGGAAAGTTGGAAGGGTAAGCATTAACCTATTGACAGACCCGACAGGCTTTTTTTTACCTGTTCAGTTATTTCCTTTCACTGTGAGTCGGTTAGTGGAAAACTCTGTTCTTGATCCTTCAGGAATGCCTGCAATTTCTTTGAACCAAGGTGAGTGAACTGATGTACATTTTTAACGTAGTGTAGGGCTTTCTGAAATTTCAGGCTTTGCTCAGTGAAGTTGAGGAGTACAGTGTCAGTGTCCTTAGATATTATCAAAAGCTTGCTGGATCTCAGGGGTCCATTAGAATTGGGCATCTCCTTTAACAGCGGGTGTAAATGAGAAGTTAAGGACCCAAACACAGGAATCCTTAACCTGCAAAACCCAGCAGTCCCAAGAAACTCTCTGTGTTGTCTGCTGTTAGATGGGGGTGGTTTCTGCACAACCGTTTGATTTCTGGGCTCAGTGAGCCATCGTTTACTGCCCCTAAAGGAATAGCCCAGGAAGATTACTTCTTGCTGGCAAATTTGGGCCTTTTAGGAAGAAGCTCTATACCCGAGTTGAGGAAGCTCACATAATACTGCTTGGGTCCCAGATTCACAGATATCCTTGGTGTTGGGTGCCAGTAGCAGGTCATCCACGTATTGAAGCTGGGTGACTTCGGGGTGCGTAGTTCTGAAGCTGTTGAGATCTCTTTGGAGGGCTTCATCAAAGAGAGTGGGGGAGTTTTTCAACCATTTTGGGGAGTCTAGTCCAAGTTAGTTGACCACACGTTCCAGTTTCTGGGTCTACCCACAAGCAAGCAAACAGCAACTGACTATATTTATGCAGAGGCAAGCAAAAGAAAGCATCTTTTAAGTCCAGAACAGTATACCATTTCCTCTCAGGGTTCAGAGTGATAAGCAGATTGTACGGATTAGGTACACTGGGGTGAATGTCCTACACTCTGTTGTAGGTCTCTCTTATGTCTTTAATGGGGGATAGTCCGCGGCTCCTGGCTTTTTATACTGGTAGCGGGGGAGTGTTTTAGGATGATTGACAAGGCCTTAGGACCCTAAGGCCAGATATTTCTGAATATGGGGCCTTATCCCATCTTTAGCGTTTTTGCTCAGAGGATATTTTTTGACATTGATTGGGGAGGCTGAGGTTTTGAACTCCACTGTTTTTGGAGGTTTTTTCATGGCTAGTCCTAACCCAGCAGTTTTTTTCCAGGAATCTGGGTAATCTGTTATCCATTTCTGGGGTAGCTTGCCTGTTTGATCAGTCTTGGGGGGTGTGAAGAGTTGCTGTTCATCTTCTACTGACATATTTAAAGCCGTGAATATAGGAGTTTATACTAAAGGATTTAGAAATATCATTTTGGGGCCTTCATGGTTAAAAGTCATTTTGGCCCGGAGCTTGGTGAGCAGATCTCTGCCCATCAATGGGGCCAGGCATTCTGGGATTATTAGGAAGGAGTGATGGATTTTTCCTTTCCTCATGTCCATGGTTTTCTTAGTTGTCTAATTCCCATATTTACTGGTGTTAGCACTTTGAACTAGAGAGCTTTTATTTGATAGAGGGCCCAGTGGGGCCTTAAGGACTAAGTATACTGCCCCTGTATCCACTTCAAAGTTTACTGGGGTCCCCTCCACATCAAAAGTTACCCTGGGTTTATTGGGAGTCTAGCAATCTGGGGCTCAGTGCTCACTTGAATAGAGCAGAGAGCAATGAGAACAGCTTAAGCAGAGCTTATATACTTTCCTTGAAGAGGGCAGGGACGGAAGCTTATTGATGGGTCAGGGCGAGTGGGCGGTTTGCGTGCAAACAGGTGAGGGTGTACATTCTCTGTTTGGCAGTCGGGGACAGCACATTCTGGGGAAAAAATTAGCAAACAGTCCTCAAGGTTTCAACAGTGTTTTGTTAAGCATACAGAAAAACAGGAAGTGACAAGTACCTATCTTATTAACCTTTCACCAAATCCTAAATGGAAAGTGAGCATGGATTTCTAAAAACATCCATTTCCAGGTTGCTTAATGCTCGCAAATCAATCCTATTGGTGACTACATATTTGTTGCTTTCTAAGATTATATATTCAACCTCAACCCTGTTGAAAATGACTAATACTAACCCTCACTTTATGCTTTTCCTGATTTCCTAATGTCTCCATTGATATCTGCTTTCATACATATTTTCCTGAGTTCATCATTGTGACTGACTCTTTACATGTGCTGAAATTTACATTCACTCTCTATCCGAAACCCTATTGCTACAGAACTTTTGTTCGAAATCCTATACTCACTCTTTTTTCTATACCTACCAACTATCTTCCTAATCCTACCGACTATCCCTTTTTTACTGGAAATTCTCTTTGACAATCAATCATCCAAGGTACAAGGTCCTATGCCATTGTATATCAATTTATCTGAGACATCTGTGCAGAATATAATTCAAAGCTAAGTATCCCAATCAACAGCCCAATGCCCTTCTTGGATTCAAACCTTATCTAGATTTCTGTTTTCATACTTATATTTCACCTATATATTCTCATAAATATCGCGAGTTCCCAATACCATTGTTCGTTCCTCAGTATGATTTCTAACCTAAATCAAACCTGTTATTACTCTAACCTTACACTGTACCCTCAAACTAACTGTACCGAAGAGCCGGGAGAGAGTTTGTCTTACAATACAGTAATGTAGGGGCTCTTCCACCTGCTGAGAACATCAAAGGTACAAGCAGAAATGATACCCTGGAGAAGTTGCAGGCAGCTATGAAGGACCTAATAGAGCAAAAGTCATCTTCCATGACAAACAACCTGGTCAGTATTAAGGGATGTGTCTGAATCAGCCTCTCCTTTCTTAATGTAGAGAAGATTGATCAAACCATGCCTGTGTGGAGAGCTGTTCCCAGGTGCCTATGGTTGATATACCATTCTAACTTGTGAAAGTGTCACAGGAAGTAGTGGCAGCCTCCATCTCATGGGAACCTTGGATGAATCTGGTAGGACAAAGTGGTTGCCAAGGCAGTGACCTCATTCAGTTCCTGAAGGAAGTGACCTCACCTCACTTTCCTGGTGATGGAAATCTCTGAATTTGGGATCCAGGAAGCCAGGCACCGAGAGCCAGTCCAAGTCCCAATCCCAGTGGTCTCACTTGTTTGGATTTACCAAGGACAGAGTCAGTCTTCCTTGGTACCTACTGATATGAGGATTGCCAAATGCCTGAAGAGCTCTGAAGAGGGGCCTTTACTGAGAAAGCAGGTAGTGGTTCACCGCTGGCTGTTGACAACTTCACAGAGTTGGCCAAGGAGACCAGATCTGAGACAGTACAGGCCATTTTAGGGGAACATAGTATGGCCCACTATTCAGAGGACACTCCGGATAGTCACAGACCTACTTGAGTTAAGGAGGTGCCTTTGTGGGTGTGGGTGTGAGTTTGTGGTTTTGTCTCATGTTCTGAGAATAGGTAGGAAAGGCTGTTGTTTTGATTGGAGTGGACTGTTTCTAGAAAGTCGTTTGACTAGGCGAGTGCTTCTATGTCTGTGTATCCCACTCTGTCCATGGTTGTAGACATTCGAAAAGAGAATGTATCAATGTATGTGTCCTGTCTAGTGGAAAACTTTCCAGCATTCATCAGGCCTAGTTGATGAATGGACTGTGGCTTTCCTTATGGATGGGCAACACCTACTAACTTCCTAAGTTCCTGTTTTCTTCCTGAATTCTGGCCACTCTCCAGAATAGCCTCATAGTTTTGTGTCCAAGATACATACTACCCCCAAGCTCTGTGACATGGCCATGTACTTGATAGCTATAGGAAATGGGAACATCTTAGAAAACTCAGACATCATTGTGACCAGTAAACGCTCAGTGAAGAACCCATATTTTGGTTCATTTGCTTACCTATTGTTCTGTTGCCCTGAATGTCAGGAAGGTCTTTGCCTCAGGCCACCCCTTTGTGAAGCCTGAATAAAACAGTTTTAAAATGGAAATAAATGGGAATAACTTGTGGTTCTTTGCTTTGGAAAGGGATGTGTTTGAATCAGCCTCCTAGCCCTGTATGAGGTTGTGGCTTAAATTTTCAGCACATGATGGATCTAAAGATAGATACCATGTGTGCAATCAAAACCATAATGGCAAAAATTCAGTAATTGTGGATGAGTCTCTTGCCTTCCTCTGTTAGGTACCTGACCTCTATCAAGTGAGACAGGGATCCTTTTGGTCAAATGAGTTTTTCAAAGTCCTGCAGAGGTGCTTGTGTTTTCTCGTGACTCCAAATCACATAAAAAAATCTATACCTGAGAGTCAATAGTGCTCAAATTGGAGAAGCAGAGCAGTATTAACGGCAGGCCTATTTGATCACTTCTGGTTCACAGGAAGGGTGTCCAGGCCACCCTGACTTTAGGCAAATGAGGGGCAAGGGAGAATATTTTGGACACTGTCTTGGGATGCGTCCCGCATGGAAACCTCCAGCCAGAGTTTATGATGAGTGTCTATATTTAACAAGATGAGGGCCATGTGGGAGTGTTTTGGTTTTAATTGTGGTCATTCGTGTGGCGGTTGGAAGAGATGACTGGATCCAAATGGGCTTGAACTATGGTGTCATTCCCCTTAGAGACTGAGTTCTGGAACTTACCTCAGAGAAATATTGCCATGAATTGTGTTGGGATTTAGGAGGCCACGCATGAGAGTCACCCTTGGAAACTGAGATCTAGGCCCAGTGTCGCTTTCCACAGAGCACTGGGAATCTCAGGAGGATATCACACAATTTTATTCTGAAAAACTTGTCAGACATATTTGATAGTCAAAACACACATGGACCTCCATTGTAGACCTCAATGGGCCTTGCTTCATGTGACCTTTTGGCCACTCTTTGGGAAGCCTTGCCTGTGACAGTTCTCCAGAGCTTTCATTGAAATGAGCTTCCTCACCATTAAATAATTTCTGAATGAATTGAAACCCACAGTGTCTCCAACTTCATCCTTGAAAATTGGCTAGATAAATACCATGAAATTTTTGAAATTTCCTTGACCAGGTGGCACTGGAGAACATTTGGATGTCCAGTTGCTGATCATGAGTGTACCAGACAGTGTGTTGATTGACTGGTTTTCATGAAAATGGTGTAGAAAAGAGATGCCAGTCATTTGAAGCCTGTTGAGTAATGGGCCCAGAGCGGGGGTGAGCAAGTGTGTGATAAAACATCTGTGGTGGGGTCATGTGGATCTGCCATTGGCTTCCAAATGGCTTGAGACTGACATGGTGCAGTCAGCAGATCCTGTATGTAAAGACATCTGGTTATATAGAGAGGTTTCAGGGCAATGTTCAAAATCAGGTTTCTATGGTCAAGGGAGCAACCTATGTGGTATACAAGCCCTGTTGGTGCATTCTCCTGCAGACCCTGACCCACCACACGTGAAAGAACTTCCTCCAGCCCTTTGTCCCAGTTGAACTCCTTGTATTTCATGAAGCAAATACCAAACTCCGAGTGCAGTATCAAGAAACGTTTTGAAAAGTGGAGGATGACCTAATGGCTTAGCAGTCTACATGGGGAGACACTTAGACCCAGTGGCCATAGTTTACCTACAAAGAGAGAAATCAACACTGCTGCTTCATGTTCATTGGAGAATTATAAACCATGTACTCCAGGTCACAGATGTGCAGACCAAGCTTTGATTGTCTCACTAGAAAGGAAGCTAAAGCTCCTGACAACAACATATATTTCAAGTGCCCAACCTAGAGGCAGTTTCTCCAGAAGTCTTTAGGCTGGTAAATCTCCATGTTTGTGGAGATTTTACACTTTCCCTTACTTTTGGAAACTCCTCTACCAACTCCAAGGTTGTGAACTCCTGAACATTTTTCATTTCAGATATGCATTCAAAGATTGTCTAACTCTTCTCCTCTAAATGTGTCTTACTTGGGGTGAAGGTAATGTCAAGGCATTGTTCTGAATGAGAGTGGGAAAATTTTTGTGTAGCACACATTTGCATACACATTGATTCATTTTACAATTTTCCATTTGAAATACTGAATTCTTGACACTATCTCATACCCTACTAGACTCTGACTACTAATCCTAATATGATGGAGAAAAATACCCAAACAGAATGAAAATACAAGCAGTTTACAGCAGGCATGGTGTATTGTTGGACTTCCTTTTTGCATGATAGAGGGTAGGTATTCTAAATCTACTCAATTTTTAATTGAAATAGTCCTCCATGTGTTTTTAATGTAAACACATATGTAAATTCCTGTCTTCCTTTCTATGTAGCCTACTCAGCACATGTATTTTTATATGCAAATATAGAATCCTACGTGGTCTCACACGTACATTTTTTTGAGTTGGCTGACTGGGCAGAAACAAGTTGAGAGAAGAGATCTCGTAAACGCTGGTGGAACTGAAAATTAAAACTATGGGTGAGCTTCCCAGTAGAACAATTTATACATAAATCCATGTTCAGTAAAATAAATATATTTTCATCTGTGGATGATATATATTACTGATAAATTACGTTTGGCATATATATTGATACTTTTTAATGTATTTTCGTGTTTTTCTGTATATATATATATATATATATATATATATATATATATATATATATATATATATACACACACACACACTCTCCAGATTTTATAAAATATGAAATATATGTCTCTTATATACACTCCATCAATTCATTCATGTTCATGTATGTGGATTTATAATCAACTTTTCACAAGATTATTCTCAGAAATATTCATCTACCTGAAATACATATTTGTTTCCCAGTATGAGAACTAACTTCAATCAATGGTGCTTACAAATCCTAATATTTTTACAGTAACAGATCCAGTTTAACATCAATGCAAGTAGATTCCTATGGGACTTAATGTCTATTTTGACCTTTATTTTAATTCAACACTGGTACATTAGTATTTCTTCAGTTTTTGCACATCATAGGACATATATTTCATCCACAAGTTAGCAAATTAATAAGAATTTGTTTCACTTCCTGCTTCAGAACACATGAATTCTTCCATGTTACTTGACTGGTCTTTTCATGAGACTTCTTTCCAAACACATTATTTTCGATTTCCATAATCAATTTTGAAGCTAAACTCACACACTCTTCATGATAAACTATAACATTAATATTACCATTAGATGTAAAACTGGTTGGAATGAATGTATGCATATCAATATAAAATTTCCTGTATATTTTCACATTTCAATTCAATCCATTATTTAAAGTTGGAACCAGTTATGTTATTTATTCACTGTATGGTCTATTAATGCATCATCTCTATATTCATAAACACAGTGTACACCTATTTGTCCCCCCATTACTAATTTGTACCTCTTCAAAATATTGCTCCCAGAAATGGTGGAAGAAATACTGATGTCACCTTATCTATATATACATTTTATCACAGTAATATTCTGGACACAAAAAGCAAATATCAAACTCATGATTGTATCAAAGCCTAAATGTAAAGTGAGCATGGATTACCAAAAACAACCATGTCCTGGTTACCTAATGCTCTCAAATGTCAATCCTATTGATGACTACATATTTGTTTCTTCCTAAGATTATATATTCAACCTCAAGCCTGTTGGAAATGTCTAATTCTATCACTCACTTTACACTTTGCCTGATTTCCTAATATCTCTATTGATATCTGCTTTCCTACATATTTTCCCTAGTTCATCATTGTGACTCATACTTCACATATGCTGACATTTACATTCACTCTCTACCCGAAACTCTATTGCTAAAGAACTTTTGGTCCAAATCCTATACTCACTCTTCTTTATAAACCTACTGACTATCTTACTAAACCTACTGACTATCACTTTTTAACTCGATGTTCTCTTCAACAATCAATCATTCAAGGTAAAAGGTCCTATGCCATTTTATATCAATTCATCTGAGACACATGTGCAGAACATAATTCAAACCTAAGTATCCCACTCAAGGGCCCAATGCCCTTCTGGCTTCATATCTTACCTACATTTCTGTTTTCATACTTATATTTCACCTATATATTCTTGTAAATATCACAGGTTCCCAATACCATTATTCATCCGGCAGAGAGATTCCTAACCCAAATCGAACATGTTATTAACCCTAAATATACACTGTTACCTCAATCTAACTTTACAGAAGAGGAGGGACAGAGTTTCTCTTTAAATACCGGAATGTAGGGAATCTTCCACCTGCTGAGAACATCAAAGGTCCATGTAGAAATAATCCCTGGAGAAGATGTAGGCAGCTGTGAAGTTCCCGAGAGAGCAAAAGTCATCTTCCATGGCAAACAACCTGGTGAGGATGAAGGGATGTGTCTGTATCAGCCTCTATCAACTTAATGTAGAGAAGATAGACCAAACCAGGCCTGTGTGAAGAGGTGTTCCCAGGTGCCTATGGTTGATATACCATTCTAACTTTTGAAAGTGTTACAGAAAGTAGGAACAGCCTCCATCTCATGGGCCCTTAGAAGTAACTATTTGGACAAAGTTGTTGCCAAAGCAGTGACCTCATTCAGTTTCTGAAGGAAGTGACCTCACCTCACTTCCTTTCTGATGGAACTCTCTGAACTTGGGATCCAGGAAGAATGGCACCCAGAGCCAGTCGCAGTCCCAGGCCCAGTGGTCTCACTTGCTTCAATTTACCAAGGACAGAGTCAGTCTTTCTTAGTGCCTACAGATGTGAGGATGTTCAAATGCCAGAAAAGCTCTGAAGAGGGGCCTTTCCTGAGAAAGCAGGTAGTGGCTCACCCATGGCTAATGACAACTTCACAGAATTGGCCAAGGAGACCAGATTTGAGACACGACAGACCATTTGGGGGGAATATAGTATGGCCCACCATTCAGAGGACACTCTGGGTAATCACAGAACTACTTGGAGCAAAGGTGGTGCCTTTGTGGGTGTGGGTGTATGTTCATGGTCTTGTCTCATGTTCTGAGAATAGGTAGGAAAGACTGTTTGTTTGGATTGGTGTGGACTGTTTCTAGTTAGTCGTTTTGCAATGCGAGTGCTTCTATGTCTGTGTATCCCACTGTGTCCGTGGTTGTAGACATTAGAAATAAGAATGCATCAAAGGATGTGTCCTGTCTAGTAGAAAGCTTCCCAGCATTCATCTTGCCCAATTTATAAATGGACTGTGGCTTTTGTTATCAAAGGGCAACACCTGATATCTTCATAAGTTTCTGTTTTCTTTCTGAATTCTGGACACTCTGCAGAATAGCTTCATGGTTTTGTGTCCAAGATATTTACCACCTAAAAGCTCTGTTATATGGCCATGTAGTGGGTAGCTAGTGTGACCAGGAAAGTCTCAGTGGAGAAACCCTGATTTGGGCTTTTTGCTTACCTATTGTTCTGTTGCCCTGAATATCAGGAAGGTATTTACCACAGGCCAATTCTTTGTGAAGCCTGAAGAAAAAAGTTTTCAAATGGAAATGAATGGACATCACCTGTAGCTCTTTGCTTAATTGCTTTGGAAATGGATTTGTCTGAAACAGCCTCTTGGCCCTGTGTGAGGCTGTGGTTAGATTCTCAGCACCTGATGGATCCCATGTGTTCATCCAAAACCAAAATGATCAAAAGAGCAGTCATTGCGGATGAAGTCTCTTGCCTTCCTCTGTAAGGTTCCTGACCTCCATCAAGTGAG
This sequence comes from Callospermophilus lateralis, assembly GCF_048772815.1. Classification (NCBI taxonomy): domain Eukaryota; kingdom Metazoa; phylum Chordata; class Mammalia; order Rodentia; family Sciuridae; genus Callospermophilus; species Callospermophilus lateralis. The sequence goes on along the minus strand of NW_027514702.1, from coordinate 575,880 downwards.
AAGAGGGATTCTTTGGATCAAATGCATTCTTTAAAGCCAAGGAGAGGCAAGCCCAAAGGTGCTTGCATTTTCTCATGCTTCCAATTCACATAAAGAATCTAAACCCCACAGTCAGTCGTCCTCAAATTGGAGAAGCAGAGCAGTATTAACGGCACACTATTTGATCACTCCAGGTTCACAGGAAGGTGTTCAGGCCACCCCGACTTTAGGCAAATGAGGGGCAAGGGAGCTAACTTTGGGCACTATCTTGTTCTGCATCCCTCATGGAAACCTCCAGCCAGAGTTTATAATGAGTATCTATATGGAAGAAGATGAGGGCCTTGTGGGAGTGTTTGGGTTTTAATTTTGGAAGTTTGTGTGGCCGTTGAAAAAGATGACTGGCTCCACCTGGTCTTGAACTCTGGTGTGATTCCCTTTAGAGACTGAGTTCTGGAACTGACCTCAGAGAATTATTGCCATGAGTTGTGTTGGGATTTTAGGAGGCCATGAATGACAGTCGCCCTTTGAAACTGAGATCTGTGCCCAGAAAGGCTTTCCACAAGGCACGAGGAATCTCAGCCAGAATATCACATGATTTTATTCTGAAAGACTTGGCAGCCATAGTTGAGAGGCAAAACACACATGATCTCACATTGCAGACCTCAATGGGCCTGGCTTCATGTGACCTTTTGGCGACCCTTTGGGAAGCCTTGCCTGTGAGTGTTCTCCAGAGCTTTCATTGAAATGAGCTTCCTCAACATTTAAAGGTTCCTGAGTGAATTGAAAATCATAGTGCCTCCAACTTCATCCTTGAAAAATGGCTAGAGAAATACCATGGAATTTTTGAAATTTTCATGACCAGGTGGCACTGGAGAACTTTTTGATGTCCAGTTGCTGATCATGAGTATACCAGACAGTGCCTTGATTGACTGCGTTTCTTAAAAATGGTGTAGAACAGAGATGCCAGTAAGTTGGAGCCTGCTGAGTAGTGGGCCTAGAACAGTGGTGGGCAGGTGTGTGATAAAACATCTGTGTTGGGGCCATGTAGATCTGCCATTGGCTTCCAAATGGCTTGTAACTGACATGGTGCAGCAAGCAGACCCTTATATGTAAAGGCATCTTGTTATATGGAGAGGTTTCAGGGCAATGTTCAGAATCAGGATGCTATGGTCAAGGGGTCAAACTATGTGAAATAGAAGCCTGACTGGTGCATTCTCCTGCAGACCCTGAGGCACCACATGTGACAGAACTCCCTCCAGCACTCTGACCAAGTTGAACTCCTTGTATTGTGAAGCAAATAACAAACTCCCAGTGCTCTACTAAGAAAAGTAGAGCATGATCAATTAGCTTCACAGTCCACACAGATTGACCCTTAGACTCCAGTTGCCACAGTTTACCTACAAAGTGAGAATTCAGCACTGCTGCCTCATGTTCATTGGAAAATAAGATACCATGTCCCCCAGGTCACATAGATGCAGACCAGTTTTGATGCTCTCACTATAGAGGAAGCTAAAGCTTCGGACCACAACATACATTTTAAGTGCCCAAACTCAGAGGCAGTTTCTCAATATGTCTTTAGGCCTGCAGAGCTCCATGTTTGTGGAGTGTTTACCCTGTCCCTTACTTTTGGAAACTCCTCTACCACCTCCAAGCTTGTGAACACCGAGAATATTCCATTCCAGATATGTATTCACAGATTTTCTAACTCTTCTCCTCTAATTGTGTCTTATTAGGGGAGAAGGTAATGTCAAGGCATTGTTCTGAATGAGAGTGGGAAGATTTTTTATCACACATATTTGCAAACACAATGGGTTTATTTTCCTATTTTCTATTCGAAATACTGAATCTCTGACACTAATCCATAACCTACTAGACTCTGACTACTAATCCTAATATGATGGAGGATAGTAACCCTAACAGAATGGAAATACAAACAGTTCAGAGAAGGCATGGTGTATACTTGGACTTCCCTTTTGCATTATATGGGGTTGGAGTTATAAATATAGTCAATGTTTATTGAAATATTTCTCCATGTGTTTTTAACGTTAACAAATATGTGAATTCCTCTCCCCTTTCTCTGTCACCTATTCAGCACATGTATTTTTATATGCTCATATAGAATACTACCTGGTATCACACAGACTTTCTTCTGAGGTGGCTGACTTGGCAGATACAAATTGTGAGAAGAGATCACTCCTCCTAAACCCTTTTGGAACTGAAATTTCAACCTATGGGTGAGCCTCCTAGTTGAACAACATTATACATAAATCCATTTTCAGTAAAATGTATTTTTTTGGATATGTGAAGGATATATATTTCATATTGAATTTCGATTGGCATATATATTGCTACTTTTTAATGTCTGTGAGTGTGTTTCTGTGTGTGTATATATATATATATATATATATATATATATATATATATATATATATCACTCTCCAGATTTTTCAAAATATGAAATATATGTGTCTTATTATACACTCCCTAAAATCATTCATATTCACGTATGTGGATTTATAATCAACTTTTCACAAGATTATTCTCAGAAATTCAGATTATTCATTCACCTGAAATACATATTTGTTTCCTAATACTGAAAACTAACTTCAGTAAATGCTGCATACAAAGCATAATATTTCATCATTGCCTGATGGCCACGAATAGAGTGCATCACACCCAGTGTAACGCGCCACTGCACAGGTGAATAACGAGATAGAACCACAAAAAACTATCTTGTTAAGAACTTACAGCAAAATGGGGGTGCACCAAAACCTATAAGAAAGATTTTTAGCACTGAGATCTGGTAATTGGGTCTGAAAAACAAGCCAAATGTGCAACCGGAGATCCGGTCTGACTGATCCTCAAAACAATAGAGTGTCTGGGTTCCAATAGACACCCTCCACACCCAACAAATGACAGGCCCAGAATACAGATTGAACTGCAGAGAAGCATCACTCAGGGGAAATCTAGTCTAGCAGGAGAAACCAGGACTAGCAGGAGAAACCAGGGGACTAGAGGCCAGGCTCTTGTGACTGGGAAGCTGGAGAACACAGAAGCGCAGGTGACAGTCCACCTGCTGTCCGCGTGACTGGGCGTCTGGAGAACACCGGCGCGCAGGAGACCGACTGCGCCACTGGGTGGCTAGTGATTGCCCACCCGCCAGTGACCTAGAGCTGAAACCAACTGGAGACAGTCCAGTTCCATCCCCGTATTCGAACATTTCGGCAAGGAGCCTGGGCCCGCCAAAGCAGAGGGGTGACGTCACTGGAGCTCGGCCTTCGGAATTCCCTACAAGTGGAATCCACTTTAGCAGGCATAGTCTACCAACACAAAGGAGAGACAACAGAGATACACAACACCGAAACAAATCTATTGAATAAAACAGAAACACAGCAATCAAATAGAGCTGGAAAGTAACATGAGCATCATGAAAAAACAAGGGAAAGAAAGGAGTACAAACAATGCAGGACAACTTAATTCTACAGGAGGACCTAGAAGCATCAGAAACAGGGATAGGGAAAGAACTTAAGGCATTCCTAACTCAGATGGAAAGGAATATTAGAGAAGACATGAGGCAGCAAGTCCAAGCAATAAAAGTATATTTTGAAAATGAATTAAACAAACAAACTCAAATGGCAAACAACGAGCTTTACCAGGAGATAGAGATCTTAAAAGAAATCAAACAGTAATACTAGAAATGCAGGAAAGTATTAACCAAATTAAAAACTCAAACGAGAATATTACAAATAGACTAGATCAAGCAGAAGTCAGAATATCAGATAATGAAGACAAAGTTTATCAACTTGAAAAGAATATAATCAACACAGAAAAGAGGCTTAAATCCCACTAGCAATCTATTCAAGAGATATTGGATGTCATAAAAAATGAGAGTCATTGGGATAGAAGAAGGCATAGAGATTCAAACCAAAGGAATGGAGAACATATTAAATAAAATAATTCTAGAAAACATCCCAGAGATGAAAGATGGATCGGATTGTCAAATCCTGGAAGCCTACAGGACCCCAAACATTCAAAATCATAATAGACAAACTCCAAGACATATAATTATGAAGATAGCCAACATACAGAACAAGGAGAGAATATTAAACACTATAAGAGAAAGGAGGCAGATTACATTCAGGGGAAAACCAATTAGGTTAATGACTGATTTTTCATCACAGACTTTGAAAGCGAGAAGATCCTTGAACAATGTATTTCAAATGCTGAAAAATAATGGATTCCAACCAAGAATACTGTATCCAGCAAAATTAAGGTTCAGATTTGAAAACGAAATTAAAGTCTTTCACAATAAACAAAAGCTAAAAGAATTCGCAGCCAGAAAACCAGCACTGCAAAGCATTTTGAGCAAAATACTACAAGAAGAGGAATTGATAAATAGTGCCGAAAACTAACAGCAGGAGGTATCTCAGTAAAGGGGGAGGAAAATAACCAAAAAAGTAAAAACTAGCCAAACTAAAACATAATAAATAAATAAACATGATTGGAAGAACAAATCATATTTCAATTGTAACCTTAAATGTTAATGGATTATATTCACCAATCAAGAGAATGGGCTAGTAACCTGGATCAAAAAAAATAAATCCAACAATATGCTGCCTTAAGGAGACTCATATGATAGGAAAAGACATACACAGGGTGAAGGTAAAAGGTTGGGAAAAATCATACCACTCACATGGCCCTCAGAAGCAAGAAGGAGTGGCCATACTCATGTGGAATAAAATCAACTTCAAACCTAAGTTAATCAAAAGGGATAAAGAAGGACACTATATTCTGTTAAAAGAAACCATCCACCAACAAGACATAACAATTATGAATTTGTATGCACCAAGCAATGGAGCTGCAATGTTCATAAAACAAACTCTCCTCAAGTTCAATAGCCAAATAGACTACAACACAATAATTATGGGTGACTTTAAGACACCACTCTCGGCATTAGACAGATTCTCTAGACAAGAACTGAATAAAGAAACTATCAAACTCAACAGCACAATTTGTAACCTAGACTTGAACGACATATATAAAATATATCAGCCATCATCAAGTGGATACACGTTCTTATCAGTTTCACATGGATCCTACTCAAAGATAGACCATATATTATGCCATAGGGCAATTCTTAGTAAATATAAAAGCATGGAGATTATACCATGCACTATATCTGATAATAATGGAATGAAACTGGAAATCAATGATGAAAGAAGGAAGGAAAAATCCTACATCACATGGAAAATGAACAACATGCTACTGAATGATCACTGGGTTACAGAAGACATAATGGAGGAGATAAAAAAAATTCTTAGAGACAAATGACAATACAGACACAACATACCAGAATCGATGGGACACAATGAAAGCAGTTTAAGAGGGAAGTTCATTTCTTGGAGTTCTTTCCTCAAAAAAAGAAAAAAATCAACAAATAAATGAACTCACACTACACCTCAAAAACCTAGAAAAGGAAGAGCAAAACAACAGCAAATGTAGTAGAAGACAAGAAATAATTAAATTTAGAGCAGAAATCAACAAAATTGAAACAAAAAAAAATTAAAAAATTTGATAAAACTAAAAGTTGGTTCTTTGAAAAAATAAATAAGATTGACAGGCCCACAGCCATGCTAATGAAGAGAAGAAGAGAGAGAACTCAAATTACTAACATACGGGATGAAACAGGCAATATCACAACAGACACTACAGAAATACAGAAGATAATTAGAAAGTATTTTGAAACACTATATTCCAATAAAATAGAAGATAGTGAAGATATCGATGAATTTTTTAAGTCATAAGATCTGCCCAGATTGAGTCAGGAAGACACACGCAATTTAAACAGACCAATAACAAAGGAAGAAATGAAAGAAGCCATCAAAAACTACCAACCAAAAGAAGCCATGGACCGGATGGGTATACAGCGGAGTTCTACAAAACCTTTAAAGAAGAATTAATACCAATATTTTTCAAGCTATTTCAAGAAAAACAAAAAGAAGGAGCTTTTCCAAATTTATTCTATGAGGATAAATCACCCTGATCCCGAAACCAGACAAAGACACTTCAAAGAAAGAAAACTACAGACCAATATCTCTAATGAACTTCGATGCAAAACTTGTCAATAAAATCCTGGCGAATCGAATACAAAAGCATATCAAAAAAATTTTGCACCATGATCAAGTAAGATTCATCCGTGGGATGCAAGGCTTGTTCAATATACGGAAATCAATAAATGCCATTCACCACATCAATAGACATAAAGACAAGAACCATATGATCATCTCAATAGATGCAGAAAAAACATTTGACAAAGTTCAGCATCACTTTATGTTCAAAACACTAGAAAAACTAGGGATAACAGGAACTTACCTCAACATTGTAAAAGCTATATATGCTAAACCTCAGGCTAGCATCATCCTGAATGTGGAAAAACTGAAGGCATTCCCTCTAAAATCTGGAACAAAACAGGGATGCCCTCTATCACCACTTCTATTCAATTTAGTTCTTGAAATACTAGCCAGAACAATTAGACAGACAAAAAAAATTAAAGGCAAAAAATAGGAAAAGAAGTATTTAAATTATCGCTATTTGCAGATGTCATGAAAATATATTTAACAGACCCCAAAGGGTCTACAATGAAACGGCTAGAGTTAATAAATGAATTCAGCAAAGTGGCAGAATATAAAATTAACACGCATAAATGAAAGGCATTCCTGTATGTCAGCAACACAACTTCTGAAATGGAAATGAGGAAAACCACTCCATTCACAATATCCTCAAATAAAATAAGATACTTGGGAATCAACCTAACAAAAGACGTGAAAGTTTTATATACTGAAAACTACAGAACCCTAAAGAGAGAGAGAGAAGAAGATCTTAGAAGATGGAAAAACAAAAGACCCAGAATAGCAAAAGCAACTCTAGACAGAAAATATGAATCTGGAGGTATAGTGATACCAGAGTTAAAACTGTACTAAAAGCAATAGTAACAAAAACAGCGTGGTACTGGTAACAAAATAGGCAGGTGGAACAATGGTACAGAATAGAGGACACAGAAACCAATCCTCAAAATTACAACTTTCTTATATTTGAAAAAGGGGCTAAAAGCATGCAATGGAAGTAGGATAGCATCTTCAAACAATGGGGTAGGGAAAATTGGGGAAAGGTGGGGCAAGGGAGAGAAGTGAACAACAGCAGATGAGGTAGAGAAAGAAGATGGGAGGGGATGGGAGGGGGTATAGTAGGGGATAGTAGGGGATAGGAAATGTAGCAGAATACAACAGTCACTAATATGACATCATGTAAAAATGTGAATGTGTAACCGATGTGATTCTGCAACTCGTATTTGGGGAAAATTGGGAGTTCATAACCCAATTGAGTCAAATGTATGAAAGATGATATAGGATGAGCTTTGTAATGTTTTGAACAACCAATAAAAAATAAATAAATAAAGGTTTAAAGTTGAGTGGGAAGAAATCAGCTAAAAAAGAGTTGAGATGCATTCATTTTGCTAAGCAGAAACTTTGTTTTGTGTACTTGTAACTATCACAAATTTATTTTACCAGAAAACTGGCTTTTAAAAATGCACATAATTGAGATTAAAGGATAATCCACTTACCTTCAAGAAAAACTCATAGCATTTCCTATATTTTTCATATTTTATTTTTTTGTGAATATTTTGTCATGGACCAGGTCTAGACTTAGGCTATTCTTCCAGAATACTACCTCATCTGACAAGTTGGTACAATGTGTTGGATTGTTCTTTTCATCTTTTATTTAATAGTTTCTAGATGATAATGTGTATTTTTCCATATGTTTGTTTGGACATACATACCCAACTATATCTTTGCATTTTCTGTTTTACTGGGGAAGAGACTCATCAAAAGCTCTTTATTATATGTATCAACAATCAAACATTTAGAGCATGCAATTATACATAATTTTGCATGAAAATATTTTTGTACCATTTTTATAAAGATTTAGAATTATTAATACTGTCCCTACTGTAATTAGTAACTCCTTACAAAAAGAATTAATCAATTGACTTTATATCAATTATGAATATGAAAATTACTAAAATAAGTATTTGGCAATTAATATGCAATTGATAGAAAGTGAAATCACAAGAAAGCCATTTAAAATGTCAGTGCATATGGTCCTTAAATAATAGGTTGTTCAAAAAAAAATTCTCTAATTCAAAAGAGTTAATATGCCATATTACAGCTAAATGTGATATAAAAACCTTAAATTATCAGTATTGATAAATAAGAATGATACCTGTTTACTTAAATATGTTTATTTGATTTTCACTGTAAGATGTTAATTCTGGAAGACTTGAGAATTAAGAAAGACTTGGTCTATATTATTTCTAACAGGCTAATCAAAGTACTTTTAAATATATATGTATATATATATATATATATATATATATATATATATATATATATATATATGTAACACATATGCATGAATATAGATACATATGCATAATAAATGTATTGTAATATATTTATCAGGTGGTTATAATTTTTAAATTTTCTCAAGAAAAGAATGACTATAAAAAACAGTTTTAAATGTAAATTTCATAGCATAGTACTGTTTGTAATGCTATGAGAGAAAAATACTTATGGAGGGAAAATGAAAAAGGAAGAGAGAGAAGGGGGAAAATGAGGAAGAAAGTGAGTAAAGAAGAGGGAGAGGAGTGTTTGATGAAAAGATAAAAGTGGAGGGGCTGGGTTTGTGACTCAGTGTTAACATGCTTGTCTAGCATGTGTGAGGCAGTGGGTTATATTCTCAGCACCACATACGAATAAATAAAATGAAGGTCTATCAACAACTGAAAAAATAAAAAAAGGAGAAATATTACCAAAATTCCAAGATTTTATGAATGTTAAATACAAAAAAATTATGTTGCATAGCCTTATGTAAATTCTAGACTCCCCAAAATAATCATTAAATGCTAGATTATTAGTGTTATAACTAAAAATCCATTGCTCTTTCTTCTACATTCTGTGGCATGCTAGTGCTAAAATAAATTGTATTATAACACCAAAATAAAATTCTAATATTTATACAGTAACTGACCCAGTTTAACATCAATGCAAGAAGATTCCTATGTGATATAATGTGTATTTTGACGTTCATTTTTATTCAACACTGGTACATTACTATTTCTCCAGTTAATGCACATCATAGGATGTATATTTCATCCACAATTTAGCAAATATATACACATTTGTTTTGCTTTCAATCACTTTTGCTTCAGAACACATGTATTCCTCCATGTTTCTTGACTTCTCTTTTTGTGACACTTCTTTCCAAACACATTATTTTCGATTTCCATTATCACTTTTGAAGCAAAACTGACACACCCGTCATGATAAAACATAACACTAATATTACCATTAGATGTAAAACTGGTTTAAATGAATGATTGTACATCAATATAAGATTTCTTGTATACTTTCAGATATCAATTCAATCCATTATTCAAAGTGAAACCAGTTATATCATTTATTCACAGTATGGTCTATTCATGCATTGTCTATATATTGATAGACACATGGTACATCTCTGTGTACTCCCAACAATAATTTCTATATCTTCAAAATATTGCTCCCAGAAATGGTGGAAAAAATATGCATGTCAACTGATCTACATATACATTTTATCACAGTAATATTCTGGACACAAAATGCAAAGGTCACACTTATGACTGTCCCAAAGCCTAAATGGAAAGTGAACATGGATTACTAAAAACATCCATGTCCAGGTTGCCTAATGCTCTCAAATGTCAATCCTATTGGTGATTACATATGTGTTTCTTCCTAAGACTACATTTTCAATCTCACCCTGTTGAAACTGTCTAAACCTCTCACTCATTTTATAATTTGCCTGATTTCCTACTCTCTATTCACATCTGCTTTCCTACTTTTTTCCCCAGTTCATCATTGTGACTGACTCTTCACATGTGCTGACATTTATATTCAATCTCTACCAGAAACCCTATTGCTAAAGAACTTTTGGTCCATATTCTATACTCAATCTTCTTCGTAATCCTACCGACTATATTCCTAATCCTAGCAAAAATCCCTTTTTTAACTGGATGCTCTCTTCTACATTCAATCATCGAAGGTACAAGGATCTATGCCATTGCATATCAATTTATCTGAGACATATGTGCAGAACATAATTCAAAGCTAAGTATCCCACTCAAAGGCCAAATTCCCTTCTAGGATTCAAATCTTACCTAGATTTATATTTCAATACTTATATTTCACCTATATTTTCATGTAAATATCGCAGGTTTCCAATAACATTGTTCATCAAGCAGAATGATTCCTAACCCATGTTGAACATGTTATTAATCCTAACCATACACTGTTCCTCAATCTAACTTTACAGAAGAGCAGAGACAGAGTTGGTATTACAATACAGGAATGTATGGATCTTCCACCTGCTGAGAACCTCAAAGGTCCATGTAGAAATAATCCCTGGAGAATGTGTAGGATGCTATGAACGACCTGAGAGGGCAAAAGTCATCTTCCATGGCAAAAAAACATGGTCAGGATAAAGGGTTGTGTCTTAATCAGAATCTCTCTTCTTAATGTAGAGAAGATGGACCAAACCAAGCCTCTGTGGAGAGCTGTTCCCCAGTACCTATGGTTGATATACCATTCTAACTTATGAAAATGTCAGAGGAAGTAGGTGCAGCCTCCATCTCATGGGACCCTTGGAAGCATCTGTTAGGACAAAGTGGTTGCCAAGGCTGTGACCTCATTCAGTTCCTGAAGGAAGTGACCTACCTCACTTTCTTGGTGATGGAATCTCTGAACTTGGGATCCAGGAAACCAGGCACACAGAGCCAGTCCCAGTACCAGTCCCAGTGGTCTCACTTGTTTGGATTTACCAAGGACAGAGTCAGTCTTTCTTGGTACCTACTGATGTGAGGATGGCCAAATGCCAGAAAAGCTCTGAAGAGGGGCCCTTCCTGAGAAAGCAGAAAGTGGCTCACCAATGGATCCTCACAACTTCACAGAGTTGGCCAAAGAAAACAGATCTGAGACAAGACAGGCCATTTTGGGGTAACATAGTATGGCCCACCATTCAGAGGACACACTGTATAGTCACAGACCTACTTGGGGAAAGGAGGTGCCTTTGTGGGTGTGGGTGTGAGTTTTTGGTTCTGTCTCATTTTCTGAGAATAGGTGGAAAAGGCGGTTTTTTTTTGGTTTGGTGTGGACTCTTTATAGTAGGTCGTTTGACAAGGTGAGTGTTTCTTTATCTATGTATTCCACTGTGTCCATGGTTGAAGACATTAGAAAAGAGAATGCATCAAGGATGTGTCCTGTCTATTAGGAAGCTTCCCAGCATTCATCCTGCCCGATTTATTAATGGACTGTGGCTTGTCTTATAGATGTGTAACACCTACTAAATTCCTAAGTTCAGGTTTTCTTCCTAAATTCTGGCCACTCTCCAAAATAGTCTTATGGATTTGTGTCCAAGATATGTACCCCTCCAAGCTCTGTGACATGGCCATGTACTGGATAGCTGAAGGAAATGGGAGCATCTCAGAAAACACAGATATCAGTGTGACCAGTAATGTCTCAGTGGAAAAACCCTTCTTTTGGCCTTTTGCTTACCTATTGATCTGTTGACCTGAATGTCAGGAGGTCTTTGCCTCAGTCCACCCATTTTGGAAGACTGATGAAAACTGTTTTCAAATGGAAATGCATGCGCATCACCTGTCGCTCTTTGTTTAATTGCTTAGGATAAGGATGTGTCTGATTCAGCCTCTTGGACCTGTGTGATGCTGTGGCTTAGATTCTCAGCACCTCATGGATCTAAAGAAAGATTCCATGTGTGTATCCAAAACAAAAATGGTAAAAAAACACGCTGACTTTAGGAAAATAAGTGGCAAGGGAGCTCTTTTGAACACTGTCTTGGGCTGCGCCCCTCATGGAAAACTCCAGCAAGAGGTTATGATTAGTGTCTATATGGAAGAGGATGAGGGCCTTGTGGGAGTGTTTTGGTTTTAATTGTGTTTATTTGTGTGGTGGTTGGAAGTGATGACTGGGTCCACCTGGGCTTGAACTCTGGTGTGATACCCTTAGAGACTGAGGTCTAGAACTGACGTCAGAGAAGTATTGCCATGAATTGTGTTGGGGTTTTAGGAGGCCATGCATGAGAGTCGCTCTTGGAAACTGAGATCTTGGACCAGGGTAGCTTTCCACAGAACACTGGGAATCTCAGCCAGGATATCACATGATTTCATTCTGAAAGACTTGGCAGCAATAGTTGAGAGTCAAAACTCACATGGACCTCATATTGTAGACCTCAATGGGCCTGGCTTCATGTGACTTTTTGGTCACTCTTTGGGAAGACTTTCCTCTGAGAGTTCTCCAGAACTTTCATTGAAATAAACTTCCTCAACATTTAATGGTTCCTGAATAAATTTAAACCCACAGTGCCTCCAACTTCATCCTTTAAAAATGGCTAGATAAGTACCATGACATTTTTTAAATTCCCATGACCAGATGGCACTGGAGTAACTTTGGATCTTATGCTCTTGATCATGAGTGTACAAGACAGTGCCTTGATTGACTTGGTTTCATGAGAATGGTGTAGAACAGAGATGCCAGTAATTTGGAGACTGCTGAGTTGGGGCCTAGAGCAGTGATGTGCAGGTGTGTGATAAAACATCTGTGTTGGGGCCATGTGGATCTGCCATTGGCTTCCAAATGGCTTGTGACTGACATGCTGCAGCCAGCAGACCCTTATATGTAAAGGCATCTTGTTATATGGAGATTTTTCAGGGCAATGTTCAGAATCAAGTTGCTATGGTCAAGGGGGCAAGCATGTGCGATAGAAGCCTGGTTGGTGCATTTATATGCAGACCCTGACACACCACATGTGACAGAAATCCCTCCAGCACTGTGCCCCAGTTGAAATCCTTGTATTTCAAGAAGCAAATACCAAACTCCAAGTGCAGCAGCAAGAAACACCACGAAAACTGGAGGATTACCAACTGGGTTCACAGTCCAAACAGGGAGACACTTAGCCCCAAGTTGCCACAGTTTACCTACAAAGAGAGAATTCAGAACTGCTGCCACATGTTCATTAGGAAAATAAGAAACAACATCCTCCAGGTCACATAGATGAAGACCCAGCTTTGATGGTCTCACTACAAAGAAAGCTAAAGCTTCTGACAACAACGTATATTTCAAGTGCCCAACCTCAGAGGCAGTTTCTCAAGAAGTCTTTAGGCAAGCAGAGCTCCATGTTTCTGGAGTGTTTACCCTTTCCCTTACTTTTGGAAACTCCTCTACCACCTTCAAGGTTGTGAACTCCTGAGCATTTTCCATTCCAGATATGTATTAACAGATTTTCTAATTCTTCTCCTCTAATTGTGTCTTACTTGGGGCGAAGGTAATGTCAAGGCATTTTTCTGGATGAGAGTGGAAAGATTTTTGTTTAGCATATGTTTGCATACACATTGGATTCATTTTCCTATTTTCCATTTGAAATACTGAATCCCTGACACTAACCCATACTGTACTAGAATCTGACTACTAATCCTAATATGATGGAGAAAAAGAATCCTAACAGAAAAGAAATAGAAGCTGTTCAGAGAAGGCATGGTATATATTTGGACTTGCCTTTTGCAAGTAGGTGTTATAATTCTAGTCAATTTTTAATTGAAATAGTCCTCCATGTGTTTTTAAAGTTAACAAATATGTGAATTCCTGTCTCCCTTTCACTGTAGACTATTCAGCACATCTATTTTATATGCACATAAAGAATCCTACCTTTTATCACGTGTATATTTTTGTGCGGTAGCTGATTTGGCAGATAGAAATTTTGAGAAGAGATCACTCCTCCTAGATGCTGTTGGAACTGAAAATTGAACCTATGGGTGAGCTTCCTAGGAGAACAACATTATACATAAATCCCTGTTAAGTAAATTGAATATTTTTAGATCTGTGAATGATGTATATTTCATGGTGAATTTGGATTGGCATATATGTTGCTACATTTTAAAATTTGTGTGTGTGTGTGTGTGTGTATACACACATACACACTCTCCAGATTTTTCAAAATATGAAATATATGTGTCTTATTTACACTCCCTAAATTCATTCATGTTCAAGTATGTGGATTTATAATCAACTTTTCACAAGATTATTTTCAGAAATATTCATCCACCTGAAATTCATATTTGTTTTCTATTACTGAAAACTAACTTCAGTGAATGGTGCATACGTATCCTGTTGATAGTCACAGCCGAAGGGGCCACAGCAAACTTCCAGGTGCCAGCAAACTTTCAGCTGCAGGCTGATGATTGGCTCACAGCGGCCTTAGCAACTTCTAGCTCATTGTCTCCTCTGTGGTGATGCTCATTGGAGATGCTCATTGAGATGTTTCCCCGCCTTTCAGACTTCCAGCTTATGATTGGCTCACAGCAGCCCCAGCAACATCTAGCTGATTGGCTCCTCTGCGGTGATGCTTATTGGGCTGTTTCCCTGCCCATTCAGACCATGGAGCTGCTCATTGGGGGACTTTTTTGGCTCTGCCCACGTGACCCAGCCAATCTGCCTCAAGAGCAGGAGGATTGTGAGAAGTGGATAGAGGCTTTTGTGGGAGGGAGAGGCTTTTGGGAAGCTGGTGTTGGGAGTTGGGGTTCTGAGGATTTTTCCTGAGAGGCTGTTTTGCTTGGCGTGTGTGGTTCTAAAAATAAAGTTAGTTTCTTTTGACAAGTGGATTCTGATTGTGCCCAGCCAGACAGCGGCATTTGGTGGCTCATATGGGGAGCGACTGAGGGTAACTGATAAGGTAAACTGCTCGCTCTTGAGGGCAGGGCGAGAGGATGGGTAGCCATTTTATGATTCCTATTTTGTTTTAAGTTGCCTGTCCCTGGAGATGAGTGAGATGGAAGAAAAACTGCTCACATCTGAGGAAAAACTATTTGTGTCTGAGGAACAGATAGGGAGAAAGGCTATAATAATTTTTTGTTGTTCCATTTTTATTTCGTTCTATCTCTTTTTTTGTTTGGTGTTATCTTGTTGGTTTGTATTATAGTAGAAATATGGGATCAAAAATTAGTAAAAAACAAACCAAAAAAGTGTTAAGTAAATTGTTAGAGGAAGGAGGCATCCCAGTAAAATCAAGAGCAGTCATGGCAATTGTTGATACAATACAAAAATGTAGACCATGGCTTTTTAAGGAGGAGTTGTTAAATATATCACAATGGAACCATCATGGTGCAGATTTAAAAAGAATAGAAAAGAAAAGCCCAGGGATTCTGCCAGTTGGCACATTGCCATTGTGGACATTCATATCTTGTTTGCTTAGTTCAAAGCCTTCAGTTCAGTCAATGGTAGAGGAAGAAGAAGACATATTGATTCAAGTAAAACAGAAGGTGTCTCAAGTTAGTTAGACAGAAGAAAAAATTCAAGTAAAAGAGAAGGTCTCTCGAGCTTGTCAGATAGAGGAAACTATTCAAGTAAAAGAGAACGTCTCTCGAACTAGTCAGACAGAGGAAAAAATTCAAGTAAAAGAGAAGGCCTCTAAAGCTAGTTAGACAGAGAAAGAAAGTGTAAAACAGTAAAAAACATCAGGGGAAATTTACAACAGGAGACTGCTACTAACACCTTTCTATCACCAGATGACATAAGTGTCCAACTAACAAGGCCACTTTCTTATGCTGGGAGGCCCCCAACTCCCGCAGTTGATAGTTAGGATCCTGAGACAAGATCTCAAATATTAACATGCCCTGTATTTGAGGGAGGAGGGCAGCGTGTTTACCATGCTTTAAATTTCAAAACAGTGAAGCAGCTAAAAGAGGCTGTAACAACCTATCGTCCTCAAGCACCCTTCAATGTAATCATGGTCGAATCCATTAACAACTTGAACATGAAGCCAGTGGATTGGGCTAATATGTGTAATGTTGTGCTAAATGGAGGACAATGCATGTTATGGAAGGTTGCCAATGAGGAATGTTGAAAGGAGACAGCTAGGCGAAATGCAGGAGCTGGTTATCCTCAGAGAAATCTAGATATGTTGTTAGGAAAGGGACCTTATGAAGATCAGCCGCAGCAAATTGCATATGATCATGGTGTATGTGCAGAAATTGGTGTAGATGCAATTAAGGCATGGAAGACTTTACAAGAACATGGAGGTTTACAAGGTCAATTATCTAAGGTAATACAAGGAGCTAATGAACCTTATGCTGAATTTGTAGATAGGCTTATTCAAAGAGCTACCAGAGTTTTTGGGAATACAGAACAAGCAATGCCATTACTAAAACAACTGGCTTATGAGCAAGCGAATCGTTGTTGCAGAGATATCATTAGACCATGGAAAAATGAAGATTTAAACACATTGATTTAATTATGTAGAGACATTAATGAACAAGAGCAAGTCATGGCAGCTGCAGTAAAACAGGCTTTAGTTGCCAGATACATTAATGAACAAGGGCAAATTGTGGCAGCTACAGTAAAACAGGCTTTAGATGCCAGACCAAGAACATGCTACCAATGTGAAGAAACAGGACATTTTAAAAGGAATTGGCCCATAGAAGGAGGGTTTAACAATATTAGGTATCAAAGGAGTAGAATACCAGGTATTTGGCCACAATGCCATAGAGGGAGACATTGGGCTAATGAGTGCTGTTCTCAAACCACCATAGAGGGTACTCAATTATCAAAAAATGAACAAGGACCAGGTGTTTATCCACGATATCATGGAGAAAGGCATTGGGCTCAATTGCCAAATAAATGGACAGGGGGTTCCAATGCTCCGGGGCCCCAAACCACAAATATACAGAGCACTGGAGGAACCCAGCAACCCCAACAGGGTAGTGCCCAGGACACATTGTCTATCAGATCCCTCATCAGACAAACCAGAGGGAGCACAGTGTTGGACATCTGTGCCTCTGCCAGATCAGTACTAACTCCAGAGATGGGAGTTCAAATCATTCCCACAGGGGTAAAAGGACCTCTTCCCAAAGGAACCATGGGCTTATTATTGGGATGCAGCTCTTCTACTCTAAAAGAACTTATGATAAGTCCTGGGGTGATTGATCCCGATTATGAAAGTGAAATAAAAATTATAGCCAGTTCTCCAAAGGACATATCAGTAATTTCACAAGGAGATAGAATAGCACAGTTACTAATAATACCCAGCCTATATGATAAATTTTCCAGTCGTACTGTAGAAAGATGTTCCAAGGGATTAGGCTCCACAGGTGTAGATTTGGCTATGCTTTCTTTAAATTTAGATTCTCGCCCCATGCTAAAACTAAATATTCAAGGGCATGAATTGAATGGGCTACTGGATACAGGTGCAGACATTAGCATCATCTCTCGTCAAGAATGGCAAAAACATTGGCCATTACAACAAGCCACTCAAACGCTTCGAGGCCTATAAGTGGCGACTAATCCCCATAGAAGTAAAATGGTATTAGATAGGAATGATCCTAAAGGATGTGAAGGAACTATACAGCCATATGAATTGGATCATCCTCCCATAAATTTATGGGGACGAGATGTCCTAGATCAATTAGGTTTGACATTAACAAATAACATCAACCAAAATGCAGCCACTATTATGACTAGACAAGGTTTTAGGAAAGAAAAAAGATTAGAAAAACAAGAATAAGTCATAGCAGGACCAATACAAATACATCAAGGAACAGAGAGACATGGGTTGGATTTTCAGAAAGGGCCACTGAGACAATAAAAATTACCTGAAAATCAGAAAGACAGTATGGGTTCCTCAGTGGCCCCTGACTGAAGAAAAGATACAAGCAGTCCATGACCTGGTAAAACAACAATTAGCAGAAGGACATATACAACCGACTGTATATCCCCAAAATACTCCCATTTATGTCATCAAAAAGAAATCTGGTAAATGGAGACTATTGCAAGATTTTAGAGCCATTAATAATGAGATGGTTATTATGGGACCTGCTCAATCAGGGATTCCTCAATTGTCTGCTTTGCCAATAACCTGGTATGTTTTAGTTATAGATATTAAATATTGTTTTTTTTTTCAATTATAATTCATCCTAAGGATAGTCCAGGTTTTGCTTTCACTATCCCTGCACTGAATCATGAAGGTCCTGATCAGAGATATGAATGAAAAGTACTCCCTAAAGGGATGGCTAACAGCCCAACTATGTGTCATATTTATGTTAACAAAGTAATCCAGCCACTTAGAAATCAAAATTCTGAACACAAATATTTCACTATATGGATGATGTATTATTAGCACACAAAGCTAAAAACACATTGCTAGAAAGTTACGCCACACTTACAAACTTATTAAAAATTATAATGTAGAGATAGCAATAGATAAAGTACAATTAAATTTTCCAATTAATTATTTAGGAGTTCTGTTATCCTCAACCATGGTCAGTCCACCAAAAATTCAAATACGAGTAGATCAACTCAAATCACATAACGACTTTCAAAAGTTATTAGGAGACATTAATTGGATAAGGCCTTATCTAGGTATACCAACAGGAGAGTTGGGACCTTTATTTGATATCCTAAAAGGTCTATCAGATAAAAATTCACCCTGCATGTTAACACCTGAAGCAAGAAAGGCAATAAAAATCAATGAAACATATATGGAAAATATGCATTTGGATAGAATTGATATAAGTTTGCCTTTATTATTTATTGTACTACCAACAAAAAATATTCCTACAGGAGTATTTTGGCAAGAAGGTCCATTATTATGGATACATTTATCTTATTCTCCTTACACTATTCTTACTAGGTGTCCTGAGGCTTTAGGATAATTAATACTCAAAGGAATTAAAGCAGCAAAGGGAGTGTTTGGAATTTCTTCCAATAAAATTTTTACTCCATATACTCTGAATCAAATTGATGAGTTAGCTAATGAGTTAAATACTTGGGCAATAATCATGGTCCAATCTAATGTTTCATTTGATAACCACTTACCATCTAACCCTTTATTTTCTTTTTGGTCATCGCATCCTGTAATTTTTCCAAAATTGAGAAGAAAAACACTTATCATGAATGCTTCAAATATATTCACTGATGTATCAAATAATGGTACAGCAGCAATAGTTATACCTGATAAAACTTATAAATTTTTAGTACCCAAACAATCAGCTCAAAAGGTAGAGCTTAATGCAGTATTACAAGCTTTTGAGATATTTAAATATTCTGTATTTAATTTATTTTCCGATAGTCAGTATATAGTTAATGCTATAGTACCCTTAAAGTTGCTGGTAAGATTTCTCCTTTCTCTACTGTTTTCTCTTTATTTTCCAATATGAAAAGTCTAATCTGGGACAGAAAAGATCTATTCTTTATAAGACATATCAGGGCACATCCAAAAAGAAGATGATTTGACTCAAGGCCTTATCAGCTGATATCCAAAATTCCAGTTTGACTATCCTTACATCTGAGATAGAACCAGGATGCTTTTTTCATTATCTATTTTATTATTGCCCTTTCCCACATTCTATTTTGTTTTTTGAGCTCATACAGACCTAGTTTAATGTTTTGCTGATCAGTTCTATTTTTTGACAAAAGAGTTTTTGAACATTGCAATGGAGATTTCACGTGTAAAAAGTTATAAGGCCTTTACTATTAGGTTATGTGTTGTATGTATTATATTATGTGTGCACACTTGTGTTTTGTGTTATATGTTTGAATGTTCGTATGTCCATATATGATATATGATGAGCGCTCATAAAAAAAATGGATCCAAATATTTTTTTATTCACATTATTTAAATGGTTTAATTTAAATTGGGTAAAGAGCTGTTGAGGTTTGTTTTAAAATTTGAAAAAAAGGAGGTTAACAGATCTGTTTCCTTTCTTTCACCTTTCCTTTTCATTATATTTAATAATTATCTTCAAGACAATGTAAATAGTTAAGAAAATTGTTTTCTTTCAGTGCCTTCTGGAATGTTACATAATTTTTCTTTAGCCATTATTGCCAAAATTCCTATCTTCATCCCAGTGCTGGTGAAATCAAAGATAAAACCAATCTACAGCTTCTGCAATAGCCATCACTGAAATGCTTGCAGAACTTGCCTAGACACATTGAGAACTCTCCTGTATGCATTGTAAACTACCTGTTTGTGCAGCGACTTGTGGTAGTGTTCGGGTATATTTGCTGATGATGTCATCGGTGGTACAATTTTTCCAAAAGGAGCTGTCAATTGGCTTGGTGTATCTTCCTCTCTTCTGTGTGTCATTATCGTCCAGCTAATGTTTGGGGGCCATTAGAGGTGAGGCAAAGAACCTCACCACCCCCCGGTGGTACAAAGACCTCTCCACAGGTGTTGCTGTAAACTGGACCGGTAGTCAGTGATGGGTAAGATCCAATTGCAATGGTACCAACTTAACGGGTAAGGACCATATGTACTATTGGACAACCTAAGGCAGGCACTGTCCCTAAGCCACATGTGTGTTTTTTAAACAGAGAGGGGGAGATGTTGAGAGCCACATCCGAAGGGGCCCCAGCAAAATTCCAGAAGCCAGCAAACTTCCAGCTGCTGGCTGATGATTGGCTCACAGCAACATCTAGCTGATTGGCTCCTCTGCGGTGATGCTCATTGGGCTGTTTCCCTGCCCTTTCAGACCACGGAGTTGCTCATTAGGGGACTTATTTGGCTTTGCCCACATGACCTAGCCAATCGGCCTCAAGAGCAGGAGGATTGTGGGAGGTGGAGAGAGGCTTGTGTGGGAGGAAGAGGCTTTTGGGAAGCCAGTGGTGGCAGTTGGGGCTCTGAGGGTTTTTCCTGAGAGGCTGTTTTGTTTGGCGTGTGTGGTTTTAAAAATAAAGTTAGTTTCTTTTGACAAGTGGCTCCTGATTGTGCCCAGCAAGACTGCGGCATTATCCTAATATTTCTACAGTAACTGCCCCAGTTTAACAGCAATGCAAGTAGACTCTTATGGGACATGATTTGTATTTTGATGTTCATTTTTATTCAACACTGGTACATTACTATTTCTTCAGTTTATGCACATCAGAGGGTATATATTTCTTGCACAAGTTGGCAAATTTATAGGCATTTGTTTCACTTTCAATCACTTCCTGCTTCAGAACACATGCATTACTCCAGGTTTCTTAACTGGTCTATTCGTGAGACTTCTTTCCAAACATATTATTTCCGATTTTCTTTATAATTGTTTAAGCAAAACTCACACACCCTTCATGATAAACCATAACTATCATTTCACAATTAGATGTATAACTGTTTGGAATGAATGATTGTATATCAATATAAGATTTCTTATATATTTTCTGATATCAATTCAATTCATGATTTAAAGTGGAACCAGTTATATTATTTATTCACAGTATGGTCTATTCATGCATTATCTATATTCATAGACACAGGGTACACCTCTTTGTACCCCCAATACTAATTTATACGTTTTCAAAATATTGCTCCCAGTAATAGAGGAAGAAATACTCATGTCACCTGATCTAAATATGCATGTTATCACAGTAATATTCTGGACGCAAAATGCAAAATTCACACGTGTGATTGTACCAAAGCCTAAATGGACACTGAACATGGATTACTAAAAACATCCATGTCCAGCTTGCATAACGCTCTCAAATGTCAATCCTATCGGTGACTACATATTTGTTTCTTCCTAATATATTCAACCTCAAAACTGTTGAAAATGTCTAATACTATCACTCACCCTGTACTTTGCCTGTTTTCCTAATGTCTCTATTGATATCGGCTTTCCTACATATTTTCCCCAGTTCATCATTGTGACTGACCCTTCACATGTGCTGACATTGATATTCACTCTCTAACCAAAACCCAATTGCTAAAGAACTTTTGGTACAAATACTAAATTCACCCTTGTTCCAAAATCTACTGACTATCTTCCTGATCCTATTGATTATCTCTGTTTGAGTGGATGTTCTCCTCTACATTCAATCATCCAAGGTACAAGTCCTATGGCATTGTATATCGACTTATCTGAGACATGTGTGCAGAACGTAATTTAAAGCTATGTATCGCAATCAATTGCCCAATGCACTTCTGAGCTTCAAATCTCACCTAGATTTCTGTTTACATACTTAAATTTCACCTCTGTATTCCTATAAATATTGCAGGTTCCCAATACCATTATTCATCCCACAGAATGATTCCTAAACCAAATCGATCCTGTTATTATCCCTAACCATACACTCTTGCCTCAATCTAACATTACAAAAGAGCAGGGACAGAGTTCATCTTACAATACAGGAATGTAGGGGATCTTACACCTGCTGAGAACCTCAAATTTCTATGCAGAAATGATCCCTGGAGAAGATGTAGGCAGCTATGAAGGACCTGAGAGAGCAAAAGCCATCTTCCATGGCAAACACCTTGTGATAACGAAGGGATGTGTATGAATCAGCCTCTCTTTTCTTAATGTAGAGAAGATGGACCAAACCAGACCTGCGTGGAGAGGTGTTCCCGGGAGGCCATTGTTGATATACCATTCAAACTTGTCAAAGTGTCACAGGAAGTAGGGGCAGCCTCCATCTCATGAGACCCATGAAAGCAACTGTTAGGACAAAGTGGTTGCCAAGGCAGTGATCTCATTCAGTTCCTGAAGGAGGTGACCTACCTAACTTCATTGGTGATGTAACTCTCTGAAATTGGGATCCAAGAAGCCAGGCACCCAGAGCCAGTCCCAGTCCCAGTCCCAGTGGTCGAACTTGTTTGGATTTACCAAGGATAGAGTCAGTCTTTCTTGGTACCTAATGATATGAGGATGGCCAAATGCCAGTAGAGCTCAGAAAAGGGGCCTTTCCCTAGATAGCAGGTATTGGCTCAATGCTGCCTGCTGACAACTTCGTAGAGTGGGCCAAGAAGAACAGATCTGAGACAGGCCAGGCCATTTTGGGGCAACATGGTATGGCCCACCAGTCAGAGGACACTCCAGATAGTCACAGACCTACTTGGGGGAAGGAGGTGCTTTTGTGGATGTGGATGTGAGTTTGTGGTTTTGTCTCATGTTCTGAAAATAGGTAGGAATGGTGGTTTGTATGGTTTGGAGTTGACTGTTTCTAGGAAGTCGTTTGGCAAGGCGAGTGTTTCTATGTCTGTGTATCCACTGTGTTCGTGGTTGTAGTCTTTAGAAAAGAGAATGCATCAATGGAGGTTTCCTGTCTAGTTGGAAGCTTCCCAGCATTCCTCCTGCCCACTTTATAAATGGACTGTGGCTTGCCTTATGGATGGGCAACACCTACTATCTTCCTAAGGTCCTCTACACATCTTGATTTCTGGCCTCTCTCCAGAATAGGCTCATGGTTTTGTGGCCAAGATATGTACCACCTCCAAAATCTGTTACATGGCCATGTAATGGATAGCTGAAGGGAATGGGAACATCTCAGAAAACTCAGATATCAGTGTAACCAGTAAAGTCTCAGTTTAAAAACCTTGCTTTGGCCCATTTGCTTACCTATGGTTATGTTGCCCTGAATGTCAGGAAGGTATTTGCCTCAGGCCACCCCTTTCTGAAGCCTGAAGAAAACATTTTTCAAATGGAAATGAATGGGCATCACCTGTGGATCTTTGCTTAATTGCTTTGGAAAGAGATGTGTCTGAATCAGCCTCTTGGCCCTGTGTGAGGTTGGGGCTTTGATTCTCAGAAGGTGATAGATCTTAAGAAAGATCCCATGTGTGCTTGGGTGTTCTATTGCCTCCAACTCACATAAAGGATTTATACCCGACAATCAGTAGGATTAAATTGGAGAATCAGAACAGTATTAACGGCAGGCCTATTTGATCACTCCTGGTTCACAGGAAGGGTGTCTAGGTCACCCTGACTTTAGGCAAATGAGGGGCAAGGGAGTTTATTTTGGAAACTGTCTTGGGCTTCGCCCCTCATGGAAAATTCCATTCAGAGGTTACGATGAGTGTCTATATGGAAGATGATGAGGGCCATGTGGCAGTGTTTTGGTTTTAATTGTGGTCATTTTTGTGCTGGTTGGAAGAGATTACTGGGTACACCTGGACCTGAACTCTGGTGTGATTCCCCTTAGAGACTGAGTTCTGGAACTGACTTCAGGGAAGTATTGCCATTAATTTTGGTGGGATTTTAGGAGGCCACACATGAGAGTCGCCCTTGGAAACTGAGATCTAGTCTCAGGGTGTCTTTCCACAGTGCACTGGGAATCTCCACCAGGATATAAGACGATTTTATTCTGAAAGACTTGGCAACCATAGTAAAGAGTCAAAACACATATTGAACTCACATTGAGTAGACATCAATGGGTCAGGCTTCATGTGACATTTTGGCCACTCGTTTTGAAGCGTTGCCTTTTAGAGTTCTCCAGAGCTTTCATCCTCACCATTTAATGGTTCCTGAATGAATTGAAAAACCAGTGCATCCAACTTGATACTTGAAAAATGGCTAGATAAATACCATGAAATTTTTGAAATTCCCATGACCAGGTGGCACTGGAGAACCTTTGGATGTCCTGTTGCTGATCATGAGTGTACCAGACAGTGCCTTGAATCACTGGGTTTCATGAAAATGGTGTAGAACAGAGATGCCAGTAAGTTGGAATTTGCTGAGTAGTGGGCCTAGAACAGTGGTGAGCAGGTGTGTGATTAAACATCTGTGTTGGTGTCATGTGGATTGGCCATTGGCTTCCAAATGGCTTTTGACTGACATGGTGCAGCCAGCAGACCCTTGCATGTAAAGGCATCTTGTTATATGGAGAGGTTTCAGGGCAATGTTCAGAATCAAGTTGCTAGGGACAAGGGGGAAGTCTATGTTGGATATAAGACTGGTTGGTGCATTCTCCTGGCAGACCCTGACCCACCACACATGACAGAACTCCCTCCAGCACTGTGTCCCAGTTGAACTACTTGTATTTCGTGAAGCAAACACCAAACTCCCATTGCAGCAGCTAGAAAGACCATGAAAAATGGAGGATGACCACATGGCTTCAGAGTCCACACAGGAAGACACTTAGCCCCCATTGGCCACAGTTTACATACAAAGAGAGAATTCTGCACTACTGCCTCATGTTCATTAAAGAATAAGAAAACATGTGCTCCAGGTTACATAGATGCAGACCCAGCTTTGATGGTCTCACTGCAAAGGAAGCTAAAGCTCCTGACTACAACATATATATCCAGTGCCCAAACTCAGAGGCAGTTTCTCATAAGTCTTCCGGTCAGCAGAGCACCATGTTTGTGAAGTGTTTACCCTGTCCCTTACTTTTGGAAACTCTTCTACCACCCCCAAAGTTGTGAACTCCTGAGCATATTCCATTCCAGATAAGTATTTATAGATTTTCTAACTCTTCTCCTCTAATTGTGTCTAACTTGGGGCGAAGGTAATGTCAAGGCATTGTTCTTGATGAGAGTGGGATGATTATTTTAGCACATATTTGCATAAACATTGGATTGATTTTCCTAATTTTCATTCGAAATACTGAATCACTCCCACTAACCCATACCCTACTAGACTCTATATTCTGACTCCTAATCCTAATATAATGGAGAAAAATAACCCAAAATGAATAGACATACAAGCATTTCAGAGGAGGCATGGTGTATAATTGGACTTGCCTTTTGCATTATGTAGAATTGGAGTTATAAATCTAGTCAATTTTTTGTTGAAATAGTTCTCCATGTGTTTTTTTAACTTTTGTTGTTTGTTGTTCAAAACATTATATAGTTCTTGATATATCATATTTCACACTTTGATTCAAGTGAGTTATGAACTCCCATTTTTATCCAGTATATAGTTTGCAAAATCATATCAGTTACGCATCCATTGATTTACATATTGCCATACTAGTGTCTGTTGTATTTTGCTGCCTTTCCTATCCTCTACTATCCCCCCTCCCCTCCCCTCCCCTCCCATCTTCTCTCTCTACCCCCTATACTGTAATTTATTTTCCCCCTTGTATTTTTCCCTTTCCCCTCACTTCCTCTTGTCCGTAATTTTGTATAACCCTGAGGGTTTTCTTCCATTTCCATGTAATTTCCCTTCTCTCTCCCTTTCCCTCCTACCTCTCATCCCAGTTTAATGTTAATCTTCTTCTCATGCTCTTTATCCATACTCTGTTCTTAGTTACTCTCCTTATATCAAAGAAGACATTTGGCATTTGATTTTTAGGGATTGGCTTCCTTCACTTAGCATAATCTGCTCTAATGCCATTCATTTCCCTGCAAATTCTATGATTTTGCCATTTTTTAATGCTGAGTTAAACTCCATTGTGGCCTCTGGCGTGCGCCCAGGTTTCCATTCCTGTCTTCCTGTTTGTTAATTTCTGGCCTATTTATTGTTGTGACCAGGACCTTAGTCAATGCCTTAGTCTGTCTTTTGCATCTCTCATCTTCCCTTTGCTCCCTTTCTTTCTCTTTGTTTCTCTCATATAGTATACTTTCTCGGCTTCTCTGACTAAATCTCCCAAAGTCATATCTTGTGATCCCTCTAAGAGTTGTAACTTTCTTTTAATATCCAGGGCAGCTTGCCCAATGAAGGCCATCATGACAGATGCCTTTTGATCCTCTGCCTGAGGATCAATAGGGGCTCGAGCCTTTGACTGAGGGGGAAACCTGTCCTCAGGGAAGACTTAAAAAAGCGGAGCTTGCGATTGCCTCAGCAGACACCACCGAAAGACAGATCCAGGAGGAGAGTGGGGATGACACATGGTGAGTGACCCACCATGGGACAAGCAGTTTCGTCACATGATTTGTTTTTGTCAGGCCTCAAGGAGGCCCTCAAGACATAGGGGGCACATGTTAAGAAAAAGGACTTAAAATTATTCTTTTCATACATAGGAGAATTGTGTCCATGTTTTCCCCCTGAAGGGTCCATTGATGGTAGAAAATGGCTTAGAGTAGGAGACTGTTTAAACCATTTTTTTTGTTGTTGTTGAAGAAAAAGTCCTAGAACAAAGGTATATTAGACCTTTTGTAGACATTAATATTTTATTAGATTTTTAAACACCTAGAACAATTTGTAAGTTTAAATTTAAAGACATTTATATTTATCTGTTTATCCAATTTAAATCGAACCATTTAAATCACGTGAATTAAAGATCTTTGGATCCACTTTGAAATAGTAAGCTTGCCTTAATTTGATTTTAATTGGAGTCAGTGGTCTTTTCTTGCATCCTGGTCTAATATTTTGTAGTTTCCCATCGAGATGACCCTGCCCCAATAGATCACAAGACCAGACTACTGGAAATTCTGAAGCTGGCCTTCCCTCCAGGGCTCCGGCATGAAGAGGCAATTTCCAAGGCCTTGGTGTGAGATTTTGGTCCAGGGAGCACTGCAGTGAACCACCGCCCTAAAACTATTAGCAAGCACATGGTGGAGGAGGTCTCCATAGGTAACTGGCGCCTATATAACATCTGATATCCGGTTAAGGGAGATCTCTTCTGATGACAGAGTGGTGTCCTGGGGAGACACACATATACTCCTGTCTGGTACAGTAACGAGAATCATTCTGTCCTCTGTTATGTTCTGTAGGGAATTCCTCTGAAAGCATAGAGAGGTGCCAATGGGCACGCAGGAGCTCCTATCCCAGAGCTTTAGCAAGACGTTGCATAGTTCCTCTGTTTTTCTGTTTCTGCACTGGTTTTCTGTTTTTTGTGTGTTTTGTTCTGTGTTTCATATGTTTTTTTTTTTTTTTGGTTTGTTTTAGTGTGTTTTGTTGTGTGATTTCTGTGGTAAAACTTAACTGAAAATGGGTAATAAAGCAAGTAAACTGACACCCATTTGGACTGTGTTTTAAAGAACTGTGATGAACTTTAATACCCTTTGTTAAGCAGGATGAGAGAAACCCCTAGCTGGCTGCCTGGAGCACACCCACTGCAGAGGGCAATGCCTGCTGGGGACCTAAGAACTGAGTATCTCCCAGGTTAACACGTGAAACTCCTTAAAACCCCTTGTCCCTTCAGATCGATAGAATCACAACCATTGGGCAGAGACCCCTGTTTTTCTCCTTTGTTAGCAAAGCAGTAAATCTCCCTTTTTCTTTTTCTCAAACCCTGTCCTCATTATTAAATTGGTATTAATTGGCTTCAAAATCAGGAACCAAACTTTAAGTTACAATTTTTGGTACCCCCCACACCCCGGAACTCTTTGAGAGCTGACTACTGAAATGTTAGGAGACGGAGCGTGCTTGGGGTGGAACCGAACAAGAGGAGCTAATCCTGTAAGTGAAAGGAGGGACTGAGGGACTTCCAGCAGCTGCCCAAGCCCTGTTGCTTCAGAGAATTACCTACTTCCTTCCCTGCACTGTAAGGATTTTGCCATCTCTGTTTTCTTAAAAAAGAGAAAAAGAAAAAGGGGACACTAAATACAGTAAAGTCACCATGGAGACCCTTGATTTTACATTTCAGGTTGTCCCTCTGTGAAAACATCTGGTTACCTTGTGGGAAAATCTATGGTGCCACTGGTGTAGGAGATTTTTCTCTTATCTGCTCTGGTTTAAAGGCTTCTGTCTGTAAGCCATAGTCTGGAGCTCCTTTCAGTCTGTCTTGTGTCTTTGTTTCTGGCCCTTTAAGACATGTGCAATAATGTGTTGATATTATAAATCATTTCTTGGGAATGATCTTAGCTGAATGTGTATCTAAATGATGATGTTTTATTGTAACAATCTGGCATCTGAATGGGTTTTTGAAGCATTGCACAATCTTGCAGTTAAAAGTCGGGTTTAGGAAATTGTTTAGTTTATGATTTCAGATAATTCATGCCAGAGAACTTAAATACTTAGGATGGAAAACTAGAGATCTCTACTTCCAAGTTGGCAAGTAACTTCCCAATCATTCAGGCTTTTTTTTCACCAATTTTTAATTGGGTAGCCTGGGAAAATGTCACTGTGTCTACCAGTGCATTAATTTGGACAAGGATAGTAAATCATAGTATGGTATCTGTTGACAAAACAAGATATAAAGATGTAAAATTTTGTAAACTGTGTCTTAAACTTGTATCATAAAATTTTGTGAATTTTGTCTTAAAATTGTATTATAATTTTCAACATCTGAACCTGAAAATTATGGTTGAAATGCCTTAGGCCTGAGGTGTCTGCTCAGAATAGCAGCTTTTTCCTGCTCCTTCCAGACCTCAGCCAGGACTTATGTTGAATGGCAAATGAAAGAGGCCTGCAAGCTCAGTAGGAGAGTGATCTGAGGCCTAAAAAAAATTAAATTGTATGGTATTTACTAATTAATGGCCAGTCAATTTTTCTAGGACTCTTATTTTTTCCTTAGATTCTTTATTTTTTTTTTTGAGCTCATGATTTTGATCCTAAAGACCTAGGATGATGTTTTTCTGACCAGTTCTATCTTTGACTAACTGTGTAGTTTTTGAAACATTGCAATGGATATTTCACCTGGAAAAGCTACAAGGCCTTTACTATTATTATGTGTGCACAATTTTGGTATGTGTTGTATGTCTATATATTCATTTGTCCGTATATCATATATATGATACACAAATTAACATTTATAAAGAGCACTCATTAAAACAAAAACGCTCATAAAAACAAATTTTAAAAAGTGGATCCAAAGATCTTTAATTCAAGTGATTTAAATAGTTGAATTTAAATTGGATAAAGAGATAAAAATAAATGTCTTTAAATTTAAGCTTACAAGTTTTTCTAGGTGTTCAAAAATCTAATAAAATATTAATGTCTACAAATGTTCTAATATGCCTTGGTTCTAAGACTTTTCCTTCAACAAAAAAATGGTTTACACTGTTCAATATATTTGTCTAATATATTGATAAATAAGTAAAGTAAATTTGATATGGGATTACTCATTCATGAGTACTTTTGTTAGATATCTGATTGATTTACTAAGGTCTGTATAAGTTTGTACTAATGTCTGTATAAGATTGTAATAATCAGTCATGTGTTAAAGAGACAAAAATTTCTTAAAACATAAGTTTACCCATAACATTGTGTTTATTAAGTTTTATTTTTTCTAGAGCAAGCAACCATAAAAATTAAACAACTGATTAAATAAGAACTGTTATTTTAGAGCACTGTACTGCCATTTATTTAAAAGCTAAACTTGGTTAATGTAGAAACTTCAATGTAATTGTGATGCTATTGATGTGCTCATATCTTTCAGGTATACGAATCTGTAAGGTAGAAACTTTAAAAGAGCATTATTTCAAGCTGGTGTCCTGAAGTTGTATGGTAAAAAAATATATTGGGCATTCATTTACTTCTTATCAATAAGATATGTAAAGTTGTATGTTACTTTTTACATTAAGGAACAATTTAAATGTATTTTTATGTTAATGAGAGTCTAATCTATATAAAGGTTAAAAACTTTCAGCCTTTCTTAAATTCATGTTTTAAATGTGATATCATATGGTGTTAACTAATGTTCATGTGACCTCAAATAATATATGTAATCTTTGTAAAATGATATTTAAAAAAACAAAGATCATCTTTAGAAGTAAAACACTTAAGTTTTATAAAGAGCCCTGCCTTACCTGAGATAAGGCTCTGTGTCCCATCTTACTATATGTGAGAATGACTACGAAAGCAGTAGGTCAGATATTATTTCATTTAAAGTTATGTTCAAAAGTTGTTTTTTTTTCTGTCAAGATTTCTAGGATCTCAAACAGGGGATATAATGTATAACTCAGCTTAAAACTTCAGGGTAGCTATTACACGAACTAAGTATTTTTACTCTTGTTAAAAAATTTTATTTTGTAATTTCCTTATAAGTGATCTAAAGATTCCTTGTTAGTGTTTTACAGAAGTGTTGCTTTAAGAACACAACATGGGTTAATTTAAGATAATAAGTCATCACCTACAAGACAGACAGAATAATACAGATCCCAGTTAATAAAAAAGATAAATAATTATAAAGTTATAGACATTAAAGCCCAGTACTCTTAATATAAGGCTGTTAAAATTTATTTGATGGATGATTAAGATTAGGATTTATATTAAAGTTACATGAAAAGGGACAAGAAAACCAATATTTGGCTCTTGCCCTCTGAGTCAGTCTGAATCCAGGGAACAAGGGACTTCTCAAAGACCTTTGCAACTCTGGGCCTCATATCTTCCCAATTAGGGAGATTAATGAGACCCCTGGAGAACAGAAAGCCAATCAGTGCATTTGCTAAGAAGAGGAGAGTCATCAGAGAAGGGAGACATCCCTGATGCTTCCAAGGGTAGCCACATGGTCAAGCAAGACCTGGACCCACCTAGCGCAAATGGCACTAGCAGAACTGAGAAGCTGCTCTCAAGTTTCCCCAGGAATGACTCCCATAAAAGCTCAGCTGACTGTTAACAATAGATAGAAACAAAAGTCAGTTTGACTGTTTCATGATAAACACTTAGGAAAGACAGTTAAAAGCAAAATACAGCCATTCCTGGGCATTTTAAATAATATTAATAATAATAATAATAATTTTTTATACACATTATGTTAGCCTCCCAAAATAAGTAAGACTGGAGGCTACAAAGAAGGATTCCCAGAAAGGAATGCCTGATAACTATAAAAAGAGACTATCAAGAGGAGCTGCCAGAGGCAGAAATTTTTAGTTTAAGGCCTACAGATATTCCTAACCTACAGGTAGGGTTGGTGTTTGCTAGTACGATTATCCAGCCCTGAGTAACAGAATTAAAGGTTTCTCTATTACAAACAGAGGTCATACTAGTAAAATGATTTTGCAAGATCAGATGATATTAAATCATTAAACTGTATCTTATGGAGAGGGATAACTGTAACACTAAATGTTAAATATTAAGTTGACAGTCCTGATAACTGGGAATATTAAAGCCTGCTGAGGGAACTTCTACACAGTGACATGTTCCAGCTGCTGCAACATTTTTTCAGTACTCATGGTTCTTGTTTCTCACACAGAAGAACCCATCCCCAGATGAATTTACAACCTGTTCTTCCCCAACCAGACTTCAAAACGAACTGATTTCTAAAAGGCAACTCATGTTCCTCAACTGACTTCTAAAAAGCAACTCATGTCCCTTATACTGTGCCCACTCACGTCACTCTCTCTCAGCTCAGAAGAAGCCAAAATGAGTGACGCCTCTCGTCTTACAACTATGGAGCCAAAAATAAATAGAATATCAATATAAGTAATTAATTAAGTCAGGTAAAACCAGGAATCCAATTTTGGGTGAGTTCTAAAAATTTGGAGACTGTTACCTGAGGGATTAAAATTCCCTCATTGCTCTTTCCCTACCCTATCAAAAATTTGGAAGGGACACATTAAAAAAGGGGGAATGATTTGCATTTCTCTGACTGCTAGAGATGGTGAGCATTTTTTCATATACTTGTTGATTGATTGTATGTCCTCCTCTGAGAAA
The DNA here is from genome assembly GCF_048772815.1 of Callospermophilus lateralis. NCBI lineage: Eukaryota > Metazoa > Chordata > Mammalia > Rodentia > Sciuridae > Callospermophilus > Callospermophilus lateralis. The sequence continues at coordinate 543,575 of NW_027514702.1, read as the reverse complement.
TTTCTGTTCAGGTCCTTGGCCCATTTGTTGATTGGGTTATTCGTTATCTCATTGTCTAATTTTTTTAGTTCTTTGTATATTCTGAATATTAGCGCTCTGTCTGAAGTGTGAGGAGTAAAGATTTGTTCCCAGGACGTAGGCTCCCTATTTACCTCTCTTATTGTTTCTTTTGCTGAGAAAAAACTTTTTAGTTTGAGTAAGTCCCTTTTGTTGATTCTAGTTATTAACTGTTGTGCTATGGGTGTCCTATTGAGGAATTTGGAGCCCGACCCCACAGTATGTAGATCATAGCCAACTTTTTCTTCTATCAAATGCCATGTCTCTGATTTGATATCAAGTTCCTTGATCCACTTTGAGTTAACTTTTGTGCATGGCGAGAGTAAGGGATTCAGTTTCATTTTGTTGCAAATCTCACTCCAGTAAGATTGGCAGCCATTAGGAAGTCAAACAGCAACAAGTGCTGGCGAGGATGTGGGGAAAAGGGTACTCTTGTACATTGCTGGTGGGACTGAAAATTGGTGCGGCCAATTTGGAAAGCAGTATGGAGATTTCTTGGAAAGCTCGGAATGGAACCACCATTTGATCCAGCTTTTCCCCTACTCGGTCTATTCCCTAAAGACCTAAAAAGAGCACACAATAGGGACACTGCTACATCCATGTTCATAGCAGCACAATTCACAATAGCAAGACTGTGGAACCAACCTAGATGCCCTTCAATAGACGAATGGATAAAAAAAATGTGGCATTTATACACAATGGAGTATTACTCTGCATTAAGAAATGACAAAATCATAGAATTTGGAGGGAAATGGATGGCATTAGAGCAGATTATGCTAAGTGAAGCTAGCCAATCCCTTAAAAACAAATGCCAAATGTCTTCTTTGATATAAGGAGAGTAACTAAGAACAGAGTAGGGACGAAGAGCATGAGAAGAAGATTAACATTAAACAGGGATGAGAGGTGAAAGGGAAAGGGAGAGAGAAGGGAAATTGCATGTAAATGGAAGGAGACCCTCAGGGGTATACAAAATTACATAAAAGAGGAAGTGAGGGGAAAGGAGAAAAATTTAAGGGGGAGAAATGAACTACAGTAGAGGGGGTAGAGAGAGAAGAGGGGAGGGGAGGGGGGAGGGGGGATAGTAGAGGATAGGAAAGGCAGCAGAATACAACAGACACCATAATGGCAATATGTAAATCAATGGTTCTGCAACTGATGTGATTTTGCAATCTGTATATGGGGTAAAAATGGGAGCTCATATCCCACTTGAATCAAAGTGTGAAATATGATATATCAAGAACTATGTAATGTTTTGAACAACCTTCAATAAAAATTAATTTAAAAAATATTAAAAAGCAAAAAAAAAATGGGGGGGGGAATGATAAACCCAACCTGATCATTTATTAAAATTGGGAGCCATCTTGCCACAAAGTCATGAAAAGATAATTTTGCTTTCCTATAAATTACTGCAAATTCTGAATCTGCTTGAAATGCCTGTCCGTGCCTTGAACTCACCCATGCCTGGCTCTCTGACCAGATAGCAGCCCTCTCTGAAAATTTAGTGACACCTCATAAATATTGGCCTTCTCTGGCCAGACAACGACTCTCGTGAGTCTCTAATGGTCCTCATAAATTCTGATGATGGGGCCAGCAAAAAAAAAAATTGTAAACTAGCAATAGCGTGATGCTTCTCCGAGTTCTGTTATCTGTAACCCCCCTTTTGTGTAACTTACTGGACTATAAAGCTGGGCTGTAGGAAAGGTGGGGTTGCTGTCTTGTTTCTGCCATTTTGAGAGGGATAGGCAGCTCAGCCAGTGGAAAAATAATAAGCTTGCTTTAATTTGATTTTAATTGGAGTCAGTGGTCTTTTCTCCTGTCCTGGTCAAACAGGTAAACACTCCACAAACATGGAGCTCTGCCGGCCTAAAACTTATTGAGAAACTCTCCCTGACCTTGGGCACTTGAAATATATGTTGTTGTCAGGAGCTTTAGCTTCTTTGTAGTGAGACCATCAGAGCTGGGTCTGCATCTATGTGACCTGGAGGACATGGTTTCTTATTTTCCAATGAACATGAGGCAGGAGTGCAGAATTCTCTCTTTGTAGGGAAACTGTTGTCACTGAAGGCTAAGTGTCTCCCCATGTGGTATGTGAAGCCATTTGCGCATCTTCCACATTTCATGGTGTTTCTTGCTGCTGCACTGGGGGTTTAGTATTTGCTTCATGAAATACAAGGAGATCAACAGGGACTCAGTGCTGGAGGGATTTCTCACACGTGTGGTGGGTCAGGGTCTCCAGGAGAATCCACCAATGAGGCTTATATCCCACATAGCTTGCCCCCTCAACCATTGCAACCTGATTCTGAACACGGCCCTGAAACCTCTAAATATAACAAGATGCCTTTATATGAAGAGATCAGACATATAGGGATTACTGGCTGCACCATGTCTGCCACAAGACATTTGGAAGTCAATGGCAGATCCAAATGGCCCCACCAGAGATATTTTATGACACAACTGCACACCACAGCTCTGGGTCACTACTCAGCAGGCGCCAACATACAGGATTCTTTCTTCTACACCATTTTCATGAAACCCAGTCAATCAAGGCACTCTCTGGTACACTCATGATCAGCAACTGGACATCCAAATGTTCTTCAGTGCCACTTGGTCATAAGAATTTCAAAAATTTCATGGTATTTATCTAGCCATTTTTCAAGGATGAAGTTGGATGCACTGTGAGTTTCAATTCTTTCAGGAACCATTAAATGGTGAGGAATTTCATTTCAATGAAAGCTCTGGAGGACTCTCACAGGCAAGGCTTCCCATGGAGTGGCCAAAAGGTCACATGAAGCCAGGCCCATTGAGGTCTACAATGCTAGGTCCATGTGTGTTTTGAATCTCAACTATGGTTGCCAAGTCTTTCAGAATAAAATCATGTGATATCGTAGCTGAGATTCCCAGTGTTCTGTGGAGAGCCACCTGGGCCTATATCTCAGTTTCCAATGGGGACTCTCATGCGTGGCCTCCTGAAATCCCAACACAATTCATGGCAATTCTTCTCTGAGGTCAGGTCCAGAACGCAGTCTCTAAGGGGAATCACACCAAAGTTCAAGCCATGGTGGACACAGTTATGTCTTCCAACTGCCACACAAATGACCACAATTAAAACCAAAACACTTTCACATAGCCCTCGTCTTCTTCCATGTAGACACTCATCAAATCCTCTGGCTGGACGTTTCCAAAAGGGGTGAAGTCCAAGACCCTGTCCAAAATATGCTCCCTCGCCCCTATGTTGCCTAAGGTCAGTGTGGCCTAAACACCTTTCCTGTGAACCAGGAGTGATCAAATAGGCCTGACCTTATTACTGCTCCACTTCTCCAATTTGAGGCCTACTGACTGCCAGGTATAAATTCTTTATATGAATGGGAGTCATGAAAAAACCCAAGCATCTATGGTCTAGCCTTTGCAGGCCAGGATGGAGGTCAGGAACCTTACAGAAGATGGCGAGAGACTTCATACACAATGACTGCAATTTTGACCATTTTGTATTTGTAGCACACATGGAATCTTACCTTAGATCCATCAGGTGTTAAGAATCTAAGCAGCAGCCTCACACAGGTTCACGAGGCTGATTCAGACACATCCCTTTTGGAAGCAATTAAGCAAAGAGCCACAGGTGATGCCCATTCATTTCCATTTGAAAACTGTTTTCTTAAGGCTTCACAAAGGGGTGGCCTGAGGCAAAGACCTTCCTGACATTCAGGGCAATGAAGCAATAGGTAAGCAAATGGCCCAAAGCAAGGATTCTCCACTGAGACTTTACTGGTCACATTGATATCTGAGTTTTCTGAGATCCTCCCATTCCCTTCAGTTATCATGTACATGGCCATGTCACAGTGCTTGGAGGTGGTACATATCTTGGACACAAAACCATGAGCCAATTCTTGAGAGTGGCCAGAATTCAGGAAGAAAACAGAAACGTAGTAAGATAGTAGGTGTTGCCCATCCATAAGGCAAGTCACAGTCCATGCGTTAATTGGGCAGGATGAATGCTGGGAAGCTTTCTACAAGACAGGTAACATCCATTGATGCATTTTCTTTTCTAATGTCTACAACCACGGACACAGTGGGAGAAACAGACATAGAAACACTCGCCTTGTCAAACAATTTACTAGAAAAAGTCCATTCCAATCCAAACAAACCACCTTTCCTACCTATTCTCAGAACATGAGACAAAACCACACACTCACACCCACACCCACAAAGGCACCTCCTTCCCCCAAGTAGGTTTGTAACTATCCAGAGTGTCCTTTGACTGGTGGGTCATACTATGTTCCCCTGATATGGTCTATCCATTCTCAGATCTGGTCTCCTTGGCCAACTCTGTGACGTTGTCAGGAGCATGTGGAGAGCCACTACCTACTTTCTCAGGAAAGGTCCCTGGCATGTGGCCATCCTCACATCAGTAGGTACCAAGAAAGACTGATTCTGTCCTTAGTAACACCAAACAAGTGAGCCCACTGGGACTGGGACTTGGATTGGCTCTCAGTGCCTGGCTTCCTGGATCCCAAGTTTAAAGTGTTCCATCACCAAGGAAGTGAGGTAGGTTACTTCCTTCAGGAATTTAATGAGGTCACTGCCTTGGCAAACACATTGTCCTAACAGTTGCTTCCAATGGTTCCATGAGATGGAGGCTGCCCCTACTTCCTGTGACATTTTCACAAGTTAGAATGATATATAAATCAAAGGCACCAAGAAACAGCGCTCCACAAAGGCCTGGTTTGGTCCGTCTCCTGTACATTAAGAGAGAGGCTGATTCAGCCACATCCCTTCATCCTGACCAGGTTTTTTGGCAATGGAAGATGACTTTTGCTCTCTCAGGTCCTTCATAGCTGCCTACATCTTCTTCAGGGATCATTTCTGCATGGACCTTTGAGGTTCTCAGCAAGTGGAAGATCCCCTACATCCCTATATTTTAAGGCCAACTCTGTCCCTGCTCTTCTCTAAAGTTAGATTGAGAGATCACTGTGTGGTTACGGTTAATAACAGTTTCGATTTGGGTTAGGAATCATTCTGCAGGATGAATAATGGTATTGGGAATCTGTGATATTTATAAGAATATAGACGTGAGTTAAAATTATGGAAACAGAAATCTAGGTAAGATTTGCATCCCAGAAGGGCATTGAGACCTTCATTGGGATACTTAGCAATGTTATACTTTCTGCACAAATGTCTCAGATAAATCCATACACAATGGCATAGGACGTTGTACCTTGGATGATTGAATGTCGAAGAGAACCTCCAGTCAAAAAGGGATAGTCGGTGGAATTAGGAAGATAGTCAGTAGGTTTAGAAAGAAGGGTGAGAATAAGATTTGGAAAAAAGTTCTTTACCAATAGGGTTTCGGTTAGAGAGTGAATATTAATGTCAGCCCATGTTAAGTGTCAGTCACAATAATGAATTTGGGAAAATATGTAGGAAAGGAGGTATCAATAGAGACCTTAGGAAATCAGGCAAATTATTAAGTGAGTCATAGGATTAGGCATTTTCAACAGGGTTGAGGTTGAATATATAACCTTAGGAAGAAAGAAATATGTAGTCACCAATAGAATTGACATTTGAGAGCATTAGGCAACCTGGACATGAATGTTTTTAGTAATTCATGCTCACTTTCCATTTAGGCTTTGTTGAAAATAAATAAAATAGGTACTTGTCTCTTCCTGTTTTTCTGTATGCTTAAGAAAACACTCTTGAAATCTTGAAAACTTTTTGCTAATCTTGTTCCCAGAATGTGCTGTCCCCAACTGCCAAACTGCAGAATGTACACCCTCACCCGTTTACATGCAAACCGCCCACTTTCCCTGACCCATCAATAAACTTCCCTCCCTGCCCTCTTCAAGAAAAGTATATAAGCTCTGCTTAAGCTGTTCTCAGTGCTCTCTGCTCTATTCAAGTGAGGTCTGAGCCCCAGAATTTTGGGTGCTTTGCTGTTGCATGAGACAGTGTCTTGGTGGTCTCTTCCTCCAATGGTCGCCTGACCATTACATCTGAGGGCCCCAGCGAGTTCCAGCAGCGTTGGACGAGAGACCCCCAATAGGCTCATCTCAGGTTAAGTAAGGCGCCACTTTCTTGTTTCAGGTTTCAGGTTAGGCATGGGCAAAATGGCTATTGGTGATGAGCATGAGCTCTCTCTGACGGTGGCTGACAGAAGTGTCACAGAGCCACAGGCCACGTCTCTGGGGGACGCCCCAGAGAACTCGGGAAACCGAGTAACAATAGTCTCCTAAACTCAGTGATATTTTGTTTTGGATTCGGTATTGTCAGCCCATCAGGTTTTCCTGGCTACTCAGTCCTGTTCTCAGTATTGGACCTCCATTGCCTGTCTTTATTGTCTTGTCTTGTCTGTGTCGTGTGTCATTGCTTTCACTATTTGTGTATCTTTCATATGGGACAGAACACTTCAATGCCTCTGTCCCTGAACCTTGATCACTGGACCAAAGTCTGCTTAAAGGCTCAGAATCTTCTTTTTTTCAGTAAAACGTCAGATCTGGAAGACTCTATGTGTCTCAGAATGACCCACCTTTGGAGTCGGATGGCCCCCAGAAGGATCTTTCTACTTCACACTAATTCAAAAACTCAGAGATATTGTCTTTCAGCCGGGGCCACATAGCCATCCAGATCAACAGCTATATATCTTTAGTTTGCAGGACCTCTGCAAATCTCCTCTTCCATGGTTGAAGCCTTTCCTTGTCCCTGTCCCCGCTCCTACTGGTTCTCCCACTTTTCTATCTCTCAAACCCTCTGCTCCCCCTCCTCCACCCTCTGTTGTCCCTGAGTCTCAAGACTCTACTGGACTCTCTTCCCCCTCCTTATGCCCTGCCCTTGTCCTCCAACCCCAAACACCCTCTAAGTGATTCCCCTGCTGCTGACTCAGACTCTCCACCATTGGAGAAATATAGGCCAGCCCAGCGCCCTCCAGGTGACTACCCCACGGCACACACAGCCCCTCCTTCCTTGGAGGTAGCTGGCCCGGCCAAAAGAACACAAAGTACTCGCTGGGGGGGTTAAACTTTGAAGTGGATACAGGGTAAGTATACTCAGCCCTTAAGGCCCCATTGGGCCATCTATCAAACAAAAAGGACTCTAGTTCAAGGGGCTAATGGGAGTAAATATGGGGCTTAGACAACTAAGAGGACCATGGACCTGGGGAAAGAAAAAATCCATCACTCGTTCCTAGTAATCCCAGAATGCCCGACCCCATTGATGGGCACACATCTGCTCAAAAAGCTCCAGGCCAGAATAACTTTTAACCCTGAAGGCCCCCAAGTGAAATTTCTAAATTTTTCAGTAAAAACTCCTATAGTCACGGCTTTTACTATGTCAGTAGAAGATGAACATCAACTTGTCAAACCCCCCAAGACTGATCAAACAGGCAAGCTACCCCGGAAATGGATAACAGATTACGCAGATGCCTAGGAAAAAAACTGCTGGGTTACACGTAGCCGTGAAACATCCTCCAATAACAGTGGAGTTAAAAACTTCAGCCCCCCCATCAATGTCAAAAAATATCCTCTGAGCAAAAAAGCTAAAGATGGGATAAGGCCCCATATTCAGAAATATCTGGCCTTAAGGGTCCTAAGGCCCTGTCATTTGAACTGGAACACTGCCCTGTTACCAGTATAAAAATCCAGGAACCGGGGACTATCGCACCGTTCAAGACCAAAGAGAGATCTACAACAGAGTGCAGGACATTCACCCCACAGTACATAATCTGTACAATCTGCTTAGCACTCTGAACCATGAGCGGAAATGGTATACTGTTCTGGACTTAAAAGATGCTTTCTTTTGCTTGCCTCTGCATAAAGATAGTCAGTTGCTATTTGATTTTGAGTGGGTAGACCCAGAAACCGGGACGTCTGGTCAACTAACATGGACTAGACTCCCACAGGGGTTCAAAAACTCCCCCACTCTCTTTGATGAAGCCCTCCACAGAGACCCCAACAACTTCAGAACTATGCACCCTGACGTCACCCTGCTTCAATATGTCGATGACCTGCAACTGGCAGCCAACACCAAGAAAAACTGTGAGTCTGGAACCCAATTATTATTATACGAGCTTGCTCAACTCTGGTATAGTGCTTCTGCCAAAAAAGCCCAAATTTGCCAGCAAGAAGTAATCTTCCTGGACTATTCCCTTAGGGGCAGTAAGCGATGGCTCACTGAGACCAGAAAACAATCCATTGAGCAGATACCACCCCCATCTAACAGCAGACAACTCAGAGAGTTTCTTGGGACTGCTGGCTTATGCAGCTTATGGATACCTGGGTTTGCGTCCTTATCTGCTCCTTTATACCCGCTGTTAAAGAGAGATGCCCAATTCTAATGGACCCCTGAGCACCAGCAAGCTTTTGATAACATCTAAGGACACTGACACTGAAACCCTCAACTTCACTGAGCCCAGCTTGCATCTTCAGAAAGCCCTAAACTAAGTTAAAAATGTATATCAACTCACTCACCTTGGTTCAAAGAAACTGCAGGCATTCCTGAAGGATCAAGAACAGAGTTTTCCACTAACCGACTCAGAGCGAAAGAAATAACTGAACGGGTAACAAAAGCCTGCCGGGTCTGTCAATTGGTTAATGCTTACCCTTCCAACTTTCCTGCAGGAAAGCACCTACAAGAAACCAGACCAGGACAATTCTTGGAAGTGGACATTACTGAAATTAAGCCAGGAAGTTATGGACTTAAATATCTCCTAGTCTTTGTAGATACATTTTCAGGATGAATTAATTGAAGCCTTCCCCCCCACACACACACACAAAAAAAAAAAACAACAACAACAAAATAAATGGCACAAATGGTGGTCAAGAAGATCCTGAAAGATATTTTTCTAAGATACGGACTGGCTAAGGCAATAGGGTCTGATAATGGACTGGCGTTAATTGCCCTGATAAGTCAGGGATTAGCCAGGACCCTGGGGATTAATTGGAAATTACATTGTGCTTATAGACCCCAGAGCTCAGTACAGGTAAAAAAAAAAAAATAATAGAACCATTAAAGAGAATTAACAAAATCAAGCTTAGAGATCGGCATAAAAGATCCATCTATTCTCCTGCTTTATGCACTGTTTCATGCAAGAAATACTCATACTCCTCTGTTTCCTTGTGTAACCTCACCCCCTATGAAATTCTCTATGGTCCCTCCTCCAGTAAGGGACCTAACCCAAACTCTAAGACCTAACGATCCCTTCCACACCCCCTTGCTTGACAGACTTAAAGCTCTTGAAAGAAATCAGCAATATCTGTGGAAACATCTGGCCACTGCCGACCAACCTGGGGACGAGGGGACTCCATATCGATACCAAGTAGGAGACTTCGTCTACATTAGACGACATCAGGTGTCATCCCTGGAATCCCACTGGAAAGGACCATATAAGGTGCTACATATAACACCTACAGTGGTAAATGTAGACGGAATCACTTCAAGGATCCATGTCTCTCATCTCTGGCCTGCGCCCTGTCCAAAATCTGACTGGAAACTGGAAAAGACTGGTAACACTTTCAAAGTGCGTATTCGCCATGTGGATAAGGCTACAGACTCTCCCCTTGGCCAAGAGTAGTCCTAACCCTCATCAGCCTGTTCAGCAGTAATGGCTGATCACAAATCCTACTGTACAAGAAGTATGGTCTATCTTGCATACAGCCCTTTTAGGGACATGGTGGCCATCTCTCCACCCAGACATTTGTCAGCTGGCTATAGGTCTTTCCTATTGGGATATCCCTGATGAAGGGGATCCAACTAAAATTCCAATAAATCCTTTCCGTATCATAGGTAATAGAAACAAACATTATGGATGTAGGGACACGAGAGCCAGATGCAGGTTGGCTAGCCTAGATTACTATGTTTGCCCAGCGGACTATCAAAGCCACAAACAGACATGGCTGTGTGGGGGAAATGCCGACTTCTTCTGTAAGTCATGGGAATGTGAGCATACAGGGGTGCCTGGTGGAACCCAAACTCCTCATCAAATTCAATACACAGCATTGGCCATATTACCAATTACACAACCAATACCGATGGCCCCCAGAGGGGTCTCTAGATCCTAAAATTCTCCGTGACCTTTTTAACTTCGGCAAGTGCTCAAAGGGTGGAAGGAAATTCCCCTAAGTGGAGGCATTTTCCCTCCTTCGCTCACATCCTGAACTATGCTTATCCAATAGATCCTCACCCTCAGCTTTCTGCTCCAGACTCTCTGCTGCCACTCCCACCTCAGCAACCTGATTTCTTCCCTCCAATTACTAGATCAAAAACCCAAACCGCCGGTTCTCAGATTATTGCCCCCTTGCTGAGGTAGCAGGTACTGAGGTACCCATCCACCCACTCACTACTCTCTTCTCCTGTCAGTGCCCACACCAGGTCCCACCAGGTCCTCTTACCAGCTAACCCAAAGCTCAAACCAGCTAAGGAGAGCCCTCAGACCCCTATCCAAAATGTAATGAAAATGGCCTTTAAAGTTGCTCTGTCATCACTGAAAACAGGTTACTAAGAATTTAAAGTCCCTCACAGGCTTTTTGGGATACAAACTCCCATCTTCCCCTCTGCTCTATCTGTTCTACTGCTCAAGTTTTGTTGCCTGGAAAATTCCAAACCCCTTTCCCATTATTCTTTTACATGTCTCCTTCCTCATGCTCAGACCCAAGGTGCTGCTCTCAGACCCGCCTTCCCTGTCTTCCCCGTCTATACCAGGCCCACAGAAAAGTCTTAAATGACCTTCTCCAGCAGTCTTCACCATGGCTGACTTTAGGACTTTCAGCCAAAGAGTCCCTATAAAAGAGTTCAATGTAGATAAACTTCCCCTTTTCGTGTTTCCCTGTTCTATTTGGCCACTGGCTGGAAAAATCAGCACTCCTAAGCTAGACTCCCCCTTACTAGTTTTTCACAAAACATGTGAACAAGGCCTCTGGCCTTGAGCTGGGGCTTCACAGACATGGTTACATTTCTAAGATAAATAAGTTACCAAATGAGCTCCATTGTTACAGCTGGCAGTGAGAAAAAAAAAAGAGAAGAAAAAAGCTCTCCCATTCCAGGTGTCCTTAAAATGTTAACTTGCCCAGAACAGATGAAAAAAACAATAGAAACGAAAACTTCTTTTTGTGAACTTATGCAGACTGTGAACTTCTGAGCCCCTTCCCTTACATGTTGGGTACAAAATTCGGAAACTACCTAAATTTGGAGATCAGGTGACTAATTGATTACAACAGAAGCAATGCCCTCTAAATCCGTTGCAACCAAATAGGTATGTTTCGCTGTCTTCGGTGCTATCTTAGGTGCCTTGAATTGTCCGTCCTTACAACAGTATAATTCTATATACTTAAACATTGTTTATGTTTTCATAAAATGGTCAACAGATGTGATTAATTATGTAATGTTCAGATGTTTCCCAGAGTGCTCTATCATGAGGCAGGTTAATTTAAATATCAAATACGGGGGCATACAACCCGGTTCCTCTGGGAACCTGTATCCCTCACTTTAGCCATCCTATTAGGAAAAGGAGCTGCTGCAGGTGTGGGCACAGGAATCACTGTCCTAGTCCATGTGACACAACAAATGACCCGATGAGAAGCAGCAATAGACCAAAATTTAAAGATATTAAAAACCTCCATCACAGTTTTATAGGAATCTTTAACCTCTCTCTCTGAAATTGTTTTACAGAACATGCGAGGGTTGGACCTCCTCTTCGTGAGAGAAGGGGGCTTTTGTGCTGCATTGAGGGAAAAAGTTGATTTTATGCCGACCATACTGGAGTTGTAAAAAAATCTATGAGTAAATTAAGAAGACGCCTAGAAGAGCATCAACAAGAGAGAGATGCACAAAAAGGGTGGTTTGAGTCTTTGTTCACACAGTCCCCCTGGTTAACTACGCTTTTATCAGCCCTGGCCAGTCCATTAATAATCCTCATTTCATTGCTAATTGTAGGACCCTGTTTGCTCAACCATCTAGTTTCCTTTCTACAAGCTTAAATTGGATAAGTTAAACTTATGGTAATCAGACAACAATATACCTCACTAGAAGACATAAAATGTGAGACCCCGCAATGCTCATTTTTATGATTAAAATTAAGCAGAATAAGAAGTGGGGAATGAAAGGTTAATAAAATATGTACTTTTAACTTCTTGTTTTTCTGTATGCTTAACAAAATACTGATGAAATCTTGAAAACTGTTTGCTAATCTTGTTCCCAGAATGTGCTGTCCCCAATTGCCAAACTGTTGAATGTACTCCCTCTCCCATTGGCATGCAAACCACTCACTCGACCTGACCCATCAATAAATTTCCCTCCCTGCTCTCACCACGTAAATTGCATAAGCTCTGCTTAAGCTGTTCTTAGGGCTCTCTTCTCTATTCAAGTGAGCTCTGAGGCCCAGCATGCTGGACCCCCAATAAACCCTTTGCTGTTGCATGAGACAGTCTCTTCGTGGTCTCTTTTCCGACGCTCGCCCGACTTTACATTGGTACAATCATAAGTGTGAACATTCCTATGTGTGTCCAGAATATTACTATAATAAATAATATATGTAGATCAGGTAATAGGAGTTTTTCTTCCACCATTTATGGGAGCAATATTTTGAAGATATATGAATTAGTATTTTGGGTAGAAATAGGTGTACCATTTGTCTATGAATATAGAGATAATGCATGAATAGACAATACTGTGAATTAATAATATTACTGGTTCCAACTTTAAATAATGGATTGAATTGATATCTGAAAATATACAGGAAACCTTATATTGATATACTACATTTAATCCTACCCATTATACATCTGAATGAAATATTAGGGTTATGGATTTTCATGAAGAGTGTTTGAGTTTTGCTTCAAAAGTGATTATGGAAATTGAAAATAATGTGTTTGGAAAGAAGTCTCATGAAAAGACCAGTCCAGAAACCTGGAGGTATGCATGTGTTCTGAAGCAGAAAGTGATTTAAAGTGAAACAAACGCCTATATATTTGCTAACTTGTGGATGATAAATATATACGATGATGTGCAGAAATTGAAGAAATAGTAATGTACCAGTGTTGAATAAAAATGAACGTTAAAATACACATCATGTCCCATAGGAATCTACTTGAATTGATGTTAAACTGCGTCCGTTAATGTAGAAATATTAGAATTTGTATGCACCATTCACTGAACTTAGTTTTCAGTACTAGGAAACAAATATGTATTTCAGGTAGATGAGTATTTCTGAGAATAATCTTGTGAAAAGTTGATTATAAATCCACATACATGAACATGAATGAATTCAGGGAGTGTATAATAAGACTCATACATTTCATATTTTGAAAAATCTGGAGAATATATATATATATATATATATATATATATATATATATATATATACACACACACACACACTCACACAAACTGAGACTATAAAAATAGCAATATATATGCCAATTGAAATTCACCATGAAATATACATCATCCACAGATTCAAAAATATTCATGTTACTGAAGATAGATTTATGTATAATGTTGTTTAACTAGGAAGTTTACCCATACATTAAATTTTCAGTTCCAACAGCATTTAGGAGGAGTAATCTCTTCTCACATTTTGTATCTGCCAAGTCAGCCACCTCACAAGAATGTACGTGTGATACCAGGTAGGATTCTATATGTGCATATAAAAATACATGTGCTGAGTAGGCTACAGAGAGAGGGAGACAGGAATTCACATATTTGTTAACTTTAAAAACACATGGATAACTATTTCAACAGAAAATTGACTAGATTTATAACACATACCCTTTTTTATGCAAAAGGCAAGTCCAACTATACACCATGCTTCCTCTGAACTGCTTGGATTTCTATTCTGTTTGGGTTATTTTTCTCCATCATATTAGGAGTAGTAGTCAGAGTCCAGTAGGTTATGAGTTAGTGTCAGGGATCAGTATTTCAAATGGAAAATAGAATAATGAATCAAATGTGTATGCAAATATATGCTACACAAAAATCTTCCCACTCTCATCCAGAACAAATCCTTGACATTACCTTCGCCTGAAGTAAGTCACAATTAGAATAGAAGAGTTAGAAAATCTGTGAATACATATCTTGAGTGGAAAATGCTCAGAGTTCAGAACCTTGGAGGTGGTAGAGGAGTTTCCAAAAGTAAGGGACATGGTAAACACTCCTGTAACATGGAGGTCTGCTGGCGTAAAGACATCTTGAGAAACTGCCTCTGAGGTTGGGCACTTGAAACATACGTTATTTTCAGGAGCTTTAGCTTCCTTTGTAGTGAGACAATAAAATCTGGGTCTGCATCTATGTGACCTGGAGGATATGGTTTCTTATTTTCCAGTGAACATGAGGCAGCAGTGCTGAATTCACTCTTTGTAGGTAAACAGTGGCCACTGGGGTCTAATTGTCTCCCCATGTTGACTGTGGAGCCATTTGGTCATCCTCCACTTTTCGTGGTGTTTCCTGCTGTTGCACTGGGAGTTTGGTATTTGCTTCACAAAATACAAGAAGTTCAACAGGGACACAGTGCTGGAGGGAGTTCTGTCACGTGTTGTGGGTCAGGGTCTGCAGGAGAATGCAACAACCAGGCTTCTTTCCCACATACTTTGCCCCCTTGTCCATAGCAACATGATTCTGAACATGGCCCTGAATCCTCTCCATATAAAAACATGCTTTTACATATTCGGGTCTCCTGGCTGCACCATGTTAGTCACAAAAAATTTGGAAGCCAATGAGAAATCCACATGGCCATAACACAGATGTATTATCACACAACTGCAGACCACTTCTCTAGGCCCAATACTCTGCAGGCTCTAACTTGCTTGCCCCCATGTCCATAGCAACCTGATTCTGAACATGGCCCTGAAATCTTTCAATATAAAAACATGCTTTTACATATACAGGTCTCCTGGCTGCACCATGGCAGTCACAATGAATTTGGAAGCCAATGGCAGAACCACGTGGTCACAACACAGATGTATTATCACAAAACTGCACACCATTTCTCTAGGCCAACAACTCTGCAGGCTATAACTCAATGGCATCTCTGTTCTACACCATTTTAATGAAACCCAGTGAATTAAGGCAGGGTCTGGTACACTCAAGATCAGCAACAGGACATCCAAAGGTTCTCCAGTGCCACCTGGTCATGGGAATTTTAAAAATTTCATGGTATTTATCTGGCCATTTTTCAAGGATGAAGTTGGAGGCACTGTGGGTTTCAATTCATTCAGGAACCATTAAATGTTGAGGAAGTTCATTTCAAAGAAAGCTCTGGAGAACTCTCACAGGCAAGGCTTCCAAAAGAGTGGCCAAAAGGTCACATGAAGCCAGGTGCAGTGAGGTCTCCAATGTGACGTCCATGTGTGTTTTGACTCAAAACTATCCCTGCCAAGTCTTTCAGAATAAAATCATGTGATATACTGGCTGAGATTCCCAGTACTCTTTGGAAAACTACCCTGGGCCTAGATCTCAGTTTCCAAGGGTGACTTTCATGCGTGGCCTCCTAATATCCCAACACTTTTCATGGCAATACTTCTCTGAGGTCAATTCCAGAACGCAGTCTCTAAGGGGAATCAAACCAGAGTTCAAGCCCAGGTTGACCCAGTCATCTCTTCACACCGCCAATCAAATGAACACAATTAAAAACAAAACACTATCACATGGCCCCATCTTCTTCCTTATAGACACTCATCATAACCACTGGTTGGAGCTTTCCATGAGGGGCACATTCCAAAAGAGTGTCCAAAATAAGCTCCCTTGCCCCTCATTTGGCTCAAGTCAGGGTGGGAAGGACACCCTTCCTGTGGACCAGGAGTGATCAAATAGGCCTGTCATTAATACTGCTCCGCTTTCCCAATTTGAGGCCTTCTGACTGTGGGGTTTAGATTCTTTATGTGAACTGGAGTCATGAGAAAAGACAAGCACCTCTGCAGAGATTTGAAGAACTCATTTGACCAAAAGGATCGCTATTCTCACTTGATTGATTTCAGGAACCTACAGAGAAAGGCAATAGAATTCATTCACAATGACTGAAATTTTTTGGGAATTTGGTTTTGGTTTCACACATGGGATCTTTCTTTAGATCCATCAGGTGCTGAGAATCTAAGCCACAGCCTCACACAGGGTAGAGAGCCTGATTCAGACACATCCCTTTCCGAAGCAATTTAGCAAGAGCCACAGGTGATGCCCATTCATTTCCATTTGAAAACTGTTTTCTTCAGGCTTCACAAAGGGGTAGCCTGAGCCCAACATCTTCCTGACATTCAGGGCAACAGAACAATAGGTAAGCAAAAGGCCCAAAGCATGGTATCTCCACTGAGATTTTTCTGGTCACACTCATATCTGAGTTTTCTGAGATACTGGCCATTCCCTTCAGGTATCCAGTACATGGACATGTCAAAGACCTTGGAGTTGGTACATATCTTGGACACAAAACAATGAGACTATTCTGGAGAGTTGCCAGAATTCAGGAAGAAAACAGGGACTTAGGAAGGTAGTAGGTTTTGCCAATCCATAAGGCAAGCTGCAGTCCATTCATAAATTGGGCAGGATGAATGCTGGGAATCTTTTTACTACACAGGACACATCCATTGTTGCATTGTCTTTTCTCATGTCTACAACCACGGACACAGTGGGATACACAGACATAGAAACACTCACCTTGTCAAATGACTTACTAGAAATAGTTCACTGAAAACCAAACAAACCGCCTTTCCTACCTATTCTCAGAACAAGAGACAAAACCACACACCCACACTCACAATGGCACCTCCTTCCCCTAAGTAGGTCTGTGACTATCCGGAGTGTTCTCTGACTGGTGGGCAATACTATGTTCCCCCGAAATGGCCTGTATTCTCTCAGATCTGGTTTCCTTGGCCAACTATGTGAAGTTGTCAGGAAAAAGTTGTGAGCCACACCTGCTTTCTCAGGAAAGGTCCCTCTTCAGAGCTCTCCTGGCATTTGGCCATCCTCACATCAGTAGGTACCAAGAAAGACTGACTCTGTCCTTGGTAAATCCAAACAAGTGAGCCCACTGGGACTGGGACTGGAACTGCATCTGGGTGCCTGGCTTCTTGGATACCAAGTTCAGAGAGTTCCATCACCAAGGAAATGAGGTATGACACTTTCTTTGGAACTGAATGAGGTCACTGCCTTTGCAACCACTTGGTCCTAACAGTTGCTTCCAAGGGCCCCATGAGATGGAGGCTGCCCCTTCTTCCTCTGACACTTTCACAATTTAGAATGGTATATCAACCATAGGCACACACACAGGCTTGGTTTGGTCCATCTTCTCCACAATAAGAAGAGAGAGGCTGATTCAGACACATCCCTTCATCCTGACCAGGTGGTTTGTCATCGAAGATGACTTTTGCTCTTTCAGGTCCTTCATACCTGTCTACAACTTCTCCAGGTATCATTTCTGCATGGACCTTTGAGGATCTCAGCAGGTGGAAGGTCCCCTACTTTTCTGTATTGTAAGAACAACTTTGTCCCTGCTCTTCTGTAAAATGAGATTGAGGGAACAGTGTATGTTTTGGGTTAATAACAGGTTTGATTTCGATTTGTGTTAGGAATCATTCTTCTGGATGAATAATGGTATTGGGAACCTGGTATATTTACAAGAATGTAGAGGTGAAACATAAGTATGAAAACAGAAATCCAGGTATGATTTTAAACCCATAAGGGCATTGGGCCCTTGATTGGGATACTTAGCTTTGAATTATGTTCTGCACAGATGTCTCAGATAATTTGATATACAATGGCATAGGACCTTGTACCTTGGAAGATTGAATGTAGAAGAGAACATCCCTTCAAAAAGGGATAGTCGGTAGGATTAGGAAGATAGTCGGTCGTTTTAGGAAGAAGAGTGAGTATATGATTTGGAACAAAAGTTCTTTAGCAATAGGATTTCAGTTAGAGAGTGAATGTATATGTCAGCACATATGAAGAGCCAGTAACGATGATGAAGTGGGGAAAACATGTAGAAAAGAAGATATCAATAAAGATATTACGAAATCAGGGAATGTATAAAGTGAGTGAGAGGATTAGACATTTTCAACAGGCTTGAGGTTGAATCTTAGAAAGAAACAAATATGAAGTCACCAATAATATTGACATTTGAGAGCATTAGGCACCCTGGACATGGATGTTTTTAGTAATCTATGTTCACATTTCATTTAGGCTTTGCTTGGTTCAATCATAAGTGTAACATTTACATTTTTGTCCAGAATATTATTGTGATAATATGTATATGTAGATCAGGTGACATAAGTATTTCTTCCACCATTTTTGGTAGCAATATACTGAAGACATAAAATTAGTATTGGGCGTACAAAGAGGTGTACCCTATGTCTATGAATATAGAGATAAAGCATGAATAGACCATACTGTGAATAAGTAATATAACTTGTTCCGACTTAATATAATGGGATGAACTGATATCTGAAAAATTACTGGAAATCTTATATGCATATACAATCATTCATTCCAACCAGTTATTCATCTAATGTCAATATTAGTGTTTTGGTTTATCATGAAGAGTGTGTGAGTTTTACTTCAAAAGTGATTATGGAAATCGAAAATAATGTGTTTGGAAAGAAGTCTCATGAAAAGACCAGTCAAGAAACCCTGACAATACATGTGTTGTGAAGTAGGAAGTGATTAAAGTTTAAAGAAATGCCTACAAATTTGTGAACTTGTGGATGAAATACATATCTTATGATGAGCAAAAACTGAAGAAATAATAATGTACCAGTGTTGAATATAAATGAACATCATATTATATATCATGTCCCATTGGGATCTACTTGCATTGGTGATAGACTGGATCAGTTCCTGTAGAATTATTAACATTTGTATGCACCATTCACTGAAGTTAGTTTTCAGTACTAGGAAACAAATATGTATTTAAGGTGGATGAATATTTCTGAGACTAATATTTTGGAAAGTTTATTATAAATCCACATGCATGAACATGAATGAATTTAGAGAGTGTATATAAGACACATATATTTCATATTTTGAAAAATCTGGAGAGTATATATATATATATATATATATATATATATATATATATATATATATACACACACACATACCCACACACACACAAAAAAAACCACACACAGACATTTAAAAGTAGCAATATATATGCCAATCAAAATTCATCTTTAAATATATATCATCCACAGATGCAAAAATATTTATTTTACTGAACATGAGTTTATGTATAATGATGTTCTACTAGGAAGTTCCCCTATAGGTGGAATTTTCAGTTCCAACAGCAATTTGGAGGAGTGATCTCTTCTCACAATTTGTATCTGCCAAGTCAGCCACCTCACAAAAATGTACATGTGATACCAGGTAGGATTCTATAAGTGCATATGAAAATACATGTGATGAATAGGCTACAGAGAAAGGGAGACAGGAATTCATATATTTGTTTAATTTAAAAACACATGGTGAACTATTTCAATTAAAAATTGACTAGATTTATAACACCTACCATTTATCATGCAAAAGGTAAGTCCAAGTATGCAGCATGCCTCCTCTGAACTGCTTGTATTTCTATTCTGTTTGGGTATTTTTCTCCATCATATTAGGATTAGTAGTCAGAGGATAGTAGGGTATGGGATAGTGTCAGGGATTCAGTATTTCGAATAGAAAATTGAAAATGAATGCAATGTGTATGCAAATATGTGCTACACAAATATCTTCCCACTCTCATCCAGAGCAATGCCTTGACATTACCTTCGCCCCATGTATGACACAATTAGAGCAGAAGAGTTAGAAAATCTGTGAATACATATCTGCAATGGAAACTGCTCAATTTTCACAAATTTGGAGAAGGTAGAGGAGTTTCCAAAATTAAGGGACAATGTAAACTCTCCACAAACATGGAGCTCTGCTGGCCTAAAGAGTTCTTAAGAAACTGCCTCTGAGGTTGGGCACATGAAATATATGTTGTTGTCAGGAGCTTTAGCTTCCATTGTAGTGAGACCATCCAAGCTGGTCTGCATTTTTGTGACCTTTGTGAGCACATGGTTTCTTGTTTTCCAATGAACATGAGGCAGCCTTGCTAAATTCTCTCTTTGTAGGTAAACTGTGACCAATGGGGGCTAAGTGTCTCCCCGTGTGCACTGTGAACCCATTTGGTCATCCTCCACTTTTCGTGCTGTTTCTTGCTGCTGCACTCGCAATTTGGCATTTGCTTCATGAAACAAGGAGTTCAACTGGGACACAGTGCTGGAGCGAGTTCTGTCACGTGTGGTGGGTCAGGGTCTGCAGGAAAATGCACCAACCATGCTTCTATCCCACCAGCTTGCCTCCTTGAGCATAGCAACCTGATTCTGAACATTGCCCTGAAACTCCTACATATAACAAGATGCCTTTTGAGAGAAGGGTCTGCTGGCTGCACCATATCAGTCATAATCCATTTGGAAGCCAAAGGCAGATCCACATGGCCAAACCACAGATTTTTTATCACACACCTGCCCACAACTTCTCTAGGTCCACTACTCAGCAGGCTCGAACTTACTTGCATCTCTTTTCTATACCATTTTCATGAAAACCAGTCAATCAAGGAACCTTCTGGTATATTCATAATCAGAAACAGGACATCCAAAGGTTTTCCAGTGCCACCTGCTCATGGGAATTTTAAACATTTCATGGTATTTATCTAACCATTTTTAAAGGATGAAGTTGGAGGCACTGTGGGTTTCAATTCATTCAGGAACCATTAAATGTTGAGGAAACTCATTTTAATGAAAGCTCTCGAGAACTCTCACAGGCAAGGCTTCCAAAAGAGTGGCCAAAAGTTCACATGAAGCCAGGCCCATTGAGGTCTACAATATGAGGTCCATGTTTGTTTTGACTCTCAACTATTGCTGCCAAGTCTTTCAGAATAAAATCATGTGATATCCTGGCTGAGATTCCCAGTGCTCTGTGGAAAGCAACCCTGGGTCAAGACTCATTTTCCAAGGACTCCATGCGTGGTCTCCTAAAATCCCAACACAACTCATTGCAATACTTCTCTAAGATCAGTTCCAGAATGCAGTCTCTAAGGGTAATTACGCCAGAGTTCCAGCCCACGTGGACCAATTCATCTCTTCCAACCGCCACACAAGTGACCACAATTAAAACCAAAACACTCCCACATGGACCTCATCTTCTTCCATATAGACACTCATCATTACCTCTGGCTGGAGGATTCTATGAGGGGCACAGCCCAAGACAATGTCCAAAAGAAGCTTCCTTACCCCTCATATGCCTAAAGGCCCGGACTCCCTTCCTGTGAACCAGGAGTGATCAAATAGGCCTGCCGTTAATACTGCTCCACTTCTGCAATTTGTGGCCTATTGACTGTGGGGTTTAGATTCTTTTTGTAAATGGGAGTCATGAGAAAACCCAAGCACCTATGGGCTAGACTCTGCAGGGCTTTGAAGAACTCATTTGACCCGAAGGATCCCTATTCTCACTTGATGGAGGCAGGAACATTACAGAGGAAGACGAGAGACTCCATCCACAATGACCGCTCTTTTGGCCATTTTGGTTTTGGATGCACACATGGGATCCTTCTTTAGACCCATCAGGTGCTGAGAATCAAAGCCACAGCCTCACACAGGGCCAAGAGGCTGATTCAGACACATCCCATTCTAAAGCAATTAAGCAAAGAGCCCAAGGTGATGCCCATTCATTTTCATTTGAAAACTGTTTTCTTCAGGCTTCAAAAAGGGGTGGCCTGAGTCAAAGAACTTCCTGACATTCAGGGCAACAGACAAATAGGTAAGCAAAAGACCCAAAGCAGGATTTCTCCATTGAGACTCTCCTGGTCCCAATGATATCTGTGTTTTCTGACATGCTCTCATTCCCTTCAGCTATCCAGTACATAGCCATGTCACAGATCTTGGAGGTGGTTCATATGGTGGACATAAAATCATAAGCCTATTCTGAAGAGTGGCCATAATTCTACGAAGAAAACAGGAACTTTGGAAGATAGTAGGTGTTGCACATCCATAAGGCAATCCACAGTCCATTCATAAATTAGGCAGGATGAATGCTGAGAAGCTTTCTACTAGACATGACAAATCCATTGATGCATTCTCTTTTCTAATGTCTACAACCACAGACACGGTGGGATACACAGACATAGAAACACTTGCCTTGTCAAAGGACTCAGTAGACACAGTCCATTCCAAACCAAACAAACTGCCTTTCCTACCTATTCTCAGAACATGAGACAAAACCACAAACTCACACCCACAACCACAAAGGCACCTCCTTCCTCCAAGTAGGTATGTGACTATCTGGAGAGCCCTCTGACTGGTGGACCATTTTATGTTCCCCCGAAACGGCCTGTCCTGTCTCAGATCAGGTCTCTTTGGCTAACTCTGTGAAATTGTCCGGGACCAGCAGTGAGACACTACCTGCTTTCTCAGGAAAGGCCCCTCTTCAGAGCTCACCTGGCATTTGGCCATACTCACATCAGTATTTACCAAGAAAGACGGACTCTGTCCTCTGTAAATCTAAACAAGTGAGCCCACTGGGACTGGAACTGGGACTGCCTCTGGGTGCCTGGATTCCAAGTTTAGAGTGTTCCTTCAACAAGAAAATTAGATGAGGTCACTTCTTTCTGGAACTGATTGAATTTGCTGCCTTTGCAACCACTTTGTCCTAACAGTTGTTTCCAAGGGTCTCATGACATGGAGGCTGCCCCTATTTCCTGTTACAATTTCACAAGATAGAAAGTTATATCAACCATAGGCACCTGGGAACAGCTCTCTACATAGGCCTGGTTTGGTCCATCTTCTCTACATTAAGAAGATAGAGGCTGATTCAGACACATCCCTTCGTCATGACCAGGTTGTTTGCAATTGAAGATGACTTTTTCTCTCTCAGGTACTTCACAGTTCCCTATATCTTCTCCAGGGATTATATCTGCATAGACCTTTGAGCTTCTCAGCAGGTGAAAGTCTCCCTACATTTTTGTATTGTAAGACCAACTCAGTCCTGCTCTTTTGTAAAGATAGATTGAGGGAACAGTATATGGTTAGGGTTAATAACAGGTTCGATTTGTGTTAGGAATCATTCTGCTGGATGAATAAGAATATTGGGATCCTGTGGTATTTATAAGAATATAGAGGTGAAATATAAGTATGACAATGGAATTCTAGATAAGATTTGAAGCCCAGAAGTGCACTGGGCACTGGAGTGGGAAACTTAGCTTTGAACAATGTTCTGCACAGATATCTCAGATAAATCGATATATAATGGCAAAGGACCATGTACCTTGGTTGATTGAATGTGTAAGAAAACATCCAGTCAAAAAGGGATAGTCGATAGGATTAGGAAGATAGTGTAGGTTTAGATAGAAGAGTGAGAATAGGATTTGGACCAAAAGTACTTTAGCAATAGAGTTTTGGTTAGAGAGTGAATGTAAATGTCAGCACATGTGAAGAGTTGGTCACAGTGATGAACTGGAAAAAATATGTAGGAAAGCATTTATCAATAGAAACATTAGGAAATCAGGCAAAGTATAAAGTGAGTGATAGGATTAGACATTTTCAACAGGTTGAGATTTAATATATAATCTTAGGAAGAAACAAATATGTAGTCACCGACAGGATAGACATTTGAGAGCATTAGGCAACCTGGACATGGATGGTTTTAGTAATCCATGCTCACTTCCTATTTAGGATTTGGTACAATCATAAGTGTGACATTTGCGTTTTGTGTCCAGAATATTACACTGAAAAAATGTATATTTATATCAGGTGACATGAGTATTTCTTCCACCATTTCTGGAAGCAATATGTTGAAGACATATAAATTAGTATTGGGGGTACAAATACGTGCACCCTGTGTCTCTGAATATAGAGAAAATGTATGAATAGACAATAGTGTGAATAAAGAATATAATTGGTTTCAACTTTAAAAAATGGATTGAAGTGGTATCTGAAAATATAAAGAAAATTTTATATTGATAAACATACATTCATTCAAACCAATTATACATCTATTTGTAATATTAGGGTTATGGTTTATCATAAAGGGTGTGAGTTTTGCTTCAAAATTGATTATGAAAATCGAAAATAATGTGTTTGGGTAGAAGTCACATGAAAAGACCAGTCAAGACACCTGGAGGAATACATGTGTTCTGAAGCAGGAATTGATTGAAAGTGAAACAAATGCCCATAAATTTGTGAATTTGTGGATGAAATATATATCCTATGATGTCCATAATACGAATAAATATTAATGTACCAGGGTTTAATAAAAATGAACGTCAAAATGCACAGCTTGTCATATCGGAATCAAGGTGCATTGATGTTAAACTTGGTCAGTTACTGTAGAAATATTAGTTAAATCTGTTTTTCAGGTGGATGAATATTTCTGAGAATAATCTTGTGAAAAGTTGATTATAAATCCAAGTCCATGAACATGAATAAATTTAGCGAGTGTAAATAAGACACATATATTTCATATTTTCAAAAATCTGGAGAGTGTATATATATATATATATATATATATTTACACAAAACACACACACAGACATTAAAAAGTAGCAATATATATGCCACTCAAAATTCATCTATAAATATATATCATCCAAAGATGCAAAAATATTTATTTTACTGAACATGAGTTTATGTATAATGTTTTTCTACTAGGAAGCTCCCCTATAGGTGGAATTTTCAGTTCCAACAACGATTTGGAGGAGTGATCTCTTCTCACAATTTGTATCTACCAAGTCAGCCAACTCACAAAAATGTACATGTGATACCAGGTAGGATACTATAAATGCATATAAAAATACATGTGATGAATAGGCTACAGAGAAAGGGACAGGAATTCATATATTTGTTAATTTTAAAAACACATGGAGAACTATTTCAATTGAAAATTGACCAGATTTATAACACCTACCATTTATCATGCAAAAGGCAAATCCAAATATACAACATGCCTCCTCTGAAATGCTTGTATTTCTATTCTGTTTGCGTTACTTTTCTCCATCATATTAGGATTAGTAGTCAGAGTCTAGTAGGGTATGTGAATATTTCTGAGAATAATCTTGTGAAAAGATGATTATAAATCCACATTCATGAATATGAAAAATTTAGGATGTGTAAAATAATACACATATATTTCATATTTTGAAAAATCTGGAGAGTGTGTATATATATATATATATATATATATATATATATATATATACACACACACACACACACAAACATTCACAGACATTAAAAAGTAGCACTATATGCCAATTTAAAATCACCATGAAATATGTATCATCCACAGATCCAAATAAATTCATTTTACTGAACATCGATTTATGTATAATGTTGTTCAACTAGGAAGCTCACCCACAGGTTGAATTTTCAGTTCCAACAGCGTTTAGGAGGAGTGATCCCTTTTCACAATTTGTATCTGCCAATTCAGCCTCCACACAAGAACGTACGTGTGGTAACAGTTAGGATTCTAAATGTGCATATAAAAATACAGGTGCTGAATAGGCTTCAGAGAAAGGGAGACAGGAATTCACATATTTCTTAACTTTTAAAATACATGGAGAACTATTTCAAAAAAAATTGACAAGATTTAAAACTCCTACACTATATAATTCAAAAGGCAAGCCCAACTATCCACCATGCCTCCTCTGAACTGCTTGTAGTTCTATTCTTTTGTTGGTATTTTTCTCCAACATATTAGGATTAGTAGTCAGAGTCTAGTAGGGTATGTGTTAATGTCAGTGATTCAGTATTTTGAATGGAAAATAGGAAAATGAATCCAATGTGTATGCAAATATGTGCTTCAGAAAAATCTTCCCACTCTCATCCAGAACAATCCCTTGACATTATCTTCGCCCCAAGTAAGACACAATTAGAGGAAAAGAGATAGAAAATATGTGAATACATATCTGAAATGGAATTTGATCAGGAGTTCACAACCATGGAGGTGGTAGAGGAGTTTTCAAAAGTAAGGGACAGGGTAAGCACTCCACAATCACAGAGCTCTGCTGGCCTAAAGACTTCTTGAGAAACTGCCTCTGAGTTTGGGCACTTGAAATATATGTTGTTTTCAGGAGCTTTTGCTTCCTTCTAGTGAGACGATCAAAGCTGGGTCAGCATCTATGTGACCTGGAGGACATAAATTGTAATATTCCAATGAACATGAGGGAGCAGTGCTGAATTCTCTCTTTGTAGGTATACTATGGCCACTTGGGGCTAAGTGTGTCCCCGCGTGGATTGTATATTCATTTGTTCCTCTTCCACTCTTCATTGTGTTTCTTGCTGCTGCACTGCGACTTTGGTATTTGCTTCACGAAATACATGGAGTTCAACTGGGACACAGTGGTCTAAGTGTCTGCCCGTGTGGACTGTGAAGCCATTTAGTAATCCTCCACTTTTCCTGGTGTTTCTTGCTGCTGCACTGCGAGTTTTGTATTTGCTTCATGAAATACAAGGAGTTCAACTGGGACACAGTGCTGGAGGGAGTTCTATCACATGTGGTGGCTCACACATGAGCATTCATGAAACCGGCCTCTATATCACATAGCTTGCTCCCTTGACCATAGCAACCTGATTCTGTAAATTACCCTAAAACCTCTCCATATAACAAGATGTGTTTACTTATAATGGTCTCCTGGCTGCACCATGTCCGTCTCATGACATTTGGAATCCAAAGGCAGATCCACATGGCCCCATCACAGATGTTTTATCACACACCTGCCTACCGCTGCTCTAGGCCCTCTACTCATCAGGCTCCAAATTACTGGCATCTCGGTTCTACACCATTTTCATTAAATCCAATCAATCAAGGCACTGTCTGGTACACTCATGATCAGAAATAGGACATCCAAAGGTTCTGTATGCCACCTGTTCATGGGAATTTCAAAAATTTAAACTATTTATCTAGCCATTTATCAAGGATGAAGTTGGAGGCACAGTGGATTTCAATTCATGCAGGAACCATTAAATGGTGAGTATGATCATTTCAATGAAAACTCTGGAGAACTCTCACAGGCAAGGCTTCCCAAAGAGTGTCCAAAAGGTCACCTGAAGACAGGCTCATTGAGGTCTACAATTGAGATCCATGAGTGTTTTGATCTCAACTATGGCTGCCAAGTCTTTCAGAATAAAATCTTGTGGTATCCTGACTGAGATTCCCAGTGCTCTGTGGAAAGCTACCCTGGGCCTACATCTCAGGTTCCAAGGGCGACTCTCATGCATGGCCTCCTCAAATCCCAACACAACTCATGGCAATACTTCACTAAGCTCAGTTCCAGGACACAGTGTCTAAAAGGAGTCACACCAGAGTTCAGGCCCAGGAGGACCCAGTAATCTCTTCCAGCTACCACACATATGACCACAATTTAAATCAAAACACTCCCACATGGGCCTCATCTTCTTCTACACAGACACGCATCATAACCTCTGGCTGGAAGTTTCCATGAGGAGTGCAGCCCAAGACAGTGTCCAAAATAAGCTCCATTGCCCCTCATTTGCCAAAAGTCAGGGTGGCCTAAACACCCTTCCTTTGAACCAGGAGTGATCAAATAAGCCTGCCTTTAATACTGCTCTGCTTCTCCAATTTGAGGCCTAATGACTGTCAGGTGTAGATTTTCTATGTGATTTGGAGTCATGAGAAAACCCAAGCACCTATGGGCTATCCACTGTAGGGCTTTGAAGAACTCATTTGACCCAAATGATCCCTATTCTCACTTGACGGAAGTCAGGAACTGAAAAGGTCGGGCGAACTTCGGAGGAAAAGACCACCAAGAGACTGTCTCATGCCACAGCAAAGGGTTTATTGGGGGTCCAGCATGCTGAGGCTCAGAGCTCACTTCAGAGGAGCAAAGAACAAAGAGCCCCGAGAACAACTTGAGCAGAGTTTATATACATTCTTTAGAGAGGGCAGGGACTTTACATACATCATAGCCTCCTTTAGAAAATCATCATATACCGCGGGAAAATCAAATAATAACTCTAAAACATGATTAGCACATTCATTGGTGGGAACAGGTTGGGCAGCGGGTGATTGGTCAGCCGTGAGAAGGAGTATACATTTAAACTGATTGGTTGAAGCACTGAGATGTATACGTGCAAATCTGCATGGTTTCTGGGAAGGGGTGGTTAAGTAACGAGGTGGTCAGGGAAGATTTCAACACACATCTAATGGGAAGATCCGGGAATTGTCTTAAGTGCCACAGGAATTTCAGGTTCTGAGTGCAGCTTGGAAAATGTACAAAACCTGGTTCTTTACGTTTCAATTTCAATTTCTTTTATTCTTTCATTTCCCACCCCTTTTTCTGACTACTTTTAATCTTAAAAGTAATGAATCAAAATTATTGTGGGGTTTCACATTCTATTCCTACCAGTGCAGCATATTTCTGTCTGATTATCATGAGTTTCACCTGCCTAATCTGAGCCTGGAGAAAGGAAACTATGTGGTTAGGCAAACAAGGTCCCACAGTTAGCAACACCATAAGGATGATCAGGGGTCCAGCTAAGTCTGATATTAGTGTAGTTACCAGGGGTACTCGGTTAACCATGACTCAAAGCACCCTTGTTGAATCTCCCATTCTCTCTGGCGCTCTTCAAGGTATTTTCTTAATTTACTCATGAATTATTTTGCAACTCCAATATGGTCAGCATAAAAACAACATTCTTCTCTCAGTGCAACACAGAGGCCCTCTCCCTCATCAAGAGGAGGTCTAATCCTCACCTGTTCTGTAAAACAACTTCAGAGAGAGAGGTTAAGGATTCCTGCAAAGCTGTGATGGAGGTCTCTAACGTCTTCAAGTCTTGATTTATTGCTGTTTCTAATTGGGCCATTTGTTGTTAACCACGCATCATAGAAGCTGTTCCCATACCCACTCCTGCAGCAGCTCCTATCCCCAATAGGATGGCTAGAGTAAGGGACAATGGTTCCCCTTGATATCGGGTTGTTTGTCCCCCTAGTAGACCTTCAAATGATTAGGCATTATGATAGAGTACCCTGGAGAGTATCTGCACCATTACACAATAATTTACAGGGCTGTCAAAGACCTGGGCTGAAATACAAGGAGTTCTGACTGTGTGGAGTTCAGTACCATAAAGGTTCCTTTAATTAGTTCCCAGGGGGAGGAGTCAGATGTACTCTGGACTGGGGAAGTAGGCAAAGACGGAATCCAGGAAGTATTAGATGGTAGAGGGGTTCTGGTAGATCTAGGCATGGAAGGTTTAGGAGGCTTAATCCCTGGCTTGAGGGGATTGGGTCCTATTGCTGTGGGATTTTCTTTCTTTTTAAGCCAGACGGTGAACCAGAGACCAAATTCATCACCTGGGCCATAAATATAGAATCGCATTCCCCACGTATTTCCCATAGGCCAGGTTTTTCTGAGGTAGCCCCTTCCTTTGGAAGTGAAAGTTATATTGAGGGGGTAACATAGAGTATTCTTTCCACAGCGAGTTTTTGACACCACTGGGCAAGCAGCACATTTCTTGGGATCAATCCAGGTGTCATTTCATCCTACCGGAATCATACCTTTCTGGGGAGTTTGGGTTCCACCATGCAGCTTTCGTTTGTTCACAACCCCAAGATCTACAATAAAAGTCACTGGGTCCTCCACAGGTTTGGGCCTGTTTTATGACTTTGGAAATCAGGTGGGCACACATAATAGTCAAGACTGGCTAGTTTACACCTGAGCTGGGGGAGATGACATCCACAATTCATGGGTTAAGGTGGTCTATGTTGCCCTAGTTAGGGTTTGAGTGGGATCTGTGTGGGGTCCTCTATGTCAGGGAGATCCCAGTCAGGGAAGCCTATGGCAAGCTGACAAATTTCCAGGTGGAGAGATGGCCACCAAGTCCATAAGGTGGCTGTTTGTGAAATAGATCACACTACTTGCCCATTAGGATTCATTACTTGCCCTTGTTGCTGAGCACGCTGATGGGGATTAGGGCTGCTGGTGGTCATGGGAAGAATCCATAGCCCTACCCACATGACGGACACGCAACTTGAGATGGATACCAGTCTGTAGAAGTTTCCAGCCAGAGTCTGTACAGGGCTCAGGCATGAGATGGGAGGCATTGATCCAGGAAGTGATCCCATCCACTTTCACCACTGTGGGTGTTATAAGCAGCACCTGGTATGATCCTTTCCAGTGGAGTTCCAGGGATGACACCTGACGCCATCTCACGTAGACGAAGCCTCCCACTTGATATCAATGTGGGGTTCCCTCGTCTCCAGTCTGATAAGCAGAGGCCAAATGTTTCCACAGGTATCGCTGGGTGCTGGGTTTGTTAAAGGGCTTTAAATCTGTCAAGCAAGGGGGTGTGAAAGGAATCATTAAGTCTCATAGTTGGGATTAGGTCCCCTACTGGAGGAAGGGCACCATTGAGAATTTCATAAGAGGTGAGGTTACACAAAGAGGCGGAGGGGGTATTTCTTTCACAAAACAGTGCATAAGGTTGGAGCATAGTCCAATTTTTTATGCCAGTATCCAAGCTTAATTTTGTTAAGTACTCTTTGATGGTTCTATTCATCCTTTCTACCTGTCCTGAGCTATAGGGTCTATAAGCACAATGTAACTTCCAATTAATCCCCAGGGTCCTGGCAAATCCCTTACTTTCCTGGGGCATGAATGCCGGTCCGTTAGCGGACCCTATTACCTTAGGCAGGCCGAACCTTGGAAAAATGTCTTCTACGATCTTTTTGACTACCATCTGAGCTGTTTCTTTCTTCATGGGGAAGGCTTCGACCCATCCTGAAAAAGTATCTACAAAGACTAGGAGATATTTAAGTTCATACCTTGCTGGCTTAATTTCAGTAAAGTTCAATTCCCAGAATTGTCCTTGTCTGGTTCCTTGTAAGCGCTTCCCTGCAGGAAGCTTGGATGGGTAAGCATTAACTACTTGGCAGACTTGACAAGCTCTAGTCACCTGCTCAGCTATTTCTTTCCTCTGTGAGTCAGTCAATAATAAGTCCTTTCTCCGGTCCTTTAAGAGTGCCTATATCTTCTCTGAGTCTAAGTGGGTGAGCTGGTGTACGTCTTTGACATAAAGGTGGGCTTTTTGAAATTGTAAACTTGGCTCTGTAGGATCCCAGAGTTCTGTATCTGTCTCCTCAGATGATAAGTTGCCTGAATGTTCCGGTGCGGCCAAGTCTCCTGATTGTTGTTCCCCCTGGTGTGGAAAAAGTTAACACAGTCACTCCATTTAGGGCTGCCAATTAAGCTTCCTCATCTGCGCTTCTTTTTCCAACCGCCAAGGGTTCGTTTCCCTTCTGGTGCCCTGGGCAGTGCACTATAGCTAGTTCCTTAGGGCCCTGCACTGCTGAGAGAAGTTGGAGGATCTCATCTTTGTTCTTTATTTCTTTCCAGGTGGAGGTTAATAACCCCCTTTGATGGGAAATAGCCCCGTGCACATTTGCAGTGGCAAATGCATAGCGGCTATCAGTGTATATGGTGGCCCTTTTGCCTGTTGCTAGTTCCAATACTTTCGTAAGGGCAATCAGTTCTGCTTTTTGGGCTGATGTCAGTTCTGGGAGACCAGAGGAACAGATGACATTAATTTTGCTAACTACTGCTTCTCCAGCCCACCGCTTACCATCTTGGAGGAAGCTGCTGCCATCCATAAACCATACAACTTCAGGGCAAGGCAGTGGCTGATCCTTCAAGTCTCGTCGTATACTGGTTTCCTCTGCCAGTATGTGTTGACACTCATGAGCAACGGGTCTTGATGATTCTTCTGGCAGCAGTGTAGCCGGGTTGAGTGGAGCAGCGGGTCCCAGCGTGATTCTGTCTTTGTCAAGCAAGAGGTTCTGGTAGTGGGTTATTCTAGAGTTTGATAGCCACATCTCTGGAGGCTGACAGATGATGCACTCCAGGGCATGGGGGACTATAATCGTTAGCTTCTGTCCCAACGTTAATTTATCAGCATCTTTTATTAGAAGGGCTGCCGCTGCTATAGCTCTTAAGCAATGGGGCGACCCACTAGCCACTGGGTCCAGTTTATTTGATAAGTATTCTACCGGCCTTTTCCAAGGTCCCAAAGTCTCAGTGAGCACAACCCGTGCTATTCCTTTCTTTTCCTCGATGTAGAGACTGAAGGGTTTTTCTATATCTGGGAGTGCTAAGGCCGGAGCAGATAGCAGCACCTTTTTTCTGACATTATCAAAAGCTTGTTGGTGCTCAGGGGTCCATTGGAAGTGGGCATCCCCCTTTATCAGCGGGTATAATGGGGCAGCCAGAGACGCGAACCCAGGAATCCATAACCTGCAAAAGCCGGCAGTCCCAAGAAACTCCCTGAGTTGTCTCTTATTAGATGGGGGCAGTATCTGCACAAAGGTTCGTTTTGTGGGCTCAGTGAGCCATCCTTTGCCACCCCTAAGAGAATAACCCAGGAAGATTACTTCTTGCTGACAAATTTGGGCCTTTTTGGCAGAAGCCCTATATCCAAGCCGAGCAAGCTTGGAAAATAATGCTTGGGTCCCAGACTCATAGTTCTCTTTGGTGTCGGCTGCCAGTAGCAGACCATCCACATATTGGAGTATGGTGACATCGGGGTGTGCAGTTTTGAAGTCATTGAAGTCCTTGTGGAGGGGTTCATCAAAGAGAGTGGGAGAGTTTTTGAACCCCTGTGGGAGTCTAGTCCAGGTTAGTTGGACAGATGTCCCTTTTTCGGGGTCTATCCACTCAAAAGCAAACAGCAACTGAGTGTCCTTATGTACGGGCAAGCAAAAGTGAGCATCTTTTAAGTCTAGCACAGTGTACCATTCCTGCTCCAGATTCAGAGCGCTAAGCAAATTATATGGATTCGGTACAGTGGGGTGAATGTCCTGCACTCTGTTGTTGATCTCTCTTAGGTATTGAAGCGTCCGGTAGTCCCCAGTTCCTGGCTTTCTTACTGGTAGCAGGGGGATATTCTAGGACAAATGACAGGGCCTTAAGACCCCAAGAGCCAGGTATTTCTGAATATGGGCCCTTATCCCATCCTTAGCTTCTTTGATTAGAGGATATTGTTTAACACTGATTGGAGAGATAGAGGCTTTTAATTCTACTACTATTGGAGGTTGTTATATGGCTAGACCTAACCCAGCAGTTTCTGCCCAGGCATTAGGATAATCTTTTATCCATTTCTGGGGTAGTTTGCCTGTTTGATCAGTCCTAGGAGGCGCGAAGTGTTGATGTTCATCTTCTACGGATGTTGTCAAAGCCATGACTATGGGAGTTTTTACTGAAGGCTTTAGAAACTCCACTTGGGGACCATCAGGGTTAAAGGTTATTCTAGCCCAGAGTTTGGTAAGCAGATCCCAGCCCATCAATGGGGCTGGGCATTCTTGGATTACTTGGAAAGCGTGGTGGACTTTTCCATTTCCTAGGTCCACAGTCCTCTTAGTTGTCCCAGCCCAATATCTACTGCCATTAGTACCTTTAACAGGGGACCATTTATTTGATAGGGGGCCCAGTGGGGTCTTAAAGGTTGATTATACTGCTCCTGTATCCACTTCAAAGTTCACTGGGGTCCCCTCCACTTTAAATGTTACCCTGAGCTCGGAGAGGGGATCCGAGCCCCGACTTTCCTAGTCCTCTTCTAGAGTCAGCACGGCGGACTGGCATCTCTGCTTCTTTCGGGGGCACTCTTTGGCCTAGTGTCCTGTTTTCTTTACAGTAGGCACACTGATCTGAGGCCAGGGGCAGCCATTGGCGGGGGCCCAGGTATCCCTTTCTGACTCCCTGCTTTTTAACTTCTGGCATATTTGGTGCTCTGACCAGAACCTTAGTCAATGCTTTAGTCTGCCTTTTGCTCCTTTCATCCTCCTTTTGTTCCCTTTCCGTCTCTCTCCTCTGTTCCCTTTCCTCCTCAGTTTCTCTCTTATAATATACTTTCTCAGCATCTCTTACTAAATCTCTCAAGGTCTTATCTTGTAATACATCTAGACGTTGTAACTTTCTCTTAATATCTAGGGCAGCCTGCTCGATAAAGGCCATTGCAACAGATGCTTGTTCATCCTCTGCCTGAGGATCAAAAGGAGTATATTTCCTATATGCTTCCATAATTCTCTCCAGAAACATAGAGGGAGACTCATTAGGCCCTTGGATAATCTCTCTTACCTTGGCCAAATTAGTCGGCCCTCTGGCGGCCACTCGGAGACCCGCTATTAGAGTCTGGCGATAAGTGGACAGATGCTACCTACATTTAAAGGTGTTTGGGTGCCAGTTGGATCGGTTCATTGGCCCGTAGGGACGGAGAGGAAGCATCATAGGGGCTTCCGAGTTTTCTATTATCCGTCACCGGCGGGTTCCTTTAGGTGGCCCAGCTTCCTCCAGGGGAGGAGGGGTTGCTGCTGCTGCAGAGAAGTCCCCTGGAGTGCTTGGGTCTGGCCCAATTGCCTCTAGCGGCGGAGAGGCTGACTCAGCGGCGAGAATATCATCTGGAACGTGTTGGGGGTTGGAGAGCGAGGGTAGAGGATAAGGAGTGGGAGGAGTGTCCAGTCTTGTGACTCAGGGAGAATGGAAGGAAGAGGGGGAGGAGTGGAAGGTTTGAATGATAGGATGCTGGGGGAAGGGGTATATGGCTGTTGATCTGGGTGGCCACGTGGCCCCAGCTGAAAGACAATATCTCTGACTTTTCGGATTAGAGGGAAGTAGAAGGATCCTTCTGGGGGGCCACCTGACTCTGAGAATAGGCCATTCTGAAGCACAGAGAATCTGCCAGGTACGGCATTTTACTGAAAAAGAAAGATTCTGGGCCCTTGAGCGGACATCAGTCCAATGATCAAGTGTCAGGGACAGAGAAGTGGAAGTGCTTTGTCCCATAATGAGAGTTACTCAAACAGGGACAGTGAAGACACAAACGCAACACAGACAAAGACAAACAGTAAACGTTTAACATGAGTCCAAGACAAAGATTAGAACTGAGTAACTGCCAAAACCTGATGGGTTAGACAATAAAGACAGCCGGAAAACTCAACATGAGTTCAGAACAATGACCAAAACTGAGTAGCCGGCAAAACCTGATGGGCTGGCGAACCGAATCCTGAAGCAAAATATAAACGAGTTGAAGAAATTAGTATTCCTTGATTTCTCTAGTCCTCTGGAGTGTCCCCCAGGAACGTGGCCTGTAGCTCTGTGACACATCTGTCAGCCACCATCAGAGAGAGCTAATGCTCTTCACTGACAGCCACTTTGCCAATCCATAACCTGAAACCCAAAACCAGAAAGAGGTGCCTTACTTACCCCGAGAGGAGTCCATTGGGGTCTTTTGTCCGCCGCTGCCGGATATCTCACCTGGGGCCTCCAGATGAATAGGTGGGGCGAACGTCAGAGAAAAAGACCACCAAGAGGCTTTCTCATGCAACAGCAAAGGTTTTATTGGGGGTCCAGCATGCTGGGGCTCAGAGCTCACTTTAGAGGAGCAAAGAACAAAGAGCCCTGAGAACAACTTGAGCAGAGTTTATATCCATTCCTTAGAGAGGGCAGGGACTTTACATACATGATAGCCTCCTTTAGCAATTCATCATATACCATGGGAAAATCAAATAACAACTCTAAAGCATGATTAGCACTTTCATTTGCGGGAACAATTCGGGCAGGGGGTGATTGGTCAGCCCTAAGAAGGGGTATACATTTAAACTGATTGGTTGAATACCTGAGATGTATACTTGCTGAGCTGCAGGGATTCTGGGAAAGGGTTGTTAAGTAACTAGGTAGTCAGGGAAGATTTCAACACACATCTAATGGGCAGATCCGGGAATTGTCTAAACTGCCACAGGAAAGTGCAGCTTGGAAAGTTTACAAACCTGGTTCTTTACATTTCAATTTCAATTTCAATTTCTTTTATTCTTTCAGAACCTTACAGAGAAAGGCAAGAGGCTTAATCCACAATGACTGCTCTTTTGGCCATTTTGGTTTTGGATGCCCACATGGGATCTTTCTTTCGATCCATCTGGTGCTGATAATCTAAGTCACAGCCTCACACAGGGCCAAGAGGCTAATTAAGACACAACCAATTTCAAAGCAATTACTACTCTGAGGTCAGTTACAGAACTCAGTCTCTGAGGAGAATCACACCAGTGTTCAAGGCTAGGTGCACCCAGTCATCTTTTCCAACCACCACATAAATGACCACAATTAAAACCAAAATAATTCCACATGGCCCTCATCTTCTTCCATAGAGTCACTCATCATAACCTCTGGCTGGAGGATTCCTTGAATGGCGCAGCTCAAGAGAGTGTCCAAAATAAGCTTCCTTGCCCCTCATTTGCCTAAACTCAGGGTGGCCTGGACACCCTTCCTGTGAACTAGGATTGATCACATACGTCTGCCGCTAATACTGCTCTACTTCTCCAATTAGAGGCCTACTGACTGTCAGGTATAAATTCCTTATGTGATTTGGATTCATGATTAAACCCAAGCACCTCTGAAGAGCTTGGAAGAACTCATTTGACCCAAAAAATCCCTATACTCCCTTGAAGAAGGTCAGGAACCTAACAGAGGAAGGCAAGAGACATCATCCACAATGACTTATGTTTTTGCCATTTTGGTTTTGGATGCACACATTGGATGTTTCTTTAGATCCATCAGGCGCTGAAAATTTAAGCCATAGCCTCTCACAGGGCCAAGAGGCTGATTCAGACACATGGCTTTCCAAAGCAATTAAGCAAAGAGCCACAGGTGATGCCCATTCATTTCCATTTGAAAACTGTTTCCTTCAGGCTTCACCAAGGGGTGGCCTGAGGCAAAGACCTTCCTGACATTCAGGGCAAAAGATCAATAGGTTAGCAAAAGGCCCAAAACAGGGTTTCTCCACTGAGGCTTTTCTGGTCACACTGATATCTGAGTTTTCTGAGATGCTCCAATTCCCTCCAGCTATCCAGAACATAGCCATGTCGCAGAGTTTGGAGGTGGTACATATTTTGGACACAAAACCATGAACCTATTCTGGAGAGTGGCCAAAATTCAGGAAGAAAACAGAAACTTAGTAAGATAGTAGGTGTTGCCCATCGATAAGGCAACCTGCAGTCCATTACTAAAATGGACAGGATGAATGCTGGGAAGCTTTCTACTAGACAGGACACATCCATTGATGCATTCTCTTTTCTAATGTCTACAACCATGGACACAGTGGGAGACACAGACACAGAAACACTTGCCTTGTCAAAGTTCTTTCTAGAAATAGTCCACTCCAAACCAAACACACCGCCTTTCCTACCTATTCTCAGAACATGAGACAAAACCACAAACTCACACACACACTCAAAAAGGCACCTCCTTCCCCCAAGTAAGTCTGTGACTATCCAGAGTGTCCTTTGACTGGTGGGCCATTTTATGTTCCCCCGAAAAGGCCTGTCTTGTCTTAGATCTGGTCTCCTTGTCAAACACTGTGAAGTTGTCAGGAGCCTGTTCTGACCACTACATGCTTTCTCAGGGAAGGCCCGTCTTCAGAACTCTCCTCGCATTTGGCCATCCTCACATCAGTAGGTACCAAAAAAGACAGACTCTGTCCTTGGTAAATCCAAACATGTGAGCCCACTGGGACTGAGACTGGGACTGGCTCTGTGTGCCTGGCTTCCTGGATCCCAAATTCAGAGAGTTCCATCACCAAGGAAGTGAGGTAGGTCACTTATTTCAAGAATTTAATGAGTTCACTGCCTTGGCAACCACTTTGTTATAACAGTTGCTTCCAAGGGTCCCATGAGATGGAGGATACCCTACTTCCTCTGACACTTTCACTAGTTAGAATGGTATATCAACCATATGGAACCAGAAACAGCTCTCCACATTGTCCTGGTTTGGTCCATATTCTCTCCATTAAGAATAGAGAGGCTGATTCAGACACAACCCTTCATTCTGACAAGGTTGTTTGCCATGGAAGATGACTTTTGCTCTCTCAGGTCCTACATAGCTGCCTAATACTTCTCCAGGGATCATTTCTGCTTGGACCATTGAGTTTCTAAGCAGGTGGAAGATCCCCTACATTCCTGTATTGTAAGACAAACTCTGTCCCTGCTCTTCTGTAAAGGTAGATTGAGGGAACAGTGTATGGTTAGGGTTAATAACAGGTTCGATTTTGGTGAGGAGTCATTCTGTTGGATGAATAATGGTATTGGGAACCTGCGATATTTACAAGAATATATAGGTAAAATATAAGTATGGAAACAGAAATCTAGGTATGATTTGAAGCGCAGAAAGACATTGGGACCTTCATTGGGATACTTAGCTTTGAATTATGTTCTGCACAGATGTCTCAGATAAATCGATATACAATGTTATAGGACCTTGTACCTTGGATGATTGAATGTCGAAGAGAACATCCAGGATAAAAGGGATAGTTGGTAGTATTAGGAAGACAGTTTGTACGTTTAAAAAGAAGAGTGAGTATAAGTTTTGGACCAAAAATTCTTTAGCAATAGGGTTTCGGGTAGAGAGTGAATATGAATGTCAGAACGTGTGAAGAATCAGTCACAATGATGAACTGGGGAAAATATGTAGGAAAGCAGATATCCATAGAGACATTAGGAAATCATGCAAAGTGTAAAGTGAGTGATTGGATTAGACATTTTCAATATGATTGAGTTTCAATATATAATCTTAGGAAAAAACAAATATGTAGTCCCCAAAAAGATTGACAAGTGGGAGCATTAGGCAGCCTGGACATGGATGTTTTTAGTAATCCATGTTCATTTTCCATTTAGACTTTGGTACAATCATAAGTGTGATGTTTGCATTTTCTGACCAGAATATTACTGTGATACAATGTATATGTGGATCAGGTAACATGAGTATTTCTTCCACCATTTCTTGGAGCCATATTTTGAAGATGTATAAATTAGTATTGTGGGTAAAAATAGATGTACCCTGTGTCTATGAATATAGAGATAATGCATGAATAGAGCGTAGTGTGAATAAATAATATTACTTGTTCCAACTTTAAATAATGGATTAAATTGATATCTAAAAATATTCAGGAAATCTTATATTGATATACATACATTCATTTCAACCAGTAATACATCTAATGGTAATATTAGGTTTGTGGTTTATCCTGAAGTGTGTGTGAGTTTTGCTTCAAACTGATTATGGAAATCAAATATAATATTTTTGGAAAGAAGTCTCATGAAAAGACCAGTCAAGAAACATGGAGGAATACTTGTGTTCTGAAGCAGGAAGTGATTGACATTGAAACAAATGTCTAAAAATTTGTGAACTTGTGGATAAAATATATATCCTACGATGTGCATAAACTGCAGAAATAGTAATGTACCATTGTTGAATAAAAATGAACGTCAAATTATATGTCATGTCCCATAGGAGTCTACTTGCGTTGATATTAAACTGGGTCAGTTACTCTAGAAATATTAGGATTTGTGTGCAGCTTTCACTGAAGTCAGTTTTCAGTACTAGGAAACAAATATATATTTCAAGTTGATGAATAATTCTGAGAATAATCTTGTGAAAAATCGATTATAAATCTAAATACATCAACATGAATAAATTTAGGGAGTATATATAAGACACATATATTTCATATTTTGAAAAATCTGGAGAGTATGTATATATATATATATATATATATATATATATATATATATATATATACACAAAACATACACACAGACTATAAAAAGTAGCAATACATATGCTAATCGAAATTCATCATTAAATATATATAATTCACATATGCAAAAATAATTATTTTACTGAACATGGATTTTTGTATAATGTTTTTCTATTAGGAAGCTCACCCATAGGTTGAATTTTCAGTTTCAACAGCGTTTAGGAGGAGGGATCTCTTCTCACAATTTGTATCTTCCAAGTCAGACAACACAAAAAAATTAACCTGTGATACCAGGTAGGATTCTATATGTGCATATTAATATACATGTGCTGAATAGTCTATAGAGAAAGGGAGACAGGAATTCACATATTAGTTAATTTTAAAAACACATGGAGAATTATTTTAACCAAAAATTGACTAGATTTATAACACCTACCCTTTATCATGTAAAAGGCAAGTCCAAATATACACCATGCCTCCACTGAACTGCATGTATTTCTATTTTGTTTTGGTTATTTTTCCTCCATCATATTAGGATTAGTAGTCAGAGTCTAGTAGGGTATGGGTTAGTGTCATGGTTTCAGTATTTTGATTGGAAAATAAGAAAATGAATCCAATGTGTATGCAAATATGTGCCACACAAAAATATTCCCACTCTCATCCAGAACAATGAATTGCCATTACCTTCACCCCAAATAAGACACAATTAGAGGAGAAGA
Source organism: Callospermophilus lateralis (assembly GCF_048772815.1). Lineage (NCBI taxonomy): Eukaryota > Metazoa > Chordata > Mammalia > Rodentia > Sciuridae > Callospermophilus > Callospermophilus lateralis. The sequence continues at coordinate 503,287 of NW_027514702.1, read as the reverse complement.
GTTAGAAAATCTGTGAATACATATATGGAATGGAACATAATCAGGAGTTCACAACCTTGGAGGTGGTAGAGGAGTTTCCAAAAGTTAGGGTCAGGGTAAACACTCCACAAACATGGAGCTCTGCTGGCCTAAAAACTTCTTGAGAAACCGTCTCTGAGTTCGGGCACTTGAAATATATGTTGTTGTCAGGAGCTTTAGCTTCATTTGTAGTGAGACCATCAAAGATGGGTCTGCATCTATGTGACCTGGAGAACATGGTTTCTTTTTTTTTAATGAACATAAGGGAGCAGTGCTGAATTCTCTCTTTGTAGGTAAACTGTGGCCACTCGGGTCTAAGTGTCTCCCCATGTGGACTGTGAAGCCATTTGGTCATCCTCCACTTTTTGTGGTGTTTCTTGCTGCTGCACTGGGAGTATGGTATTTACTTAACGAAATACAATGAGTTCAACTGGGACAAAATGCTAGAGTGAGTTCTGTCATGTGTGGTGGGTCAGGTTCTCCAGGAGAATGCACCAACAAGTCTTCTATCCAACATAGCTTGTCCCCTTGACCATAGCAACCTGTTTCTTAAAATTGACGTTAAACCTCTCCATATAACGAGATACCTTTACATATAAGGGTCTGCTGGCTACACTATTTCAGTCACAAGCCATTTGGAAGCCAATGGAAGATCCACATGACCCCACCACAGATATTTTATCACACATCTGCACACCACTGCTCTAGGCCCACTACTCAGCAGGCTCCAACTTACTGGCATCTCTGTTCTACACCATTTTCATAAAACCAAGTCAATTAAGCCACTGTCTGGTACACTCATGATCAGAAACAGGACATCGAAAGATTCTCCAGTGCCACCTGGTCATAGGAATTTCAAATATATCATGGTATTTATCTGAGATTAGGAAGATAGACGGTAGGATTAAAAAGAAGGGTGAGTAAAGGATTTGGACATTAAGTTCTGCTTCTCCAATTTGACGCGTATTGTCATGCATGGGCGACTCTCATGCCTGGCCTCCGAAAATCCCAACACAATTCATAGCAATACATCTCTAAGGTCATTTCCAAAACTCCGTTTCTAAGGGGAATCACACCAGAGTTCAAGCCCAGGTGGACCCATTCATCTCTTCCAACCGCCACACAAGTGACCACAATTAAAAACAAAACACTCCCACATGGCCCTCATTTTCTTCCATGTAGACACTCATCATAATCCCTTGCTAGAGGTTTCCATGAGGGACACAGTCCAAGACAGTGTCCAAAATAAGCTCCCTTCCCCCTCATTTGCCTAAAGTCAGGGTGGCCTGGGCACCCTTCCTGTGAACCAGGAGTGATCAAATAGGCCTGCCATTAATGCTGCTCTGCTTCTCGAATTTGAGGCCTACTGACTGTGGGGTTTAGATACTTTATGTGAATTGGAGTCATGAGAAAACCCAAGAATCTCTGGGCTTCCCTCTGCAGGGCTTTGAAGAACCCATTTGAGTGAGTCTAGGAGTTGGACCAAAAGTTCTTTAGCAATAAGGTTTTGGTGAGAGAGTAAATGTAAATGTCAGCACATTTGAAGGGTCATTCCCAATGATGAACTGGAGAAAAGGTATTTGAAAGCAGATATCAATGGAGACATTAGGAAATCAGGCAAAGTACAAAGTGAGTGGTAGGATAAGACATTATTAACAGGGTTGAGTTTGAATATATAATCTTAGGAAGAAACAGATATGTAGTCACCAATAGGAATAATATTTGAGAGCATTAGGGAACCAGGACATGGATGTTGTTAGTAATACATGCTCACATTCAATTTAGGCTTTGGTACAGTCATAAGTGTGACCCTTGCATTTTGTGTCAGGAATATTACTGTGATGAAATGTATAGTATATCAGGTGACTAGAGTATTTTTTCCACCATTTCTGAAAGCAATATTTTAAAGACTTATAAATTAGTATTGGGGATACAAATACATAGACCCTGGGTCTATGAATATAGAGATGATGCCTTAATAGACCATACTGTGAATAAATAATATAACAGGTTCCACTTTTAATATTGGATTGAATTGATATCTGAAAATACATAAGAAATTTTATGTTGATATACAATCATTCATTCCAAACAGTTATACATCTAATGGTAATAATAGAGTTATGGTTTATCATGATGGGTGTGTGAGTTTGCCCCAAAAGTGATTATGGAAATCGAAAACAATGTGTTCAGAAAGAAGTCTCATGAAAAAACCAGTCAAGAAAGCTGGAGGAATACATGTGTTCTGAAGCAGGAAGTGATTGAAAGTGAAACAAATGCCTATAAATTTGCTAAATTGTGGAAGAAATATATATCGTATGATGTGCATAAAATGAAGAAAACTAATATACCAGTGTTGAATAAAAATGAACGTCAAAATAGACATCATGGAACATAGGAATCTACTTGCACCGATGTTAAACTGGGTAAGTTACTGTAGAAATATTAGCATTTGTATATACCATTCACTGAATTTAGTTTTCAGTACTAGGAAACAGATATGTAGTTCAGGTGGATGAATATTTCTGAGAATAATCTTGTGAAAAGTTGATTAGAAATCCAAATATATGAACATTAATGAATTTAGGAGTGTATAATAAGACACATATATTTTACATTTTGAAAAATCTGGAGAATATATATATATATATATATATATATATATATATATATATATATATATATACACACACAAAACCCACACAGAACAATTAAAAGTAGCAATATATATGCCAATCAAAATTCATCGTGAAATTTATATGATCCACATATCCAAAAATATTTATTTTACTGAACATGGATTTATATATAATGTTGTTCACCTAGGAAGCTCCCCCATAGGTTGAATTTTCTGTTCCACAATTTGTATCTGTCAAGTTGGCCACCTCACAAGTATGTACGTGTGATACCAGGTAGGATTCAATATGTGCATATACAAATACATGTGCTTAATAGGCTACAGAGAAAGGGAGACAGGAATTCACATATTTGTTAACTTTAAAAACACACGGAGAACTACTTCAATTAAAAATTGACTAGATTTATAACTCCAAACCTATGTATTGCAAAAGGCAAGCCCAACTATACACCACCCCTCCTCTGAACTGCTTGTATTTCTATTCTGTTTGAGTTATTTTTCTCCATCACATTAGGATTAGTAGTCAGAGTCTAGCAAGCTATGGGTTAGTGTCAGGGAATCAGTATTTCGAATGGAAAATTGGAAAATGAACACAATGTGTATGCAAATATGTGCTACACAAAAATCTTCTTATTCTCTTCCAGAAAAATTTATTGTAATTAACTCCGCCCCAAGTAATACAGAATTAGAGAAGAAGAGTTAGAAAATCTGTGAATACATATCTGGAATGGAATATGCTCAGGAGTTCACAACCTTGGAGGTGTTAGAGGAGTTTCCCAAAGTAAGGGACACAGTAAACATTTCTCAAATGTGGAGCTCTGGTGCCCTAAAGACTTCTTGGGAAACTGCCTATGTGGTTGGGCACTTGAAATATATATTGTTTTCAGGAGCTTTTGATTTCTTTCTAGTGAGACCATCAAAGCTGGGTCTGCATCTATGTGACCTGGAGGACATGGATTCTTATTTTCCAATGTACATGAGGTAGCAGTGCGGAATTCTCTCTTTGTAGGTAAACTGTGGCCATTGTGGGCTAAGTGTCTCCCTGGGGGACTGTGAAGCCATTTGGTCATCCTCCAATTTTCATGGTGTTTCTTGCTGCTGCACTGGGACTTTGGTATTTGCTTCACGATATACAAGGAGTTCAAATGGGACATAGTGGTGGAGGAAGTTCTGTCTTGTGCGGTGGGTCAGGGTTCTCAGGAGAATGCACCAAGCAGGCTTCTATCCCTCATAGCTTGCCCCCTTGTCCATAGAAACCTGGTTCTGAACATTGCCCTGAAACCTCTCCATATAACAATATGCCATTTCATTGAACATTCTGCTGGCTGCACCATGTCAGTCACAAGCAATTTGGAAGCTAATGGCAGATCGACATGGCCTCACAAAGATGTTTTATCATACACCTTCCCACCTCTGCTCTAGGCCCACCACTCAGTAGGCTCCAACTTACTGGTATCTCTGTTCTACACCATTTTTATGAATCCCAGTCAATCAAGGCACTGCCTGATAGATTCATGAATGATGTAGGACATCCAAATGTTCCCAGTGCGACCAGGTCATGGGAAATTCAAAAATTTCATGGTATTTATCTAGGCATTTTTCAAGGATGAAGTTGGAGGCACTGTGGGTTTTAATTCATTCGGGAACCATTAAATGGTGAGGATGCTCATTTCAATGAACGCTATCGAGAACTCTCACAGGCAAGACTTTCCAAAGAGTGGCCAAAAGGTCACATGAATCCAGGCTCATTGAGGTCTACAATGTGAGGTCCATGTTTGTTTTGATTCTCAACTATGGCTGACATGCCTTTAAGAATAAAATCATGTGATATCCTGGCTGAGATTCCCAGTGCTCTGTGGAAAGGTACCCTGGGCCTATATCTCAGTTTCCATGGGCGACTCTCATGCGTGTCCTCCTAAAATCCCAACACAAGTCATGGCAATACTTCTCTGAGGTCAGTTTCAGAACTCACTCTCTAAGGGGAATCACGCCACTGTTCAAGCCCAGGTGGACCCAGTCACCTCTTCCAACCGCCACACAAATGAAAACAATTGAAACCAAAAAAAAATCCCACATGGCCCTCATTTTATTTCATATAGACACTGAACATAACCTCTTGCTAGAGGTTTCCATGAGGAGCACAGTACAAGACAGTATCCAAAATAAGCTCCCTTGCCCCTCGTTTGCCTAAAGTTTGAGTGGCCTGGACACCCTTCCTGTGAAACAGGAGTGATCCAATAGGCCTGCATTTAATACTGCTCCACTTCTCCAATTTGAGGCCTACTGACTGTGGGATTTAGATTATTTATGTGTATTGGAGTCATGATAAAACCCAAGCACCAATGGGCTAGCCTCTGCAGGGCTTTAAAGAACTCATTAGACCCAAAGGATCCTTATTCTCACTTGATGGAGGTCAGGAAACTTACAGAGAAAGACAAGAGAATTCACCCACAATGACTGCTCTTTTGGCCATTTTGGTGTTGGATGCATACATGGGATCTTTCTTTACATCCATCAGGTGCTGACAATCTAAGCCACAGCCTCACACTGGGCCAAGAGCCTGATTCAGACACATCCCTTTCCAAAGCAATTAAGCAAAGAGACACAGGTGATGCCCATTCATTTCCATTTGAAAACGGTTTTCTTCAGGCTTCACAAACGGGTTGGCCTGAGGCAAAGTCCTTCCTGACTCAGGGGAAAAGAACAATTGTTAAGCAAAAGGCCCAACCACGGTTTCTCCACTGAGATGTTAGTAGTCACACTGATATCTGAGTTTTCTGAGATGCTCGCCATTCCCTTCAGCTATCCAGTATATGGCCATGTGACAGAGCTTGGTGGTGGTACATATCTTGGACACAAAACCATGAGCCTATTCTGGAGAGTGGCCAGAATTCAGGAAGAAAACTGGAACTTAGGAAGATAGCAGGTGTTACCCATTGATTATGCAAGCCCTGGTCCATTCATTAATTGGGCAGGATGAATGCTCGGAAGCTTTCTAATAGACAGGACACATCCATTGATGCATTCTTTTTTTCTAATGTCTACAACCACGGACACAGTGAGATACACAGACATAGAAACACACACCCTGTGAAACAACTTAGTAGAAACATTTCACTCCAAACCTCAAAACCGTCTTTCCTACCTATTCTCAGAACATGAGACAAAACCACAAACCCACACCAACACCCAAAAAGGCACCTGCTTCCCTCAAGTAGGTCTGTGACTATCCAGAGTGTCCTCTGACTTCTGGACCATACTATGTTCTCCCAAAATGGCCTGTCCTTTATCAGATCTGGTCTCCTTGGTCAACTCTGTGAAGTTGTCAGGAGCTAGTGGTGAGCCACTACCTGCTTTCTCAGGAATGGCCCCTCTTCAGAGCTTTTCTGGTATTTGGCCATTCTCACATCAGTAGGTACCAAGAAAGATTGACTCTGTCCTTGGTAAATCCAAACAAGTGAGCCCACAGGGACTGTGACTGAGACTGGCTTGGATGCCTGGCTTCCTGGATCCCATGTTCAGAGAGTTCCATCACCACGGAAGTGAGGTGAGGTCACTTCCTTCAGGAACTGAATGAGTTCACTGGCTTGTCAACCACTTTGTCCTAACAGTTGCTTCCAAGGGTCACATGAGATGGTGGCTGCCCCAACTTCCTGTGACACTTTCACAAGTTAGATTGGTATATCAACCATAGGAACCTGGGAACAGCTCTCCACAGAGGCCTGGTTTGTTCCATCTTCTCTACATTAGGACGAGAGAGGCTGATTTGGACACAACCCTTCATCCTGGCCAGGTTGTTTGTCATGTAAGATGACTTTTACTCTCCCAGGTCCTTCATAGCTGCCTACATCTTCTCCAGAGGACATTTCTGCATGGACCTTTGAGGTTCTCAGCAGGTGGAAGATCCACTACATTCCTGTATTGTAAGACTAACTCTGTCCCTCCTCTCTGTAATGTTAGATTGAGGGGAAAGTGTACGGTTAGTGTTAATAACATTTTCGATTTGGGTTAGGAATCATTCTGCTGGATGAATAATGGTATTGGGAACCTGTGATATGTATGAGAATATATAGGTGAAATACATGTATGAAAACAGAAATCTAGGTAAGTTTTGAAGCCCAGAAGAGAATTGGGCCGTTGATTGGGATACTTAGCTTTGAATTAGGTTCTGCACAGATGTGTCAGATTAATCAATATTCAATGGCCTAGGACCTTGTACCTTGGATGATTGAATGTAGAAGAGAACATCCAGTCAAAAAAAGATAGTCGGTAGTTAAAGGTTAATAAAATAGGTACTTGTCACTTCCTGTTTCTCTGTATGCTTAACAAAACACTTTTGAAATCTTGAGAACTCTTTGCTAATCTTGTTCCCAGAATGTGCTCTCCCCAACTGCCAAACTGCAGAATGTACTCCCTCACCCGTGTGCACGCACACTGCCCACTCACCCGGACCCATCAATAAACTTTCCTCCCTGCCCTCTCCAAGAAAATTATATAAACTCTGCTTAAGGTGTTCTCAGGGCTCTCATCTCTTTTTAATTGAGCTCTGAGCCCCAGCATGCTGGACCCCCAATAAACCCTTTGCTGTTGCATGTGACAATCTCTTTGTGGTCTCTTCCTCCAAGGCTTGCCCGACCTTTTCATATGGAGGTTCCACTGAAATCCAGCAGCGGCGAATGTGAGACCCCATGTGTCGTGGCTTTCACTATTTGTGTATCTTTCATTATGGGACAGAGCACTTCAATGCCTCTGTCCCTGACCATTGATCACTGGCCCAAAGTCCACATAAGGGCTCAGAATCTTTTTTATTTAGTAAAACACTGGACCTGGAAGACGCTCTGTGCCTCAGAATGACCCACCTTTCGAGTCGGATGGCCTCTAGAAGGATCTTTCTACTTCCCACTAATTTAAAAAGTTAGAGATATTGTCTTTTGGCCAGGGCCACATAGCCATCTGGATCATTCCGCCATATATCTTAACTTTGCAGGACCTCTGCAAATCTCCTCCTCCATGGGTGAAGCCTTTCCTTACCACTGCCCCTGCTCCTACTCCTTCCCCCATGATCTCTCAAACCCTCTGCTCTTCTTCCTTCTCCACCCTCTGTTCTCCCTGAGTCACAAGATTTGACTCTACTGGATTCTCCTCCCCCTCCTTATCCCCTGCCCTCTTCCCCCAATCCCCAACACCCTCTAAGTGATTCCCCTGCTGCTGACTCAGCCTCTCTGCAATTGGAGGAGCACAGCACCCTCCAGATAGCTCCCCAGTGGCACACACAGCCCTTCCTTCCCTTGAGGAAGCTGGCCCGGCTATAGGAACTCGCCAGCAGTGAATAGTTGAAAACACTGGAACTCCCATGATGCTCCCCCTCCATCCCTATGGGCCAAAGATTGACGACGGCCATGGGGGAAAAAATGCAAGCCTACCAGTTTTGGCCATTCTCCTCTTCAGACGTACATAATTGGAAATATAACAATCCCCCTTTTTCTGAGCACCCCACCTGGCACACAGGTCTGGTTGAGTCATTGATGTTTTCACACTAGCCTACTTGAGATGACTGCCAACAACTCATAGGGACTGTCTTCATGACAGGGGATCAAAATAGAATACTCCTGGAAGCTGGAAAAAAATATCCTCTGACCAGATGCGTGACTGACACAACTTCCCAAGATAATCAAAGCCAGCTTTCCTTTGAACCAACCCAACTGTGGCCCCCAAAACTTTGAAGGTAGGGAGCATCTGTTCACTTATCACCGGGCTCTAATAGTGGATTTCCGTGCGGCCGCTAGGCGACCAACTAATTAGGCCAAGGTAAGAGAGATTATTCAAGGGCCTGAAGAACCTCTCTCTATGTTTCTAGAGAGAATTATGGAGGCATATAGAAGATACACTCCTTTCAATCCTCAGGCAGAGGATCAAAAGTCATCTGTCACAATGGCCTTTATTGGGCAAGCTGCCCCGGATATTAAAAGAAAGTTAAAATGCTTAGATGGATTACAAGATATGACTTTGAGAGATTTAGTCAGAGAAGCTGAGAAGGTATACTTTAAGAGAGAAACTGAGGAAGAGAAGGGAACAAAGGGAGGATAAAAGAAACAAAAGACAGACTAAGGCGCTGACTAAGGTCCTGGTCACAACAACAAATAGGCCAGAAATTAAGAAACAGGGAGACAGGAAAGGATACCTGGGCCCACGCCAGAGGCCACTCCTTGCCTCAGATCACTGTGCCTACTGTAAAAAAAAGGACACTGGGCCAAAGAGTTCCCTAGAAAGAGACAGCCACTCCTGCCAGCCATTCTGACTCTTGAGGATGACTCCAAAAGTCGGGGCTAACATCCCCTCCCGGAGCTCAGGGTAACTTTTGAAGTGTAGGGGACCCCAGTAAACTTTGAAGTGGATACAGGGGCAATATACTCAGCCCTCAAGGCCCCATTGGGCCATCTATCAAATAAAAGGTCTCTAGTTCAAGGGGCAAATGGCAGTAAGTATCGGGCTTGGACAACTAAGAGGACCATAGACCTGGGAAAAGGAAAATCCATCAATCCTTCCTAGTAATCACAGAATGCCTGGCCCCATTGATGGGCAGAGATCTGCTCACCAAGCTCTGGGCCAAAATAACTTTTAACCCTGAAGGCAACCAAGTGGGATTTCTAAATCCTTCAGTAAAAACTCCTATAGTCATGGCTCTAACTATGTCAGTAGAAAATGTACATCAACTCACTCAACTTTGTTCAAAGAAACTGCAGGCATTCCTGAAGGATCAAGAACAGAGTTTTCCACTGACCAAATCACAGCAAAAGGACTGAATGGGTAACAAAAGCCTGTCGGGTCCATCAATTGGTTTATGCTTACCCTTCCAAGCTTCCTGGAGGAAAGCACCTAGGAGGAAAAAGACCAGGACAATTCTGGGAAGTGAACTTTACTGAAATTAAGCATGCAAGGTATGGACTTAAATATCTCCTAGTCTTTGTAGATACATTTTCAGGATGGATTAAAGCCTTCCCCACCAAAAAAAAGAAAGAAAGAAAGAAAGAAAGAAAGAAAGAAAGAAAGAAAGAAAGAAAGAAAGAAAGAAAGAAAAAGAAAGAAAGAAAGAAACAGCACAAATGGTGGTCAAGAAGATCCTGGAAGATTTTTTTCCAAGATACGACCTGCCTAAGGTAACAGAGTCTGATAATGGACCTGCATTCATGACCCAGGTACGTTAGGGGTTAGCCAGTACCCTGGGGATTACATTGTGCTTATAGACCACAGAGTGCAGGACAGGTAGAATGAATGAATAGAACCATTAAAGAGACCTTAATGAAATTAAGCTTAGAGACCGACATAAAAGATTGGACAATGCTTCTGCCTTATGCAATGTTTCATGCAAGAAATTCTCTCTCTGTTTCTTTGTGTAACCTCACCCACTATGAAATTCCCTATGGGGCCCCTATTCCAGTAAGGGACCTAACCCCAACTCTAAGACCTAACGATCCCTTCCACACCACCATGCTTGACAGACTTACAGCTGTTGAAAGAACTCAGCGATACCTGTGAAAACAGCTGGCCACTGCCTACCAACCTGGAGATGAGGGGACTCCACATCAATATCAAGTAGGAGACTTTGTCTATGTAAGACAACATCAGGTGTCATCCCTGGAACCACACTGGAAAGGACCATACCAGGTTCTACTTATAACACCTACAGTGGTAAAGGTAGACAGAATCACTTCCTGGATCCTGGCCTCTCATCTCAAGCCTGCACCCTGTCCAGACTCTGCCTGGAAACTGGAAGAGACTGGTAACCCTTTCAAATTGTGTATTCGCCAGGTGGATGAAGCTATAGAGTCTCGCCTTGACCACCAGTAGTTCTAACCCTCATCAGCCCTTTCAGCAGCGATGGCTGATCACAAATCCTACTGGAGAAGAAGTATAATCTATCTCACATATAGCCCACTTTGGGACCTGGTGGCCATTTCTCCACCCAGACATTTGTTAGCTGTCTATAGGTCTTTCCTATTAGGATATCCCTGATGAAGAGGATACCACTAAAATTCCATTAAATACCTTTTGTACCATAAATAATGGAAACAAACATTATGGATGTCGGGACAGGTAAGCCAGGTGCAGGTTGGCTAGCCTAGATTACTATGTTTGCCCGGCAGACAATCAAAGCCACAAACAGCAACAGCTGTGTGGAGGAAAAGCCAATTTCTTCTGTAAGTCATGGGGATGTGAGCATACAGGGGCTTCCTGATGAAACCCGAACTCCTCATCAAATTCTGTACACAGCATTGGCCATATGACCAATTAGATAACCAAAACCCATGGCCCCCAGAGGGGTCTCTAGATCCTCAAATACTGTGTGACCTTTTTAACTTCTGCAAGTGCTCAAAAGGGTAAAAGGAGATTCCCCTATGTGGAGGCCTTTTCCCTCCTTCGCTCACATCCTGAACTATGCTTCTCCAATAGATCCTCACCCTCAGCCTTCATCTCCAGACTATCTGCTGTCACTCCAAACTCAGCAACCTGATTTCTTCCCTTCAATTACTAGATCAAAAACCCAAACCAACACCGGTTCTCAGACCATTGCCCCCTGGCTGAGAAGCAGGTACTGAGGTACCCCTCCACCGACTCACTCCTCTCTTCTCTTGTCACTGCCCGCACTGGGTCCCACCAGGTCCTCTTTCCAGCTAACCCATAGCTCAAACCAGCTGAGGAGAGCCCTCAGACCCTTATCCAAATGTAATGAAAATGGCCTTTAAAGTTGCTCTTTCATCACTGAAAACAGGTTACTAAAAATTTAAAGTCCCTCACAGGCTTTGTGGATACTCACTCCCTTCTTCCCCTCTGCTCTACCTGTTCTACTGCTCAAGTTTTGTTGCTAGGAATATCCCAAACCCCTTTCCCATTATTCTTTTACATCTCTCCTTTCTCATTCTCAGATCCATGAAGCTGCTCTAAGCCCCGACTTCTCTGTCTCCCCCCTCTGTACCAGGCCCACAGAAAAGTTTTCACTGACCTTCTCCAGGAGTCTTCACCATGGCTGACTTTAGGACTTTCAGCAAAAAAGTCCCTATAAACGATTTCAGTGTAGATAACCTTCCTCATTTAATGTTGCCCTGTTCCACTTGGCCACTGGCTAAAAATAATCAGCACTCCTAAGCTAGACACCCCCTTACTAGTTTTTCACAAAATATGTGAACAATTCCTCTGGCCTTGAACTGGGGCTTCACAGAGATGGCAACATTTCTAAGATAAAGAAGTTACCATCTGGGCTCCATGGTAACAGCTGGCAGGGGGAAAAAAAGAAAGGGAAGTAAAAGCTCTCCCCCACCCAGTTGTCCTTGAAAAGTTAACTTGCCCAGAACAGAGAAAAAAAAAAACAGAAACAAAAACAGCTTTTTGTGAACTTCTGCAGAGTGTGATCTTCTGAGCCACTTCTCTTACATGTTGGGTACAAAATTCTGAAACTACCTAAACTTGGAATTCAGAAGATTAATTGATTAAAACCGAAGCAATGCCCTCTGAATCTGGGTGCAACCAAATAGGACTGTTTCACTGTCTTTGGTGCTATCTTAGGTGCCTTGCCTTGTCCGTCCCTACAACAGTATAATTCTATATACTAAAACATTGTTGATGTTTTAATGAAATGAAAAACGGATGTGATTAATTGTGTAATGGTGCATATGTTACCCAGAATGCTCTATCATGACGCAGGTTCATTTGAAGATCGAATAGGTGGGACATACAACCCGGTTTCACTGGGAACATATGTCCCTCACTTTAGCCATCCTATAAAGAATAGGATTTGCCACAAGGGTGGGCACAGGAACCACTGCCCTGGTCCATGGGACACAACAAATGACCCAGTTAGAAGCAGAAATAGACCAAAACTTAAATATATTAGAAACCTCCATAACAGCTTTGCAGGAATCTTTAACCTCTCTCTCTGAAGTTCTTTTACAGAACAGTTGAGGGTTGGACCTCCTCTTCATGAGTGAAAGGGACCTTTGTGCTGCATTGAGGGAGGAATGTTGTGTGAAGTTGTCAGAAGCCAGTGGTGAGCTACTACCTGCTTTATCAGGAAAGGCCCCTCTTCTTAGCTTTCCTGTCTTTTGGCCATCCTCACATCAGTAGGTACCAAGAAAGACAGACTCTGTCCTTGGTAAATCCAAAAAAAGTGAGACCACTGGGACTGGGACTGGGACTGGTTGTGCTTGCCTGGCTTTCTGAATCCCACGTTTAGAGAGTTCCATCACCCAGGACGTTATGTGAGGTAACCTCAATCAGGAAGTGAATGAAGTCACTGCCTTGGCAACCTCTTTGTCCTAAGAGTTGCTTCCAAGGGTCCCATGAGATGGAGGGTGCCCCTACTTCCTGTGACATTTTCACACGTTGGAATGGTATATCAACCATAGGCACCCGAGAACAGCTCTCCACACAGGCCTGGTTTGGTCAATCTTCTCTACATTAAGATGAAAGAGGCTGATAAAGACACATCCCTTCATTCTGACCAGGTTGTTTACCATGGAAGTTGAGTTTTCCTCCCTCAGGTCCTTCATAGCTGCCTACAACTTCTCCAGGGTATCATTTCTGCATGGTCCTTTGAGGATCTCAGCAGGTTGAAGATCCCCTACATTCCTGTAGTGTAAGACCAACTTTTTCCCTGCTATTCTGTAAAGTTACATTGAGGGAACAGTGTATGGTTAGGGTAATAACAGGTTTTATTTGGGATAGGAATCATTCTGCTGGATGAATAATGGTATTGGGAACCTGTGATATTTACAAGAATATATAGGTGAAATATAAGTATAAAAACAGAAATCTAGGTAAGATTTGAAGCCCAGAAGAGCATTGGGCCCTTGATTGGGATACTTAGCTTTTAAATATCTTCTAAACAGATGTCTCAGATAAATCGATATACAATGGCATAGGACCTTGAAAATTGGATGATTGAATGTAGAAGAAAACATCCACTCATATAGGCATAGTTGGTAGGATTAGGAAGACAGTCAGTAGGTTTAGGAAGAAAAGTGAGTATAGGATTTGGACAAAAAGTTCTTTAGCAATAGGGTTTGCGGTAGAGAGTGAATGTAAATGTCACCACATGTGAAGAGTCAGACACAATGATGAACTGGGGAAAATATATGGGGAAGCAGATATCAATGGAGATATTAAGAAATCAGGCAAAGTATAAATTGAGTGATAGGATTAGACATTTTCAACAGGGTAGAGGTTGAGTATAAAACCTTAGAAAGAATCAAATATTTAGTCACCAATAGGATTGACATTTGAGAGAATTAGGCAATCTGGACATGGATATTGTTAGTAATCCATGCACACTTTCCATTTAGGCTTTGGCACAGTCATAAGTGTGAACTTTGCATTTTGTTTCCAGAATATTACTGTGATAAAGTGCATATGTAGATCAGGTGACATCAGTATTTCTTCCACCATTTCTGTGGGCAATATTTTGAAGGTGTATAAATTAGTATAGGGTGTACAAATAGGTGTTCCCTGTGTCTAGGAATATAGATAAAATGAATGAATAGACCATACTGTGAATAAATAATATTACTGGTTCCAACTTTAAATATTGGATTGAATTGATATTTACAAATTTACAGGAAATCTTATATTGAGATACATACATTCATTACAACCATTTATACATCTAATGGTAATATTAGGTTTATGGTTTATCATGAAGAGTGTGTGAGTTTTGCTTTAAAAGTGATTATTGAAATCTAAAATAAAATGAAGTATCATGAAAAGACCAGTCAAAAAACATAGAGGAATACTTGTGTACTGAAGCAAGAAGTGATTAAAAGTGAAACAAAAGCCTATCAATTTGCAAAATTGTGAATGAAATATATATCCTATGATGTGCATAAACTGAAGAAATAGTCATGTAACAGTGTTGAATAAAAATGAAGGTCAAAATACACATCATGTCCCATAGGAATCTACTTGCATTGATGTTAAAGTGGGTCAGTTACTGTAGAAAAATTAGGACTTCTATGCACCATTCACTGAATTTTGATTTCAGTACTAGGATACAATATGTATTTAAGGTGGATGAATATTTCTGAAAATAACTTTGTGAACATTTGGTTATAAATCCACATTCATGAACATGAATGCATTTAGGGATTGTATAATAAGACACATATATTTTACATTCTGAAAAATCTGGAGAGTGTGTGTGTGTGTATATATATATATATATATATATATATATATATATATATATATATATATATATAGAGAGAGAGAGAGAGAGAGAGAGGCATTAAAAGGTAGCAATATATATGCCAATCGAAATTCATCATGAAATATATAACATCCACAGATCCAAAACTATTCATTTTACTGAACATGGATTTATGTATTATATTGTTCAACTAGGAAGCTCACCCATAGTTTTAATTTTCAATTCCAACAACGTTTAGGAGGAGTGACCTCTTCTAAAAATTTGTATCTGCCAAGTCAGCCATCTAACAAAAATGTACATGTGATACCAGGTAGTATTCTATATGTACATTCAAAAATACATGTGCTGAATAGCCTACAGATAAAGGGAGATAGGAATTCACATATTTGTTAACTATAAAACACATGGAGAACTATTTCAATTTAAAATTGACTAGATTTATAACACCTACCCTTTATCATGCAAAAGGTAAATCCAACTATACACCATGCCTCTCTAAACTGCTTGTATTTCTATTCTGTTTGGGTTCTTTTTCTCCATCACTTTAGGATTGCTGCAATCTGGCTGGGCACAATTCAGGAGCCACTTGTCAAAAGAAACTAAAATTACTTTTAGAACCACACATGACTAAAAATTAGCTCCTCGGGAAAAACCCTCAGAGCCCAACTGCCACTACTGGCTTCCCACAAGCTCTCAACCTCCACACTCCTTCTCTTGAGGTCGATTGGCTGGGTCGTGTGGGCAGAGCCCAAAAAGTCCCACAATGAGCAGCTCCGTTGTCTGAAAGGGTGGGGAAACAGCCCAATGGCATTACCACAGAGGAGCCAATCAGCTAGATATTGCTGGGGCTGCTGTGAACCAATCATCAGCTTGCAGTCTGAAAGGGTGGGGAAACTGCTCAATGAGCATCTCCAATGAGCATCACCGCAGAGGAGCCAATTAGCTTGATGTTGCTGGGGCCGCTGTTAGCCAATCATCAGCCGGCAGTCTGAAAGTTTGTTTGGCCCCTTGGGCTGTGCCTCTCAACACCTCCCCCTCTCTGTTTAAACAACAAGCATGTGGCTTAGGGACCATGCCTGCCTTAGGTTGTCCAATAGTACATATGGTGCTTACCCATTATCTTATGAGCTGACCTCAAGGTATCAGCCTCCAGTCTTAGATTGGTACCATTGCAATTGGATCTTACCCGTCACTAGCTACAGGTCCAGTATACAGTCACACCTGTGGAGAGGTCTTTGTACCAGCGGGGGGTGAGGTTCTTTGTCTCACCTCTGTTGGCCCCCAAATTTTAGCTGAACGACCATGACAGCAGAAGGGAGGAAGATACACCAAGCCAATTGACGGCTCCTTTTGGAAAAATTGTACCACCGATGACATCATCAGCAAAAATACCCCAACACTACCACAAGTCAATTCACCAACATATTGTTCACAATGCATGCAGGTGAGTTCACAATGCATACAGGTGATACATAGTCGAGGAAAGTTCTGCAAGCAGTTCAGTGATGGCTATTGCAGAAGCTGTAGATTGGTTTTATCTTTGTCTTTACAGGCACTGGGATGAAGATAGGAATTTTGGCAATAATGGCCAAAGAAAAATTATGTAACATTCCAGAAGGTACTAAAAGAAAACAATTTTCTTAACAATTTACATTGTCTTGAAGAGAATTATTAAATATAATGAAAAGAAAAGGTGAAAGTAAACAAACAGATCTGTTAACCTCCTTTTTTGTACACATTTTAAAACAATCCTCAACAGGTGTTTACCCAATTTAAATTAAAACATTTACATCAAGTGTATAAAAATATATTTGGATCCATTTTTTCATGAGCGCTCATCATATATGATATAGGGACATACATACATTCAAACATATAACAAAAAACACAAGTGTGCACACGTAATATAATACATACAACACATAACATAAGAGTAAAGGCCTTATAACATTTTACAGGTGAAATCTCCATTGCAATGTCTAAAAACTCTATAGTCCAAAAATAGAACTGATCAGCAAAACATTAACCTAGGTTTGTATGAGCTCAAAAACCAAAATAGAACTTCATGACATGGGAAAGGGTAATAATAAAACAGATATTGAACAAAGCATCCTGGATTTGTCACAGATGTAAGAATAGCCAAACTGGAGTTCTGGATATCAGCTGTTATGGATTTGAGCCAAATCATATTCTTTTAATCTGTAGAAATCGCTTTAGTTAGTCTCTCTGGAATCCAAATCGGCTGCTGTTCTCCCTGTGGAAACACACAAACAGACCTCCAACTCCAGACAATTACTGGGTCAGGACATTTCCATTGTCCTGTTAGAATATCCTTCCAAAGTACCTTGGGCTTATGTACATTTTTTGGACACATATGCCTTTCCACAGGAATAAGCCCTGATGAATCCAAATTTCCAAAGTTTAGAGTAAAAAGGGTTATTTTAAGTTTATCTTTGGGGAATATATACCCCTTCCCAATTTCTTTTTTTTTTTGTTTAATTAGTACGTTTTAATAGTTTGATGAGCTCATTTAACTATGCCTTGTCCCTGCGGATTGTATGGGATTCCTGTTATATGAGTAATGCAAAATGATGAGCAAAATTCTTTAAAAGAGGTAAAAGTATAACCAGGGGCAACATCTGTTTTTAACTGTTTTGGAATGCCCACAGTGGCAAAATTTTGTAAGCAATGAGCTATAACATCTTTAGTTTTTTTTCTCCGGCATGAAGGGAGTCCATCAAAAATTCAGAAGACGTATCAACTGTAACATGCAAATATTTTAATTTTCCAAATTCTGGCAAGTTTGTGACGTCCATCTGCCAAATATGGTTAGGTATCAATCCTCTAGGATTGACTCCAAGATTAACTTGTGGTAAAATGGTCACACAATTTTGACATTGTTTTATTATTTGTCTAGCTTGTTCCTTAGTTATTTTAAAGCGCTTATGTATAGTATTAGCATTGACATGGAATTTTTTATGAAAATTTGTAGCTTCTTCTACTGTAGAGAAAATATGTATGTCATGCGTAGTTTTATCTGCTAAATCATTACCCAAACTAAGGGCTCCAGGCAATCCTGTATATGTCCTGATATGCCCTATAAAGGACGGATCTTTTCTGTCCCAGATTAGACTTTGTATAGTGGAAAGAAAAGAGAAAACAGGAGAGGAAGGGGAAATTTGTTTCTTCCTAAGATTATATATTGAAACTCAACCCTGTTGAAAATGCATAATCATATCACTCACTTTATACTTTGCCTGATTTCATAATGTCTCTAAAGATATGTGGTTTCCTGCATATTTTCACCAGTTCACCATTGTGACTGACCCTTCACATGAACTTATGTTCACTTTCACTCTCTAACCACAACCCTAATGCTCCAGAACTTTTGTTCCAAATCCTATACTCACTCTTCTTCCTAAACCAACTCTGTACCTAATTCTACCTACTATCCGTTTTTGACTGGATGTTCTCTTCAACATTCAATCATCCAAGCTACAAGGTCCGATGCCATTGTATATCTATTTATCTGAGACATCTGTACACAATGTAAATCAAAGTTAAGTATCCCAATCAAGGGCCCAATGCCCTTCTGAGCTTCAAAATTACCTAGATTTCGGTTTTAATTCATATATTTAACCTCTATATTTTTATAAATATCTCAGGTTCCCAATACCATTATTCATCCCGCAGGATTATTCCTAACTCAAATCAAACATTTTATTAGCCCTAAGAATACACTGTTCTATCAACCTATATTTAAAGAAAAGCAGGGACAGAGTTGGTCTTACAATACAGGAATGTAGGGGATCTTCCACCTGCTGAGAACCTCCAAAGTCCATGCAGAAATGAATCCTGGAGAAGATATAGACAGCTATGAAGGATCTGCGAGAGCAAAAGTCATCTTCCATGGCAATCACCCTGGTCAGGATGAAGGGATGTGTCTGAATCAGCCTCTCTCTTCTTAATGTAGAGGAGATTGACCAAACCAGGCCTGTGTGGATAGCTATTCCCGGGTTCCTAAGGTTGACATACCATTCTAACTTGTGAAAGTTTCAAAGGAAGTAGGGGAAGCCTCCATCTAATGAGACACTTGGAAGCAACTATTAGGACAAAATGGTTTACAAGGCAGTGAATTTATTCAGTTCCTGAAGGGAGTGACCTCACCTCACTTTCTTGGTGATGGATCTCTCTGAACTTGGGATACTGGAAACCAGGCACATAGAGCCAGTCCCAGTCCCAGTCCCAATGGGCTCACTTGTTTGGATTTACCAAGGACAGAGTCAGTCTTTCTTTGTACCTACTGATGTTAGGATGGCAAAAGCAAGGAGAGCTCTGAAGAAGGGCCTTTCCTGAGAAAGCAGGTAGTGGCTAAACACTAGCTTCTGACAACTTAACAGAGTTGGTCAAGGAGAACAGACCTGAGACAGGACAGGACTTTTCAGGGGAAAATTGTATGGCCCACCAGTCAGAGGACACTCCCTAGAGTCACAGACCTACTTGGGGGAAGGAGGTGCCAATATGGGTGTGGTTTTGGGTTTATGATTTTGTCTCATGTTCTGAAAATAGGTAGGAAAGGTGGTTTGTTTTTTGGGGTTGAACTGTTTCTAGTAAGACGTTTGACAAGGCGAGTGTTTCTATGTCTGTGTATCCCACTATGTCCGTGGTTGTAGAAATTAGAAAAGAGAATGCATCAATGGATTTGTCCTGTCTTGTAGAAAGCTTCCCAGCATTCATCCTGCCCAATTAATGAATGGATTGCAGCTTTCCTTAAGGATGGGCAACACCAACGATCTTAGTAATTTTCAATTTTCTTTCTGAATTCTCGCCAATCTCCAGAATAGGCTCATGGTTTTGTGTCCAAGATATGTACCACCTCCAAGCTCTGTGACATGGCCATGTACTGGATAGATGAAGGGAATGGCGAGCATCTCAGAAAACGCAGATATCAGTGTGACCAGTAAACTCTCAGTGGAGAAACCCTTCTTTGAGCCTTTTGCTTACATAATGTTCTGTTGCCTTGAATGTCAAGAAGTACTTTGTTTCGGACCACCCCTTTGTGAAGCCTGAAGAAAACAGTTTTCAGATCTAAATGAATGGGCATAACCTGTGGCTCTTTGCTTACTTGCTTTGGAAATGGATGTGTCTGAATCCAACTCTATGCCCTGTGTGAGGCTGTGTCTTAGATTCTCTGCAACTGATAGATCTAAAGAAAGATCCCATGTGTGCATCCAAAACCAAAATGGCCAAAAGAGCAGTCATTGTGGGTGAAGTTTCTCTCCATCCTCTGTTAGGTTCTTGACGTCCATCAAGTGAGAATTGGGATCCTTTGGGTCAAATGAGTTTTTCAAAGCACTGCAGATGTGGTTGGGTTTTCTTATGACTGAAATTCACATAAAGAATCTACACCTGACAGTCAGTAGGCCTCAAATTGCAGAAGAAGATCAGTATTAATGGCAGGTGTATTTGATCAATCCTGGTTCACTGGAAGGGTTTCCAGGCCACCCTGACTTTAGGCAAATTAGCGGCAAGGGAGCATGTTTTGGACACTGTCTTGGGCTATGCCCCTCATGGAAACGTCCAGCCAGAGGTTATGATGAGTGTCTATATGGAAGAAGATGAGGGCCATTGGGGAGTGTTTTGGTTTTAATTGTGGTCATTTGTGTGGCATTTGGAAGAGATGACTGGGTCCACCTGGGCTTGAACTCTGGTGTGATTCCCCTTAGAGACTGAGTTCTGGAACTGAGCTCAGAGAAGTATTGCCATTAATTGTGTTGGGATTTTATGAGACCACGCATAAGAGTCGCCCTTTAAACTGAGATCTAGCATTGAAGTGCTCTGTCCCATAATGAAAGATCCACAAACAGTGAAAGCAACGACACATGAAACAGACAAGACAAGACAATAAAGACAGGCAATGGACGTCCAACACTGAGATCAGGACTGAGTAGCCGGCAATAACCAATGGGCTGGCAATACCGAATCCAAAACAAAATATCACTGAGTCGAGGAATCTATTATAACTAAATTTCCCAAGTCCTCTGGGGCGTCCTCCAGGAACGTGGCCTGTGGCTCTGTGACACGTCTGTCAGCCACTGTCGGAGAGAGCTCACACTCTTCATCAATAGCCATTTTTCCAAGTCCTAACCTGAAACCTGAAACCAGGAATAGGAGACTTACTTACCCCAAGAGTAGCCCGTTGGGGTCTCTCATCCGCCGCTGCCAGATATCAGTGGAAACTTCATGTGTAAAGGTCGGGCGTGCATTGGAGGAAGAGACCACCAAGAAACTGACTCATGAAACAGCAAAGGGTTTATTGGAGTTCCAGCATGCTGGGGCTCAGAGCTCACTTGAATACAGCAGAGAGCCCTGAGAAGAGCTTGAGCAGAGCTTATATACCTTCCTTGCCGAGGGCAAGGAGGGAAGTTTATTGATGGGTCAGTGGGAGTGGGCAGTTTGCATGCAACCAGGTGAGAGAGTAAATTCTGCAGTTTGAAAACTGGGGACAGCACATTCTGGGAACAAGATTAGCAAACAGTTCTCAAGATTTCAACAGTGTTTTGTTAAGCATAGAGAAAAACAGGAAGTGACAAGTACCTATTTAATTAACCATTCAATAACAACTATACCTTTTTAAATGGATGTTCTCATCTACATTCAATCTTCCAAGGTACAGGGTCCTATGACATTGTATATCAATTTACCTGAGACATCTGTGCAGAACGTAATTCAACGCTAAGTATCCCAATTAAGGGCCCAATGCCATTCTGGGATTCAAATCTTACTTAGATTTCTGTTTTCCTACATATATTTCAACTATATATTCTTATACATATCGCAGCTTCTCAATAGAATTATTCATAAACAGAATGATTCCTAACCCAAATCAAACATGTTATTAACCCTAACCCTACAGTGTTCCCTCAATCTAACTTTAAAGAAGAGCACGGACAGAGTTGGTCTTATAATACAGGAATGTAGGGGATCTTTCACCTGCTGAGAACCTCAAAGGTCCATGGAGAAATAAGCCATGGAGAAGATGTAGGCAGCTATGAAGGACCTGAGAGAGCAAAAGTCATCTTCCATGGCAAACAACCTGGTCAGGATGAAGGGATGTCTCTGAATCTGCCACTCACACCCTGTGAACTGCGCCACTTCACAGGTGAATAACGAGTTAGAACGACAAAAAATTATCTTGTTAGGATCTTACAGAAAAATGGGTGTGCACCGAAACCTAGAAGAATGATTTCCACCAATGAGGTCCGGTAATTGAGTCTCAAACACGAGCCAAATGTGCGACCGGAGATCCGGGCTGACAAATCTGTGTGGCCTGCCCCGTGGCTAGAGACAGCAGGGCACCACCTAGAAGCGACCAGCCGGCAGGGAGAAACGTTGCTGCAGATTCTGTGGAATCCTGCTGGCTGACCTCCAACTGAGCCCCGGGCTGAGTTTGGGATTTCAAACGGGGAAGGAAGTGCTACAGTTCTATCCCCCCACAATAAAAACTCCACCAAGGAAACCAACGGTCACCATCTTGGAGAGCAGAAGTAACCACCGCCACTCTCCAACAGATTGCAACAATAAAACAGGTTTGTGTTACTCAGCTCATCTCCCATACAGCAGGGAATTCACATAAAATCTCTCTTAGGCTTTCCATTGGAGAGATTATCAGAGAGAGCCTGCATAAAGACGTCGGGAAAACTACAGGCACCTGACCTTCAACTTCCCCTCCCATCAGCGGCGAAAACGAAACCTGTCTAGCCAGAGCTGGGAGAGGGGCAAGAGGAAAAAATCAAAACAATAGAGTGCCGGGGTTCCCCATAGACACCATCCACACCCAAGAAACGGCAGGCCCAGAGGACAGTATGAGCTGCCGAGAGGCATCACTCATGGGAAATCTGGTCTAGCACGAGAAACCAGGACTAGCAGGAGATAACAGGGGACTAGAGGCCAGGCCCGCGTGACTGGGCGGCTGGAGAACGCCCGCCCACTGGTCACAAACAGCCCGCTGCTGGTGCGACTGGGTGGCTGGTGCCCGCCTGCCTACCAGCGACCAATCGCCCGCTGGCTGCACGTGCAACTGGGTGGCTAGAGATCTCCCGCCCACCAGTGACAGCCCACCCGCTGACTGTGTGACTGGACAGCTGGAGACCGCCCGCCCGCCGGCGACCGGGAGTTGAAAACAAACAGAGACAGATCAGTCCCAGCCCACTCCCATTTGAACACCCTGGCAAGGAGCCTGGGGCCCGCCATAGCAGACAGGTGACATCACTGGAGCTCGGCCATCGCAATTCCTTCCAAGCAGAATTCACTTTAGCAGGCATAGTCTACCAACACAAAGGAGAGACAACAGATATATTAAACCAAAACAAATCTATAGAATAGAGCAGAAAAACAGCAATCAAATAGAGATGGAAAACAACGTGAACATCATGAAAAAACAAAGGAAAAAAATGTGTACAAACAATGCAGGACAACTTAATTCTACAGGAGGACCTAGAATCATCAGAAACAGGGATAGGGAAAAAAACTCAAGGCTTACCTAACTCAGATGGAAAGGGATATTAGAGAATACATGAATCAGCAAGTCCTAGCAATAAAAGTATATTTTGAAAATGAATTAAACAAATTCAAATGGCAAAGAACAAGCTTTACCAGGAGATAGAGATCTTAAAAAAAATCAAACAGTAATCCTAGAAATGCAGGAATCTATTAATTAAAACTCAAACGAGAATATTACAAATAGACTAGATCAAATAGAAGTCAGAACATCAGATAATGACGACAACGTTTATCAACTTGAAAAGAATATAGTCAACACAGAAAAGATGCTTAAGTCCCAAGAGCAGTCTATTCAAAAGATATGGGATGTCATAAAAAAAACAAATTTCACAGTCATCGGAATAGAAGAAGCCATAGAGATTCAAACCGAAAGAATGGACAACATATTAAATGAAATAATTCTAGAAAACTTCCCAGAGATGAAAGATGGAATGGATTGCCAAATCCTTGAAGACTACAGGACCCCAAACATTCAAAACCATAATAGACCAACTCCAAGACATATAATTATGAAGATAGCCAAAATACAGAACAAGGAGAGAATATTAAAAGCTACGAGAGAAAGGAGGCGGATTACATTCAGGGGTAAACCAATTAGATTAACGACTGATTTTTCATCACAAACTTTGAAAGTGAGAAGATCCTGGAACAATGTATTTCAAACACTGAAAAATAATGAATTCCAATAAAGAATACTGTATCCAGCAAAATTAAGCTTCAGATTTGACAATAAAATTAAAGTCTTTCACAATGAATAAAAACTAAAAGAATTCACACCCATAACACCAGCACTGCAAAGGATTTGGGCAAAATACTACAAGAAGAAGAATTGAAAAATAGTGCCCCAAACTAACAGTGGGAGGTATCTCAGTAAAGGGGGAGGAAAATAACCAAAAAGTAAAAACTAGCCAAACTAAAATAAATAAATAAATTAACATGAATGGATGTACAAATCATATTTCAATTGTAACCTTAAATGTTAATGGCCTAAACTCACCATTCAAGAGACATAGGGTAGTAACCTGGATCAAAAAAACAAATCCAACAATATGCTGCTTTCAGGAGACTCATATGATAGGTAAAGACATACACAGGCTGAAAGTAAAAGGTTGGGAAAAATCATACCACTCACAGGGCACACGGAAGCAAGCAGGAGTGGCCAAACTCATATCAAATACAATCAACTTCAAACCTACGTTAATCAAAAGGGATAAAGAAGGACACTATATAACGTTAAAAGGAACCATCCACCAACATAACATAACAATTACCAATTTGTATGCAGCAAACAAATGAGCTGCCACACTCATAAAACAAACTCTTCTCAAGTTCAAGAGTCAAATAGACTACAACATAATAATTATAGGTGACGTCAACAGACCGCTCTCACCATTAGACACATCCTCTAGACAAAAACTGAATAAAGAAACTATAGAACTCAACAGCACAATCAATAACCTAGACTTAACCGACATATATAGAATATATCAACCATCATCAAGTGGATACACCTTCTTATCAGCAGCAGATGGATCCTACTCAAAGATAGACCATATATTAGGTCATAGGGCAACTCTTAGTAAATATAAAGGCGTGGAGATAATACCATGCACCATATCAGATCATAATGAAATGAAACTGGAAATCAATGATAAAAGAAGGAAGGAAAAATCCTACATCACATGGAAAATGAACAATATTCTACTGAATGATCAATGGGTTACAGAAGACATTAAGGAGGAGACAAAAAAATTCTTAGAGACAAATGACCATACAGACACAACCTACTGTAATCTATGGGACACAATAAAAGCAGTTTTAAGAGGAAAATTCATTTCTTGGAGTTCTTTCCTCAAAAAAAGAAAAAAACAACAACAAATAAATGAACTCACACTACACCTCAAAAACCTAGAAAAGGAAGAGCAAAACAACAGCAAATGTAGTAGACGACATTAAAATAAGAGCAGAAATCAACGAAATTGAAACAAAAAATCATTGAAAAAATTGATAAACTAAAAGTTGTTTCTTTGAAAAAATAAATAAGATTGACAGGCCCTTAGCCATGATAACGAAGAGAAGAAGAGAGAGAACTCAAATTATTAACATAGGGGGTGAAAAATGCAATACCACAACAGACACTACAGAAATATAGAAGATAATTAGAAAGTATTTTGAAACCCTATATTCCAATAAAATAGAAGATAGTGAAGATATCAATAAATTTCTTAAGTCATACGATCTGCCCAGATTGAGTCAGGAAGACACACACAATTTAAACAGACCAATGACAAAGGAAGAAATAGAAGAAGCCATCAAAAGATAACCAACGAAAAAAAGCCCTGGACCGGATGGGTAAACAGCGGAGTTCTACAAAACCTTCAAAGAAGAATTAATACTGATTCTTTTCAAGCTCTTTCAAGAAATAGAAAAAGAAGGAGCTCTTTCAAATTCATTCTATGAGGCCAAAATCACCCTGATCTTGAAATCAGACTAAGACACTTCAAAGAAACAAAACTACAGACCAATATCTCTAATGAACTTGGATACAAAAATTCTCAATAAAATCCTGATGAATCGAATACAAAAGCATATCAAAAAAAATTGTGCACCATGATCAAGTAGGATTCACCCCTGGGATGCAAGGCTGGTTCAATATACGGAAATCAATAAATACTATTCACCACATCAATAGACTTAAAGACAAGAACCATATGATCATCTCGATAGATGCAGAAAAAAACATTTGACAAAGTACAGCATCCCTTTATGTTCAAAACACTAGAAAAACTAGGGATAACAGGAACTTACCTCAACATTGTAAAAGCTATATATGCTAAACCTCAGGCTAGCATCATCCTAAATGGAGAAAAACTGAAGGGATTGCCTCTAAAATCTGGAACAAGACAGGGATGCCCTCTATCACCACTTCTATTCAATTTAGTTCTTGAAATTCTAGCCAGAGCAATTAGACAATAGAAATTAAAGGCATAAAAATAGGAAAACAAGAACTTAAATTATCACTATTTGTGGATGAGATGATAATATATATAACAGACCCAAAAGGGTCTACAAAGAAACTGCTAGAGATAATAAATGAATTAAGCAAAGTGGCAGGATATAAAATCAACACGCATAAATCAAAGGCATTTATGTATATCAGGAGCAAAACTTCTGATATGGAAAGGAGGAAAAACCACTCCATTCACAATATCCTCAAAGAAAATAAGATACTTGGAAATCAACCTAACAAAAGAGGTGAAAGATTTATATAATGAAAACTACAGAATCCTAAAGAGAGAGATAGAAGAAGATCTTAGAAGATGGAAAAATGTACCCTGTTCATGGATAGGCAGAACTAACATCATCAAAATGGTGATATTACCCAAAGTTCTCTACAGGTTAAAATGGATGCCAATCAAAATCCCAACGGCATTTCTTGTAGAAATGATAAAGCAATCATGAAATTCATATGGAAAAACAAAAGACCCAGAATAGCAAAAGCAATTCTAAGCAGGAATTTGAATCTGGAGGTATAGCGATACCAGAGTTCAAACTGTACTACAAAGCAATAATTATAAAAGCAGCGTGGTACTGGTACCAAAACAGGCAGGTGGATCAGTGGTAGAGAATAGAGGACACAGAAATCAATCCACAAAATTACAACATTCTTATATATGATAAAGAGGCTAAAAGCATATTGGGAGATGGATAGCATCTTCAACAAATGGTGCTGGGAAAATTGGAAATCCATATGCACCAAAATGAAACTGAATCCCTTTCTCTCGCCATGCACAAAAGTTAACTCAAAATGGATCAAGGAGCTAGTGATGAAATCAGAGACACTGCATGTGATAGAAGAAAAAGATGGCTATGATCTACATACTGTGGGGTCGGGCTCCAAATTCATTAATAGGACACCCATAGCCCAAGAGTTAATAACAACAATAAACAAATGGGACTTACTTAAACTAAAAAGTTTTTTCTCTGCAAGAGAAACAATAAGAGAGGTAAATAGAGAGTCTACATCCTGGGAACAATTTTTTACCCCTCACACTTCAGATAGAGCTCTAATATCCAGAATATACAAAGAACTCAAAAAATTAAACAATAAGATAACAAATAACCCAATCAACAAATGGGCCAAGGACCTGAACAGACACTTCAGAGAGGAGGACATACAATCAATCAACAAGTACATAAAAAAATGCTCACCATCTGTATCAGTCAGAGAAATGCAAATCAAAACCACCCTAAGATACCATCTTACTCCAGTAAGATTAGCAGCCATTATGAAGTCAAACAACAATAAGTGTTGGCGAGGATGTGGAGAAAAGGGTACACTTGTACACTACTGGTGGTACTGAAAATTGATAAGGCCAATTTGTAAAGCAGTATGGAGATTTCTTGGAAAGCTGGGAATGAATGCACCATTTGACCCAGCTATCACCCTTCTCGGACTAGAGGGTCTTAACAGAGCGTACTATAGGGATACTGCCACATCAATGATCATAGCGCCACAATTCACAATAGCTAGACTGTGGAACCAACCTAGATGTCCTTCAATAGATGAATGGTTAAAAAACTGTGGCATCTATACACAATGGAGTATTACTCAGCACTAAAAAATGGCAAAATCATAGACTTTGCAAGGAAATGGATGGCATTAGAGCAGATTATGCTAAGCTAAGCTAACCAATCCTTAAAAAAATGCCAAATGTCTTCTTTGATATAAAGAGAGCACCTAAGAACAGAACAGGGAGGAAGAGCATGAGAAAAAGATTAACATTAAACAAAGACGAGTGGGGGGATAGAAAGGGGGAGAGAAGGGAAAGCATATGGAAATGGTAGGAGACCCTCAATGTTACACAAAATTACATATAAGAGCTTGTGAGGGGAAATGGGGGGAAAACAATGGAGAGAATTGAACAACAGTAGATGAGGTAGAGAGGAAAGATGGGAGGGGAGGGGAGGGGGGATAGTAGGGGATAGAAAAGGTAGCAGAATACAACATCACTATTATGCCATTATGTACAAATGTGAATGTGTAACCAATGTGCTTCTACAATTTGTATTTGGGGAAAAATGGGAGTTCATAACCCAATTGAGTCAAATGTATGAAAGATATTATATCATGAGTTTTGTAATGTTTTGAACAATCAATAAAAATAAATAAATAAATAAAGGTTTAAAATTGAGTGGCAAGAAATCAGCTAAAAAAGTGTTGAGATGCATTCATTTTGCTAAGCAGAAACTTTGTTTTGTGTAGTTGTATCTATCACAAATTTATTTTACCAGAAAACTGGCTTTTGAAAATACACTTAATTGAGATTAAAGGATAATCCACCTACCTTCATGAAAAATTCATAGCATTTCCTATATTTTTCATATTTCAATTTTTGGTAAATATTTTGTCATGGACCAGGTCTAGTCTTAGGCTATTCTTTCAGAATACTGCCTCATCTGATAAGTTGGTACAATGTGTTGGATTGTTCTTTTCATCTTTTATTTAATAGTTTCTAGCTGATAATGTGTATTTTTCATTATCTTTATTTGGACATACATACCCAACGATATATTTGCATTTTATGTTTTACTGGGAAGAGACTCATCAAAAGCTCTGTATTATATGTATCAACAATCAAACATTTAGAGCATGCAATTATTCTTAATTTTGCATGAAAATATCTTTGTACCATTTACTTATAAAAATTTAGAACTATTAAAAATGTCCCTACTGTAATAAGTAACTAATTACCAGAAAAATTAAACAATTCACTTTATATCAATTATGAATATGAAAAGTACTAAAATAAGTATTTGGCAATTAATACATAATTGATAGAAATTGAAATCATAAGAAAGCCATTTAAAATGTCAGTGCATATGGTCCTTAAATAATAGGTTGTTCAAAAAAATTTCTCTAATTCATAAGATATAATATGCCATATTACAGCGTAACGTGATAAAAAACATTAAATTATCAATATTGATAATAAAGAATGATACCTTTTTTATTAAATATGTTTATTTGATTTTCATTGTAAGATGTTAATTCTGGAAGACTTCAGAATTAAGAAAGTCTTGGTGTATATTATTTCTAACAGGCTAATCAAAGTACTTTTAAATATATATGTATATATATATATATATATATATATATATATATATATATATATATATATATACATAATATATGTAATGCATATGCATGAATATAGACACATATGTATAATAAATGTATTGTAATATATCTATCAGGTGATTATAATTATTAATTTTTTTAAAAAAAAATAGTGACTATAAAAAACAGTCTCAAATTTAAATTTCATAGCATACAACTGTTTGTAATGCCATGAGAGAAAAATAGATATGGAGGAAAAACGAAAAAGGAAGAGAGAGAAGGGGAAAAATGAGGAAGAAAGTGAGTAAAGAAGAGGGAGAGGCGTGTTCGATGTTAAGACAAAAGTGGAGCGGCTGGGTTTGTGATTCAGTGTTAACATGTTTGCCTAGTATGTGTGAGGAACTGGGTTCTATTCTCAGCACCACATACAAATAAAGAAAATGAAGATCCATCAACAACTTAAAAAATAAAAAATAAAAAACTAGAAATATTACTAAAATCCCAAGCATTTATGAATGTTAAATAATAAAATATATGTTACATAGCCTTATGTAATTTCTAGACTCCCCAAAAAAGTCATTAAATGTTGGATTATTAGTGCTATAACTAAAAATCCATTGCTCTTTCCTCTACATTCTGTGGCATTCTAGTGCTAAAATAAATTGTAGTATAACACCAAAAAAAAAAAAAATCCTAATATTTCTACAGTAACTGACCCAGTTTAACATCAATGCAAGTAGATTCCTATGGGACATGATATGTACTTTGAAGTTTATTTTTATTCAACACTGGTACATTTCTATTTCTTGAGTTTATGCACATTATAGGATATATATTTCATCCACACATTCACAAATTTATAGGCATTTATTTCACTTTCAATCACTTCCTCCTTCAGAAAACATGTATTCCTCCGTTTCTGACTGGTCTTTTCTTGAAACTTCTTTCCAAACACATTATTTTCGATTTCCATTATCACATTTGAAGCAAAACTCACACACCCCTCATAATAAACCATAACCCTAATATTACCATTAGATGTACAACTGGTTGGAATGAATGATTGTATATCAATATAAGATTTCTTACTTAGTTTCAGATATCAATTCAATCCATTATTTAAAGTGGAACCAGTTATATTATTTATTCACAATGTGGTATTTTCATGCATTATCTCTATATTCATAGACACAGGGTACACCTCTTTGTACCCCCAACACTAATTTATACGTCTTCAAAATATTGCTCCCAGAAATGTTGGAAGAAATACCCATGTCACCTGATCTACATATGCATTTTATCACTGAAATATTCTGGACACAAAAAGCAAAGGTCACACTTATGATTGTATCAAAGCTAAATGAAAAGTGAACATGGATTACTAAAAACATCCATGTCCAGGTTGCCTAATGCTCTCAAATGAAAATCCTATTGGTAACTACAAATTAGTTTCTTCCAAAGATTATATATTCAAACTCAACCCTGTTGAAAATGTCTAATCCTCTCACTCACTTTATACTTTGCCTGTTTTTGTAATGTCTCTATTGGTATCTGCTTTTCCACAGTTCATCATTGTGACTAAATCTTCACATGTTCTGAAACTTACATTCACACTCTAATCGAAATCCTATTGCTAAAGAACTTTTGGTCCAAATCCTATATTCACTCTTCTTCTTAAAACCTACCTACTATCTTCCTAATCCTACCGACTATCACTTTTTGACTGGAGGTTCTCTTCTACATTCAATCATCCAGTTACAAGGTCTTATGCCATTGTATATCGATTTCTCTGAGACATTTTTGCAGAATGTAATTCAACGATAGGTATCCCAATCAAGGGCCCAATGATTTCTGGGCTTCAAATCTTACTTAGATTTCTGTTTATGTACATATATTTCACGTCTGTATTCTAATAAATATCACAGGTTCCAATAACATTATTCATCCAGCAGAATGGTTCCTAACCGAAAATGAAAATGTTATTAACCGTAACCATACACTGTTCCCTCAATCTAACTTTACAGAAGAGCAGTGACAGTGTTGGTCTTACAATACAGGAATGCATGGGATCTTCCACCTGCTGAGAACCTCAAAGGTACATGCAGAAATGATCCCTGGAGAAGATGTAGGCAGCGATGAAGGACCTGAGAGAGCAAAAGTCATCTCAATGGCAAACAACCTGGTAGAATTAAGGAATGTGTCTGAATCAGCCTCATTCTTCTTAATACAGAGAAGATAGACCAAACCATGCCTGTGTGGAGAGCTGTTCCCTGGTCCCTATGTTTGAAATACGATTCGAACTTGTGAAAGTGTCACAGGATGTAGGGGCATCCTCCATCTCATGGGAACCTTGGAGGCAAATGTTAGGACAACGTGGTTTCCAAGGCAGTGACCTCATTCAGTTCCTCAAGGAAGTGACTTCACCTCACTTCCTTGGTGATGGAAGTCTCTGAACTTGGGATCCAGGAAGCCAGGCACCCAGAGCCATAACCCGTCCAAGTCCCAGTGGTCTAACTTGTTTGGATTTACGAAGGACAGAGTCAATATTTCTTGGTACCTACTGATTTGAGGATGGCCAAATGCCAGGAAACCTCTGAAGAGGGTCCTATCCTGATAAAGCAGGTAGTGGATCACCGCTGGCTCCTGACTACTTCACAGAGTTGGCAAAGTATAGCAGATCTGAGACAGGACAGGCCATTTTGGGAGAACATAGTATGGCCCACCAGTCAGAGGACACTCCGGATATGACAGACCTACTTGGGGGAAGGAGGTGCCTTTGCGGGTGTGGGTGTGGGTTTGTGGTTTTGTCTCATGTTCTGAGAATACGAAAGAAAGGCGGTTTGATTGGATTGTAGTGAACTGTTTCTAGTAAGTCGTTTGACAAGGCGAGTCTTTCTATGTCTGTGTATCCCACTGTGTCCGTGGTTGTCGACATTAGAAAAGAGAATGCATCAGTTGATGTGTTCTGTCTAGTAGAAAGCTTCGCAGCATTCATCCTGCCCAATTGATGAATGGACTGCGGCTTGCCTCATGGATGGGCAACACCTACTATCTGCCTAAGTTCCTGTTTTCTTCCTGCATTCTGGCCACTCTCCCGAATAGGCACATAGTTTTGTGTTTAAGATATGTACCACCTCAAGCTCTGTTAAATGGCCATGTACTGGACAGCTGAAGGGAATGGGAGAATCTCAGAAAACTCAGATATCAGTGTGACCAGGAAAGTCTCAGTGGAGAAACCCTGCTATGGGCCATTCTCTTACTATGTATCTGTTTCCCTGAATGTCAGGAAGTTCTTTGCCTCAGGCCACCCTCATGTGAAGCCTGAAAAAAAGAGTTTTCAAATGAAAATGAATGGGCATCACCTGTGGCTCTTTGCTTAATTTCTTTGCAAAGGGATGTGTCTGAATCACCCTTTGGCCCTGTGTGCGGTTGTGGCTTAGATTCTCAGCCCCTGATGGATCTAAAGAAAGATCCGATGTGTGCATCCAAAACCAAAATTTCAAAAAGATCAGTTATGATGGATGAAGTCTCTTGCCTTTCTTTGTTAGGTTCCTGAACTACATCAAGTGAGAATAGGGATCCTTTGGTTCAAATAAATTTTTGAAAGCCCTGAAGAAGTGCTTGGGTTTTCTTATGACTCCAATTCACATAAAGAATCTATACCTGACAGTCAGTAGGCCTCAAATTGGAGAAGCAGATCAGTATTAACTGCGGTCTTATTTTATCACTCCTGGTTCACATGCAGGGTGTCCAGGCCACCATGACTTTAGGCAAATGAGCGGCAAGGGAGCTTATTTTGGACACTAACCCATACCCTACTAGACTCTGACTAGTAATCCTAACATGATGGAGAATAATAACCCGAACAGAATAGAAATACAAGAAGTTTTGAGGATTCATGTTGTATAGTTGTACTTGCCTTTTGCATTATATAGGGTAGGAGTTATAAATTTAGTCAATTTTTAATTGAAACAGTTCTCCATGTGTTTTTAAAGTTCACAACCATGTGAATTCCTCTCTCCCTTTCTCTGTAGCCTATTCAGAAGATGTATTTTTATATGCACATTTAGAATCCTACCTGGTATCACATGTACATTCTTGAGAGGTTGCTGACTTAGCAGATACAAATTGTCAGAAGAGATCACTCCTCTGAATGCTGTTGGAAGTGAAAATTCAAACTATGGGTGACTTCCTAGTTGAACAACATTATACATAAATCCACGTTTAGTAAAATTAATATTTTTGGCTCTGTGGATTATATATATTTCATGATATATATATATTGCTATATTTTAATGTCTGTTTGAGTGTGTGTGTGTGTGTGTGTATAGATAGATAGATAGATAGATAGATATACACTCTCCAGATTTTTGAAAATATGAAACATATGTGTCTTATTATATACTCCCTAAATTCATTCATGTATATGTATGTGGATTTATAATCAACTTTTCACAAGATTATTATTCAAAAATATTCATCCACCTGAAATACATATTTGTTTCCTAGTACTAAAAACAAACTTCAGTGAATGGTGCATACAAATCCAAATATTTCTACAGTAACTGTCCCAGTTTAACATCAATGCTTGTAGATTCCTATGGGACATGATGTGTATTTTGACGTTCATTTTTTAACAAAACTGGTACATTATTATTTCTTCAGTTTATGCACATCATAGGATATATATTTCATTAACAAGTTCACAAATTTATAGGCATTTGTTTCGCTTTCAATAACTTCCTTATTCAAAACTCTTGTATTCCTCCAGGTTTCTTGTCTGGTCTCTTCATGAGACTTCTTTCCAAACTCATTATTTCTGAAATCCATAATCACCTTTGAAATAAAATTCACACACTCTTTATGATAATCCATAAGCCTAATATTAAAATAAGATGGATACCTGGTTGGATTGAATGATTGCATATCAATATAAGATTTCCTGTATATTTTCAGATATCAATTCAATCCATTATTTAAATTTAGAACTTGTTACATTGTTTAATCAAAGTTTTGTCTATTCATGCATTATCTCTATATTCCTAGACACAGGGTACACCCATTTGTAACGCCAGTACTAATTTATATATCTTCAAAATATTGCTCCCAGAAACGGTGGAATAAATACTTATGTCATCTGATCTACATATACATTTTATCACAGTAATTTTCTGGACACAAAAAGCAAAGTTCACACTTATGATTTTACCAAAGCCTTAATGGAAAGTGAGTATGTATTACTAAAAACATCCATGTC
The DNA here is from genome assembly GCF_048772815.1 of Callospermophilus lateralis. Lineage (NCBI taxonomy): Eukaryota > Metazoa > Chordata > Mammalia > Rodentia > Sciuridae > Callospermophilus > Callospermophilus lateralis. The sequence continues at coordinate 468,495 of NW_027514702.1, read as the reverse complement.
CAGGTTGCCTAACGCTCTCAAATGTGAATCCTATTGGTCACTACATATTTGTTTCTTCCTAAGATTATATATTTTACCTCAAGCCTGTTGAAAATGTCTAATCCTATCAATCACTTTATCATTTGCCTGATTTACTAATGTCTCTATTAATATCTGCTTTCCTACATATTTTCCACAGTTTATCATTGTGACTGACTCTTCACATGTGCTCACATTTTCATTCACTCTCTACCCGAAACCCTATTGCTAAAGAACTTTTGGTTTAAATCCTACACTCTCTCTGCTTTCTAAACCTACTGACTATCTTTCAAATAATACCGAGTATCCCTTTTTGACTAGAAGTTCTCTTCGACATTCCATCATCCAAGGTACAAGGTCCTATGCCATTGTACATCGATTTATCTGAGACATCTCTGCAGAACATAATTCAAAGCTAAGTATCCCAATCAAGGGCCCAATACCCTTCTGGGCTTCAAATCTTACCTAGATTTCTGTTTTCATTCTAGTATTTCACTTTTACATTCTTGTAAATATTACAGGTTCCCAATACAATTATTCATCCTGCAGAATGATTCTTAACCCAAATCGAACCTTTTATTAACCCTAACCATACACTCTTCCCTCAATCTAAGTTTACAGAAGAGCAGGGACAGAGTTGTTTTTACAATACAGGAATGTAGGTCATCTTAAACCTGCTGAGAACCTCAAAGGTCCATGCAGAAATGATACCTGGAGAAGATGTAGGCAGCTATGAAGGAGTTGAGAGAGCAAAAGTCACCTTGCATGGCAAACCACCTGGTCAGGATGAAGGGTCGTGTCTGAATCAGTCTCTCTATTCTAAATGTAGAGAAGGTGGACCAAACCAGGCCTTTGTTGAGAGATGTTCCCGGGTGCCTATGGTTGATATACCATTCTAACTTGCGAAAGTGTCACAGGAAGTAGGGGCAGCCTCTATCTCATGGGACCCTTGGAACCAACTGTTAGGACAAAGTGGTTGCCAAGGGAGTGAACTCATTCAGTTCTTGAAGGAAGTGTCCTACCTCACTTCCTTGGTATTGGAACTCTCTGAAATTGGGATCCAAGATGCCAGACACCCAGAGCCAGTCCCAGTCCCACTCCCACTGGGCTCAGTTGTTTGGATTTACCAAGGACAGAGTCAGTCTTTCTTGGTACCTACTGCTGAGAGAATGGCCAAATGCCAGGACAGATATGAAGAGGATCTTTCCTGAGAAAGCAGGTAGTGGCTCACCACTGGATCCTGACAACTTCACAGAGTTGGCCAAGGCAACCAGAACTGAGACAGGACTGGCCATTTCGGGGAACATAGTTTGGCTCAACAGACAGAGGACACACTGGAGAGTCAGAGACTTACTTGTGGGAAGGAGATGCCTTTGTGGGTGTGGGTGTGAGTTTGTGGTTTTGTCTCATGTTCTGAAAATAGGTAGGAAAGGTGGTTTGTTTGGTTTGGAATGGACTGTTTCTAGTAAATCGTTTGACAAGGTGAGTGATTCTAGTTCGGTGTATCCCACTGTGTACGTGGTTTTGGACATTAAAAAACAGAATGCACCAATGGATGCATCCTGTCTAGTAGAAAGCTTCCCAGCATTCATCCTGCTCAACTGATGGATGGACTGCGGTGTGTCTTATGGATGGGGAACACCTACTATCTTCCTAAGTTCCTGTTTTCTTCCTGAATTCTGGCCACTCTCCAGAATAGGCTCATGGTTTTGTGTCCAAGATATATACCACCTCCAAGCTCTGTGCCATGGCCATGTACTGGACAGCTGAATGGAATGGGAGAATCACAGAAAACTCAGATATCAGTGTGACCAGGAAAGTCTCAGTGGAGAAATCCTGCTTTGGCCATTCTCTTACCTATATTTCTGTTGCCCTGAATGTCAGGAAGTTCTTTCCCTCAGCCCACCCCTTTGTTAAGCCTGAAGAAAACAGTTTTCAAATGGAAATGAAAGGGCATCACCTGTGGCTCTTTGCTTAATTTCTTTGTAAAGGGATGTGTCTGAATCAGCCTCTTGGCCCTGTGTGCGGTTGTGGCTTAGATTCTCAGCACCTCATGGATCTAAAGAAAGATCCCATGTGTGCATCCATAACCAAAATGGCAAAAAGATCTGTTATGGTGAATGAAGTCTCTTGCGTTCCTTTGTTAGGTTTCTGACCTACATCAAGTGAGAATAGGAATCCTTTGGTTCAAATGAATTCTTCAATGCCCTGAAGAAGTGGTTGTGTTTTCTCATGACTCCAAATCACATAAAGAATTGTTACCTGACACTCAGTAGGCCTCAAATTGGAGAAGCAGAGCTGTATTAACTGCAGTCCTATTTTATCACTCCTGGTTCACATGCAGGGTGTCCAGGCCACCATGACTTTAGGCAAATGAGGGGCAAGGGAGCTTATTTTGGACACTAACCCATACCCTACTAGACTCTGACTACTAATCCTAATATGATGGAGATTAATAACCCAAACAAAATAGAAATACAAGCAGTTCAGAGGAGTCATGTTGTATAGTTGTACTTGCCTTTTGCATTATATAGGGTAGGAGTTATAAATCTAGTCAATTTTTAATTAAAATAGTTCTCCATGTGTTTTTAAAGTTAACAAATATGTGAATTCCTCTCTCCCTTTTTGTGTAGCCTATTCAGCACATGTATTTTTATATGCACATATAGAATCCTACCTGGTATCACATGTTCATACTTGAGAGGTTTCTGACTTGGCAGATACTGCCGCGGTCCGGTTGGAGCAAAATAACCGGGGGGTGGGGGTTATGAATAACATGTGTATGTTGATATAGCAGGAGTGGAAGCCATTTATTGTAGGACAATAGAGGTATTTATACATTCCACCCAGGTTATCTAATTAACATAAACTAGATACTGCAGTCAACCAATCAGGAATCTCCACACTTAATGGCTCGCTTTTGTTACATCTCAAACCACTCCCTCTGGCATTTTGCCAGGCATCATCCAGACTTGTTTACACACTCTAACATTCCCCTGGCAAAATGCCAGGTGTTATTTTGACATGTTTACAGACTCTAACATTTCCCCCTTTTATTTAATTTAAATAAAGACCACAGTGGTTTTTACAGAAACACCATAAATAACGTGCTACAAACACAAAGGGAGGATACAAAATGTCACAATACAAGCCAATTGATGAAGCACTTGGAGAAATAATACCAGCAATGACACTGTTAGCAAAGACACCGAGTTAAAATTTGTTATAGATTACAGTTTGTTGTCTCAGTCCAGGTAAAGCAGTGTCTCAATAGATTAACTCACAGTTCAGGTAAACCACAGTCCAGGTATGTTCTGCAGGCAGCTAGCTTAAATCACAGTCCTGGTAAGTTCTGCAGGCAGCTAGCTTAAATCACAGTCCATGTAAATTCTGCAGGCAGCTAGCTTAAATCACAGCCCAGGAAAGTTCTGAAGGCAGCTAGCTTGATCCAAAGTCTCCTCCGTTTCTCAGCCGAAGTCTCCTCCGGTTTTCAGCAACACTGGAAATTCTTCCACCCTTGTCCTCACCGGCACTGGGATGAAGGCAGGAACTCCTACCACTGGCTAAAGAAAATCCTATAGTATTCCACCAGGTGCTAAGAAAACAACCTTCTGAAAAATTTAGTACATTATCTCAAGGTTTTTTACATTTGAAAAAAGCCTTAATAGTGCTTATTATTTATTATCTTCCGGGTGTGGGAGAACCATTGTAGCTTAGTTATTGGCATTGAAAATGACCAAACATCAGGGAGCCAGTAGCATCTATGGCTGGCTGTAGCATCCTGGGCAGCCACAGATGGCCCTGGGGAGTGTCCAGGACTCAAACTGCCACGGGGCCCCGCTCCCCAGGCTGGGGGCGGGGAATTGCCGGCTGCCACTGCTTGAAAAGCCCTTGCTGCACAGTGACTGGCTTGAGCATGTGGCAGCCGAGGCGCCTATTCACACACACTCCGGAAACGAAAAGTATTCAGTAACAGCCTTTTGCTGAAACTTTTTTCCTGATAATCCTTCTTCTTCTTAACTTTCTTTTTCTTTCTGATTAGACTTCCTGGGCTTCCATCAACACATGCCCTAATTGCACTTGTTTCAACTGGGGTGCCTCTTTCCATTATCAATTTACTTCTCACCCCTTCCTTATTTTCATCACAAAGACAATACAATACACTGAGATAAAACAAGACACAATCATACTGTATCAATTTTCTCCATTTTTTGAAATGACCGTTTTTTCTCTCCCCCTATCTGCCTAGGGATGAGCAGATTTGCTCCCATCCTATCTATGGATGGGCAGCTTTTATTCGTCACTTACCCCCAAGTGTCCCAGGGCTCCCTGTATGGGCCACCATCTGCAGCAGTCCCACTGCAGCAAAATAACCGGGGCAGGGGGTGATGAATAACTAGTGTATGTTGATACAGTAGGAAAGGCGTGATAGGTAGGAAAGGCTATTTGTTTGGTATTGAGTGGACTGTTTCTAGTAAGTTGTTTGACAAGGCAAGTGTTTCTATATCTGTGTATCCCACTGTATCTCTGGTTGTAGACATTAGAAAAGATAATGCATCAATGGATTTGTCCTCTCCAGGAGAAAGTTTAACAGCATTCATCCTGCCCAATTTATGAAAGGACTGTGGCTTGCCTTATGGATGGGCAACACCTACAATATTCCTAAGTTTCTGTACTCTTCCTGAATTCTGGCCACTCTCCACAACAGGCTCATGGTTTTGAGTCCAAGATATGTACCACCTCCAAGCTCTGTGACATGGCCATGTACTGGATAGCTGAAGGGAATGGCGAGCATCTCAGAAAACTCAGATAACAGTGTGACCAGTAAAATCTCAGTGGAGAAACCCTGCTTTGGGCCTTTTCTTACATAATGTTCTGTTGCCCTGAATGTCAGGAAGGTCTTTGCCTCAGGCCAACCCTTTGTGAAGCCTGAAGAAAACAGTTTTCAAATGGAAATGAATGGGCATCACCTGTGGCTCTTTGCTTAATTTCTTCCAAAAGGGATGTGTCTGAATCAGCCTCTTGGCCCTGTGTGAGGCTGTGGCTTAGATTCTCAGCACCTGATGGATCTAAAGAAACATTCCTTTTGTGCTTCCAAAACCAAAATGGCCAAAAGGGCAGTCATTGTGGTTGAAGTCCCTCGCCTTCCTCTGTAAGGTTTCTGACCTACATCAAGTGAGAAGAGGGATCCATTGGGTCAAATGAGTTCTTCAAAACCCTGCAGAGGCTAGCCCGTAATTGCTTGGGTTTTCTCATGACTCCAATTCACATAAAAAATCTATACCAAACAGTCAGTAGGCCTCATATTGGAGAAGCTGGGCAGTACAAATGGCAGGCATATTTGATCACTACTGGTTCACAGGAAGGGTGTCCAGGCCACCCTGATTTTAGGCAAATGAGGGGTAAGGGAGCTTATTTTGGACACTGTCGTGAGCTTTGCCCCTCATGGAAAACCCCAGCCAGAGGTTATGATGAGTGTCTATATGGAAGAAGATGAGGGCCATGTGGGAGTGTTTTGGTTTTAATTGTGGTCATTTGTGTGGTGGTTGAAATAGATGACTGGGTCCACCTGGGCTTGAAGTCTGGTGTGATTCCCCTTACAGACTGAGTTCTGAAACTGACCTCAGAGAAATATTGCCATGAGTTCTCTTGGGATTTTAGGAGGCCACGCATTAGAGTCGCCCTTGGAAACTGAGATCAAGTCCCAGGGTGGCTTTCCACAGAGCATCGGGAATCTCAGCCAGGATATCACATGATTTTATTATGAAAGACTTGGCAGCCATAGATGAGATTCAAAACAAACATGGACCTCACACTCTAGACCTCAATGGGCCTGGGTTCATGTGATCTTTTGGCCACTCTTTGGGAAGCCTTGACTGTGAGAATTCTCCAGAGCTTTCATTGAAATGAGCTTCCATACCATTTAATGGTTCTTGAAAGAATTGAAACCTACAGTGCCTCCAACTTCATCCGTGAAAAATGCTAGATAAATACCAAGAAATTTTTGAAATTCCCATAACCAGGTGTCAGAGGAGAACATTTGGATGTCCTGTTGCTGATCAGGAGTGTTCCAGACAGTGGTTTGATTGACTGGGTTTCATGAAAATGGTGTAGAACTGAAATGCCAGTATGTTGGAGCCTGCTGAGTATTGGGTCCAGAACTGTGGTGTGCAGGTGTGGGATAAAACATTTGTGTTGGGGCCATTTGGATCTACCATTGACTTCCAAATGGCTTGTGACTGACATGGTGCAGCCAGCAGACCCTTATATGTAAAGGCATCTTGTTATATGGAGAGGTTTCAGGGCAATGTTACGAATCAGGTTGCTATCTTCAAGTGGGCAAGCTATGTGGGATAGAATCCTGGTTGGTGCATTCTCTTGCAGACTCTGACCGACCACACGTGACAGAACTACCTTCAGCACTGTGTCCCAGTTGAACTTCTTGTATTTCGTAGAGCAAATACCAAACTCCCAGTGCAGCAGCAAGAAACACCATGAATAGTGGAGGATGACTAAATGGGTACACAGTCCACACAGGGAGACACTTAGCCTTCAGTGGCCACAGTTTACCTACAAAGAGAGAATTCAGCACTTTGCCTCATTTTCATTGGAAAATAAGAAACCAATTTCTTCAGGTCACATAGATGCAGAGCCAGCTTTGATGGTCTCACAACAAAGGAAGCTAAAGCTCCTGAAAACAACATATATTTCAAGTGCCCAACCTCAGAGGCAGTTTCTCAAAAAGTCGTTAGGCCAGCAGAGCTCCATGTTTGTGGAGTGTTTACCTGTTAGACAAGGATGCAAGAAAAGACCACTGACTCCAATTAAAATCAAATTAAACTAAGCTTATTATTTTCACCAGCCAGGCTAACTCTCCCTCCCAAAACGGCCGGAACAAGACAGCAACCCCAACTTACCTACAGCCCAGCTTTAAACCCAGAAAGTTACACAAAAGGGGGGTTAGAGATAACAGAACTCGGACAAGCATCACACTAATGGTAGTTTATATATATATATATATATATATATATATATATATATATATATATATATATATATATATTTTTTTTTTTTTTTTTTTTTTTTTTTTTTTGCTGGCCCCAACATCAGAATTTGTGAGGACCATTAGACCCTCAGAGATGGTCATTGTCTGTCCAGGGAAGGCCAATATTTATGATGTGTCGCTAATGTTTCACAGAGTGCTGCTATCTGGTCAGAGAGCCAGACATGGGTGAGTTCAAGGCATGGGCAGGCATTCCAAGCAGGTTCAGAATTTGCAGTAATTTATAGTAAAGCCAAAATTATCTTATCATGGCTTTGTAGCAATATGGCTCCCAATTTTAATAAAAGATCAGGTTGGGCCTATCATTCCCCCCTTTTCTTATGTGTTCCTTTCAAATCTTTGATAGATTAAGGGAAGTGCACTGAGGAAATTTAAATCCCTCAGGTAACAGTCTCCAAATTTCTAGAACTCACCCAAAATGGGTCTCCCTGATTTTACCTGACTTAATTAATTACGTATATTGATAGTCTATTTATTTTTGGCTCCATTGTTGTAAGAAGGGAGGCCTCACGCATTTTGGATTCTTCTGCGCTGAGAGAGGGTGATGTAAGGGTCATGGCATGAGGGACATGAGTTGCCTTTTAGAATTTAGTTGAGGGACATGAGTTGCCTTTTAGATTTCAGCTTGGTTTGAAGTCTGGTTGGGGAAGAACAGGTTGTAAAGTCATCTGGGAATGGGTTCTTCTATGAGAGTAACAAAAACCATGAGTAATGAATAAATGTTGCAGCAGCTGGAACATGTCACCGTATAGAAGTTCCCTCACCATTCTTTAATATCCTCAGTTATCAGGACTGTCAACTTAATATTTAATTTTTTGTTTTACAGTTGTCCCTCCCCATAAGATACAGTTTATTAATTTAATGTCATCTGATCTTGCAAAATCCTTTTTCTAGTATGACCTCTGTGTCTAATAGAGAAACCTTTAATTCTGTTACTCAGGGCTGGATAATCGTACTAGCAAACACCAAGCCTACCTCTGTAGGTTAGGAATATCTGTAGGCCCTAAACTAAATTTTCTGCCTCTGGCAGCTCCTCTTAATAGTCTCTTTTTATAGTTATCAGGCATTCCTGTCTGAGAATCCTTCTTTGTAACCTCCAGTCTTACTTATTTTGGGAGGCTAACATAAAGTGTATACCTTAAAATATTAATATTTGTTTTCTTGGCCGATTCATTTAACTTTAATTTTAAATCCTAATCTTAAACATCCAGCAAATAAATTTTAACAGCCTTATATTGAGAGTACTGGGCTTTAATATCTATAACTTAATTATTATTTATCTTTTCATTAATTGGGATATGTATTATTCTGTCTGTCTTGTAGATGATGACTTATTATCTTAAATTAACCCATGTTGTGTTATTAAAGCAACACTTCTGTAAAAGACTAACAGGGAATCTTTAGATCACTTATAAGCAAATTAAAAATAAAATTTTTTAACAAGAGTAAAAATACTTAGTTTCTGTAATAGCTACCCTGAATTTTTTGGCTGAGTTATACATTATATGCCCTGTTTGAGATCCTAGTAATCTTCACAGAAAAACAAAAGAACTTTTGAACATAACTTTAAATGAAATAAAATCTGACCTACTCCTTTTGTAGTCATTCTCACATGTAGTAAGATGGGACACAGAGCCTTATCTCAGGTAAGGCAGGCCTCTTTATAAATATTAAGTGTTTTAGTTCTAAAGCTGATCATTGTTTTTTAAATATCATTTTACAAAGTTTACATAAATTGTTTGAGGTCACATGAACATTATCTAACATCATATGACATCACATTTAAAACATGGATTAAAGAAAGGCTGAAAGATTTTAACCTTTACATATATTAGGCTCTGATTAACTTAAAAATACATTTAAATTGTTCCCCAATGAAAAAAGTAACATAAAACTTTACATATCTTATTGATAACAGGTAAATAAATCCCCAGTACATTTTTTTTACCATACAACTTCAGAATACCAGCTTGATATAATGCTCTTTAAATGTTTCTAACTTACAGACTTGTATACCTGGAAGATATGAGCACATTAATAGCATCAAAATTACATTGATATTTCTAGATTAACCAAGTTTAGCTTTTAAAGAAATGGCAGTAGAGTGCTCTAAAATAACAGTTCTTATTTAATCAGTTGTTTAATTTTTATGGTTGCTTGCTCTAGAAAAAATAAAACTTAATAAACACAATGTTATGGGTAAACTTATGTTTTCAGAAATTTTTGTCTCTTTAACACATGACTGATTTTTACAATCTGATACAGACCTTAGTAAATCAATCGGGTATCTAACAAATGTACTCAAGAATGAGAAATTCCACCTCAAATTTACTTTACTTATTTATTAAAATATTAGACAAATGTATTGAAGAGTGTAAACCATTTTTTTGTTGAAGGAAAAGTCCTAGAATCAAGGCATTTTAGACATTTTGTAGATATTAATATTTTATTAGATTTTTGAACACCTATAAAAACTTGTAAGCTTAAATTTAAAAACATTTATTTTTATCTGTTTATCCAATTTAAATTGAACAATTTTAATCACGTGAATTAAAGATCTTTGGATCCACTTTTTTTAAATTAATTTTTATTGTAGGTTGTTCAAAACATTACATAGTTCTTGATATATTATATTTCACACTTGATTCAAGTGGGATATGAACTCCCGTTTTTACCCCATATACAGATTTCAGAATCACATCAGTTGCACAACCATTGATTTACATATTGCCATTCTGGTGTCTGTTGTATTCTGCTGCCTTTCCTATCCTCTACTATCCCCACTCCCCCATCCCCTCCCCTCTTCTCTCTCTACCCCCTCTACTGTAATTCATTTCTCCCCCCTCATATTTTTCCTCCTTTCCCCTCACTTCCTCTTGTATGTAATTTTGTATACCCCTGAGGGTCTCCTTCCATTTACAGGAAATTTCCCTTCTCTCTCCCTTTCCCACCCACCTCTCATCCCTGTTTAATGTTAATCTTCTTCTCATGCTCTTCGTCCCTACTCTGTTCTTAGTTACTCTCCTTATATCAAAGAAGACATTTGCCATTTGTTTTTGAGGGATTGGCTAGCTTCACTTAGCATAATCTGCTCTAATGCCATCCATTTCTCTCCAAATTCTATGATTTTGTCATTTCTTAATGCAGAGTAATACTCCATTGTGTAAAAATGCCACATATTTTTTATCCATTCGTCTATTGAATGGCATCTAGGTTTTGCTTCCACAGTCTTGCTATTGTGAATTGTGCTGCTATGAACATGGATGTAGCAGTGTCCCTATAGTGTGCTCTTTTTAGGTCTTTAGGGAATAGACCGAGTAGGGGAATAGCTGGATCAAATGGTGGTTTTATTCCCAGCTTTCCAAGAAATCTCCATACTGCTTTCCAAATTGGCCGCACCAATTTGCAGTCCCACCAGCAATGTACAAGAGTACCCTTTTCCCAACATCCTCGCCAGCACTTGTTGTTGTTTGACTTCCTAATGGCTGCTAATCTTACTGGAGTGAGATGGTATCTTAGGGTGGTTTTGATTTGCATTTCTCTGACTGCTAGAGATGGTGAGCATTTTTTCATATACTTGTTGATTGACTGTATGTCCTCCTCTGAGAAATTTCTATTCAGGCCCTTGGCCCATTTGTTGATTGGGTTATTTGTTATCTTTTGTCTAATTTTTTGAGTTCTTTGTATATTCTGGATATTAGGGCTCTGTGTGAAGTGTGAGGAGTAAAGATTTGTTCCCAGGACGTAGGATCCCTATTTACCTCTCTTATTCTTTCTTTTGCTGAGAAAAAACTTTTTAGTTTGAGTAAGTCCCATTTGTTGATTCTAGTTATTAACACTTGTGCTATGGGTGTCCTATTGAGGAATTTGGAGCCCAACCCCACAGTATGTAGATCATAGCCAACTTTTTCTTCTATCAGACGCCATGTCTCTGATTTGATATCAAGTTCCTTGATCCACTTTGAGTTAACTTTTGTGCATGGCAAGAGAAAGGGATTCAGTTTCATTTTGTTGCATATGGATTTCCAGTTTTCCCAACACCATTTGTTGAAGATGCTATCCTTCTTCAATTGCATGCGTTTAGCCCCTTTATCGAATATAAGATAGTTGTAGTTTTGTGGATTGGTTTCTGTGTCCTCTATTCTGTACCATTGGTCCACCCACCTGTTTTGGTACCAGTACCCTGCTGTTTTTGTTACTATTGCTCTATAGTATAGTTTGAAGTCTGGTATAGCTATCCCGCCTGATTCACACTTCCTGCTTAGCATTGTTTTTGCTATTCTGGGTCTTTTATTTTTCCATATGAATTTCATGATTGCTTTCTCTATTTCTACAAGAAATGCCGTTGGGATTTTGATTGGCATTGCATTAAACCTATAGAGAACTTTTGGTAATATCGCCATTTTGATGATGTTAGTTCTACCTATCCATGAACAGGGTATATTTTTCCATCTTCTAAGATCTTCTTATATTTCTCTCTTTAGGTTTCTGTAGGTTTCATTGTATAAGTCTTTCACCTCTTTTGTTAGGTTGATTCCCAAGTATTTTATTTTATTTGAGGATATTGTGAATGGGGTGGTTGTCCTCATTTCCATTTCAGAGGATTTGTGGCTCATATACAGGAATGTCTTTGATTTATGTGTGTTGATATTATATCCTGCCACTTTGCTGAATTCATTTATTAGCTCTAGTAGTTTCTTTGTAGACCCTTTTGGGTCTGCTAGGTATAGAATCATGTCATCTGCAAATAGTGATAATTTGAGTTCTTTTCCTATTTTTATGCCTTTAATTTTTTTCGTCTGTCTAATTGCTCTGGCCAGTGATTCGAGAACTATGTTGAACCGAAGTGGTGAGAGAGGGCATCCCTTAAAATTTGTTTTTATGAGTGCTTTTTTTATTATGAGCGCTCCTTATATATGTTAATTTCTGTATCATATATATGATTAAGAATATATATATATATAGACATACAACAAATAACAAAAGTGTGCACACATAATAATAGTAAAGGCCTTGTAGCTTTTAGCAGGTGAAATCTCCATTGCCATGTTTTAAAAACTCCACACTTGGTCAAAGATAGAACTGATCAGAAAAACATTAACCTAGGTCTGTAGGATCAAAATTATGAGTTAGAAAAATTAAAGGATCTAAGGAAAAAAATAAGAGTCCTAGAAAAAATAACTGACCAGTAATTAGTAAATACCATACTATTTACTTTTTTTTTCCTTAAGCCTCATATCAGTCTCCTACTGATCTTGCAGGCTTCTTTCATTTGCATTTCAATCTAAGTCCTGGCTGAGGTCTGGAAGGAGCAGGAAAAAACTGCTATTCTGAGCAGACACCTCAGGCCTAACGCATTTTAACCATAATTTTCCAGATAGGATGTTGAAAATTTTGATACAAGCTTAAGACAAAATTTACAAAATTTTATATCTTTACATCTTGTGTTGTCAACAGATACCATACTATGATTTACTATCCTTGTCCAAATTAATGCACTGGTACACACAGTGACATTTTCCCAGGCTACCCAATTAAAAATTGGTGAAAAAAAAAAGACTGAATGATTGGAAAATTTCTTGCCAACTTGGAAGTAGAGTTCTTTAGTTTTCCATCCTAAGTATTTAAGTTCTCTGGCATGAATTATCTGAAATCATAAACTAAACAATTATCTCAATCTGACTTTTAACGGCAAGATTCTGCAATGCTTCAAAAACCCAATAAGCTACCAGATTGTTACAATAAAACATCATCATTTAGACACACATTCAGGTAAAATCATTCCCAAGAAACAATATATAATATCAACACATTATTGCACATGTCTTAAAGTGCCAGAAACAAAGACACACGACAGACAGAAAGGAGCTCCAGACTATGACTGACAGACAGAAGCCTTTAAAACAGAGCAGATAAGAGAAAAATCTCCTACACCAGTTGCACCACAGATGTCCCCACAAGGGGACCAGATGTTTTCACAGAGGAGCATCCTGAAATGTAAAATCAAGGGTCTCCATAGTGACTTTCCTGCATTTAGTGTCCCCTTTTTTTCCCTCTTTTTTAAGATGACAGAGGTGGCATTATCGTTAAATTGCAGGGAAAGACCTAGGGAATTCTCTGAAAAAATAAGGCTTCAGCAGCTGCTGGGAGTCCCTCAGTCCCTCCTTTTACTTACAGGATTTGCTCCTCTGTTTCAGTTCCACCACAAGCATGCTCCATCTCCTAACATTTCTGTAGTCAGCTCTCAAAAAGTTCCAGGGTGCGGGTGGGTTATCAAAATTTGTAACTTAAAGTTGGGTTCCTGAACTTGAAGCCAATTAATGCCAATTTAAAAATGAGGACAGGGTTTTGAGAAAAAGAAAAACGAAGGTTTATTGCTTTGCTAACAAAGATAAACACAGGGACTCTGCCAAAAGGTTGTGACTCTCTTTATCTGGAGGGACAAGGGATTTTAAAGGAGTTTCACTTATTAACCTGGGAGATACTCAGTTCTTAGGTCCCCCGCAGGCACTGCCCTCTGCAGTGAGTGTGCTCCAGGCAGCCAGCTAGGGGCTTCTATCATACTGCTTAACAAACGGGTGTAAAGTTCAATGCAGTTCCTTTAAACTCAGTCCAAAGGGTGTCAGGCTTACTTGCTTTATTTTCATGTCCGATATCCTTAAGTTTTCACCACAGAAATCACACAACAAAATGCATAAAAACAAACAAACAAAAAACATATAGAACACAGAACAAAACAACAACAAAAAAAAAAAAAAAAAAAAACAGAAATCCGGCGCCGAAACAGGAAAACAGAGGAGCAATGCAATGTCTTCCTAAAGCTCCCCGTAGGAGCGCATGCGTGCCCGTTGGCACCTCTCTACCCTTCCAGATGAATTCCCTAGAGAACAGAACAGATGACAGAATGATTCTTGTTACTGTCCCAGACAGCAGTATATGTGAGCCTCCTCAGTCCACCTCTCTGTCATCAGAAGAGATCTCCCTTAACCGGATATCAGATGTTATAAAGGCACCAATTACCTATGGATGCCTCCTCCACCAGGTGCTTGCTAATAGTTTTAATGCGGTGGTTCACTGCAGTGCTCCCTGAACTGAAGGCTAACTCCAAGGCCTTGGACCATCTCAAGTTGCACAAACCCTAGAGTTGCTCTCAAGCTTGGAGCCCTGGAAGGAAGGCCAACTTCAGAATTTACAGCAGTCTGGTCTTGTGATCTTGTCCGGCAGGGTCATCTCACTGGGGAACTCCAAAATATTAGACCAGGAACGCATGTAAAGAGCACTGACTCCTAGAAAAATCAAATTAAGGCAAGCTAATTATTTCAAAGGGAAAGGCTACCTCTCCCTCCCAAAATGGCAGGAGCAAGACAGCAAACCCACCTTTCCTATAGCCCAGCTATATAGCCCAGAAAGATGCACAAAAAGGGGGTTACAGATAACAGAACTTTAACAAGCATCACACTAACGGTAGTTTACATTTTTTTTAAGCTCACCACAACATCAGAAATTATGAGGACCATTAGAGCCTCAGAGACTCGTTGTCTGGCCAGGGAAAGAAAATATTTATGAGGTGTCACTAAAGTTTCAGAGAGGGCTGCAATCTGGTCAGAGAGCCAGGCATGGGTGAGTTTAAGGCATGGGCAAACATTCCAAGCAGGTTCAGAATTTGCAGTAATTTATAATAAATCCAAAATTATCTTTTCATGGCTTTCTGGCAAGTGGGCTCCCAATTTTAATAAATGATCAGGTTGGGTCTATCAACCCTGTCCCTTACTTTTGGAAACTCCCCTTCCACATCCAAGCTTGTGAACTCCTGAGCATTTTCCATTCCAGATATGTATTCACAGATTTTCTACCTCTTCTCCTCTAATTGTGTATTACTTGGGGCGAATGTAATGTCAAGGCATTGTTCTGGATGAGAATGGGAAGATTTTTTGCATACACATTGGATTCATTATCTAATTTTTCATTCGAAATACTTAATCCCTGACACTAAAACCTACCCTACTGGACTCTGACTACTAATGCAAATATGATGGAGATAAATTACCCCAACAAAATAGTAATACAAGCAGTTCAGAGGAGGCATGGTGCATAGTTGGACTTGCCTTTTGCATTATGTAGTGTAGGAGTTATAAATCTAGCAAATTTTCAATTTAAATAGTTCTCCATGTGTTTGAAAGTTAACAAATATTTGAATTCCTGTCTCCCTTTCTCTGTAGCCTATTCAGCACATGTATTTTTATATGCACATATCAAATCCTACCTGGTACCACACGTACATTCTTGTGAGGTGGATGAATTGGCAGATACAATTTGTGAGAATAGATCACTCATTCTAAACGCTGTTGGAACTGAAAATTCAACCTATGGGTGAGCTTCCTAGTTGAACAACATTATACATAAACCCATGTTCAGTAAAATGAATATTTTTGGATCTGTGGATGATATATATTTCATGATTAATTTAGATTGCCATATATATTGCTACTTTTTAATGTCTGTGTGTGTGTGTGTTATATATATATATATATATATATATATATATATATATATATATATATATATACTCTCCAGATTTTTCAAAATATGAAATATATGTGTCTTATTATACACTCCCTAAATTCATTCATATTCATATATGTGGATTTATGATCAACTTTTCACAAGATTATTATCAGAAATATTCATCCACCTGAAATACATATTTGTTTCCTAGTACTGAAAACAAACTTCAGTGAATGGTGCACACAAATCCTAATATTTCTACAGTAACTCACCCAGTTTAACATCAATGCGTATAGATTCCTATGGGACATGAAGTGTATTTTGACGTTCATTTTTATTCAACTCTGGTACATTACTATTTCTTCAGTTAATGCACATCATAGGATAAATATTTCATCCACAATTTATCAAATTGATAGGCATTTGTTTCACTTTCAATCACTTCCTGATTCAGAACACATGTATTCCTTAATGTTTCTTGACTGCTCGTTTCATGAGACTTCTTTCCAAACACATTATTTTCAATTTCCATTATCGCTTTGAAGCAAATCTCACACACCCGTCTTGATAAACCATTAAAGTAATATTACCATTATATGTATAATTGGTTGGAATTAATGATTGTATATCAATATAAGATTTTCTGCATATTTTCAGATATAAATTCAATCGATTATTTAAAGTGTAATCAGTTATATTATTTATTCACAGTATGGTCTCTTCATGCATTATCTCTACATACATAGACACAGGGTACACCTCTTTGTACCCCCAATATTAATTTATATGTCTTCAAAATATTGCTCCCAGAAATGGTGGAAGAAATACTCTGTCAACTGATGTACATAAACATTTTATCACAGTAATATTCTGGACACAAAATGCAAAGTTCACACTTATGATTGTACCAAAGACTAAATGGAATGTAAACATGGATTACTAAAAAAATCCATGTCCAATTTGGCTAATGCTCTCAAATGTCAATCCTATTAATGATTACATATTTGTTTCTTCCTAAGATTATATATTCAAATTCAACCCTGTTGAAAATATCTAATACTATCACTCACTTTATACTTTGTCTGATTTCATAATGTCTCTATAGATATCTGCTTTCCTACATATTTTCCCCAGTTCATCATTGTGACTCATTCTTCACATGTGCTGACATTGACATTCACTCACTAACCGAAACCCTGTTGCTAAAGAACTTTTGGTCCAATTCCTATACTCATTCTTTTTTCTAAACTTATTTACTATCTTCCTAATCCACCTACTGTCCCCTTTTGACTGGATATTCTCTTCGACATTCAATCATCCAAGGTACAAGGTCCTATGCCATTTTATATCGATTTATCTGAGACATCTGTGCAGAACATAATTCAAAGCTAAGTGTTACAATCAAAGGCCCAATTCCCTTCTGGGCTTCAAATCTTACCTAGATTTCTGTTTTCATACTTACATTTCACCTATTTATTCTTGTAAATATTGCAGATTCCCAATACCATTATTCATCCTGCAGAATGATTCCTAACTCAAATCGAATATGTTATTAATCCTAACCATACACTCTTCCATCAATCTAACTTTACAAAAGAGTAAGGACACAGTTTGTCTTACAATACAGGAATGTAGGGGATCTTCCACCTGCTGAGAACCTCAAAGGTCCTTACAGAAATGATCCCTGGAGAAGATGTTGACAGCTATGGAGGACCTGAGAGAGAAAAATTCATTTTCCATGGAAAACAACCAGGTCAAAATGAAGGGATGTGTCTGAATCAGCCTCTCTCTTCTTAATGTAGAGTAGTTGGACCAAATCAGGCATGTGTGGAGAGCTGTTCCCGGGTGCCGATTTTTGATATACAATTCTTAGCTTGAAGTGTCACAGTAAGTAGGGGCAGGCTCCATCTCATGGGAACCTAGGAAACAACTTTTAGGACAAAGTGTTTGCCAAGGCAGTGACCTCATTCAGTTTCTGAATGAAGTGACCTACCTCACTTCTTTGGTGATGGAACTCTCTGAACTGGGGATCCAAGAAGCCAGGCACCCAGAGTCAGTCCCAGTCCCAATTCCAGTGGGCTCACATGTTTGTATTTACCAAGGACAGAGTCAGACTTTCTTGGTACCTACTGATGTGAGGATGGCCAAATGCCAGGAGAGCTCTGAAGAGGGCCAGTTCATGAGAAAGCAGGCAGTGTCTCACCACTGGTTCCTGAAAACTTCACTGAGTTGGCCAATGAGACCAGATCTGAGAGAGTTTCCCAATACTATTATTCATCCCGAAGAATGATTCCTAACCCAAATTGAACATGTTATTAAACCTAACATACACTGTTCCCTCAATCTAACTTTACAGAAGAGCGGGGACAGTGTTGGTCTTACAATACAGGAATGTAGGGGATCTTCCACCTGCTTAGAAACTCAAAGGTCCATGCAGAAATCATTCCTGGAGAAGATGTAGGCAGCTATGAAGGACTTGAGAGAGCAAAAGTCATCTTCCATGGCAAACAACCTGGTCAGGATAAAGGAGTGTATCTGAATCAGCCTCTCTCTTATTAATGTAGAGAAGATGGATCAAACCAGGCCTGTGTGGAGAGCTATTCCTGAGTGCCTATGGTTTATATACCATTCTAACTTGTGAAAGTGTCACAGGAAGTAGGGGCATCCTCCATCTCAAGAGACCATAGGAAGCAACTGTTAGGACAAAGTGGTTGCCAAGGGAGTGACCTCTTTCAGTTTCTGAAGGAAGTGACCTCACGTCACTTCCTTGGTGTTGGAACTCTCTGAACTTGGGATCCAGGAAGCCAGGCACCCATTGCCAGTCCCAGTCCTACTCCTAGTGGGCTCACTTCTTTGGATTTACCAGGGACAGAGTCAGTCTTTCATGGTACCTACTGATGTGGGGATGGCCAAATGCCAGAAGAGCTCTGAAGAGGGGCCTTTCCTGAGAAAGCAGGTAGTGGCTCATGCTGGCTCCTGAAATCTTCGCAGAGTTGGCCACGAAGACCAGATCTGAGACAAGACAGGCTATTTTTGGGGAACATAGTATGACCCACCAGTCAGAGAATACTCCAGATAGTCACAGATGTACTTGGGGGAAGCAGGTGCCTTTGTGGGTGTTGGTGTGGGATTCTTTTTTTGTCTCATGTTCTGAGAATAGGTTAACCAGTACCCTGGTTATTAATTGGTAGTTACATTATGCTTATAGACCCCAGAACTCAGGACAGGTAGAAAAAATAAATAGAACCATTAAATAGACCTTTACGAAATTACTCTTAGAGACCTGCATAAAAGATTGGACTATGCTCCTGCCTTATCCACTGTTTCATGCAAGAAATACTCCCTCTGTTTCTTTGTGTAACCTCACCACCTGTGAAATTCTCTATGGTGCCCTTCCTCCAGTAAGGGACCTAACCCCAACTCTAAGACCTAAGGATCCCTTCCACACCCCCTAGCTTGACAGACTTAAAGCTCTTGAAAGAACTCATTGATATCTGTTCAAACAGCTGGCCACGGCCTACCAAACTGGGGACAAGGGGACTCCACTTCAATATAATGTAAGAGACTTCATCTACATAAGAAGACATCAGGTTTCATTCCTGGAACCCCGATGGAAAGGAACATACCAGGTACTACTTATAACACCTACATCAGTAAATGTATACGAATCAATTCCTGGATCCATGCCTCTCATCTCAAGCCTGCGCTCTGTCCAGACTCTTGCTGGAAACTGGAAATGACTAGTAACCCTTTCAAATTGTGTATTCACCATATGAATAAGGCTATAGACTCTCCCCTTGGCCACCAGTAGTCCTAAACCTCATCAGGTGGTTCATTAGCGATGGCTGATCACAAATCCTACTAGAGAAGAAGTATGGTCTATCTCGCTTACAGCCCCCATAGGGACCTGGTGGCCATCTCTCCACCCAGACATTTGTCAGCTGGCTATAGGTTTTTCCTATTGGGATATATCTGATAAAGTGGATCCCACTAAAATTCTATTAAATACCTTCTGTATCATCGATAATGGAAACAAACATTATGGATGTAGGGACACGCGAGCAAGATGCAGGTTGGCTAGCCCAGATTACTATGTTTGCATGGCAGACTATCAAAGCCACAAAGAGCCACGGCTGTGAGGGGAAAAAGCCAACTTCTTCTGTAAGTCATGGGGATGTTAGCATACAGGGACTGCCTGGTGGAACCCAAACTCCCCATCAAATTCAGTACACAGCATTGGCCATATTACCAATTAGACAACCAAAACTGATGGACCCCAGAAGGCTCTCTAGATCCTCAAATTATGCATGACATTTTTAACTTCTACAAGTGATCAAAAGGGTGGAAGGAGATTCCCCTATGTGAAGACCTTTTCCCTCCTTCACTCACGTCCTGAACTATGCTTCTCCAATAGATCCTAACCCTCAGCCTTCTGCTCCAGACTCTCTGCTTTCACTCCCACCTGAGCAACCTGATTTCTCCCCTCCATTTACTAGATCAAAAAACCAAACCTCGGCCGGTTCTCAGACAATTGCGCCCTTGCTGAGGTATCAGGTACTGAGGTACCCCTCCACCCACTCAGTCCTTTTTTCTCCAGTAAGTGCCCAGAGCAGGTCCCATCAGGTCCTCTTACCAGCTAACCCAAAGCTCAAACCAGCTGAGGAGATCCCTCAGACCACTATCCAAGATGTAATGAAAGTGACCTTTAAAGTTGCCTTGTCATCACTGAAAACAGGTGACTAAGAATTTAAAGTCCCTCACAGGCTTTTTGGGATACTCACTCCTGTCGTCCCCTCTGCTCTACCTGTTCTACTGCTCAAGTTTTTGTTGCCAGGAAAATCACAAACCCCTTTCCCAATATTCTTTTACATCTCTCCTTCCTAATTCTCAGATAAACGGAGCTGCTCTCAGCCTTGCTTTCCACGTCTTGCCCCTCTTCACCAGGCCCACAGAAAAGTCTTATATGACCTTCTCCAGAAGTCTTCACCATTGCTGACTTTAGGACTTTCAGCAAAAGAGTCCCTATAAAAGAATTCAATGTAGATAAACTCCGTGTTTTCATGTCGCCCTGTTCTACTTGGCCAGTGGCTGGAAAAATCAGCACTCCTAAGCTAGACACCCCCTTACGAGTTTTTCACAAAATAAGTGAACAAGGCCTCTGGCCTTGAGCTGGGGATTCTCAGAGATGGCTACAATTCTAAGTAAAGAAGTTACCAACTAGGCTCCATGGTAACAGCTGGCAGGGAGAAAAAAAAGAGAAAAAAAAAAGCTCTCCCTGTCCCAAGTGTCCTTGAAAAGTTAACTTGCCGAGAACAGAGGAAAAAATAACAGAAACAAAAACTGCTTTTTGTGAACTTCTGCAGACTGTGAACTTCTGAGCCCCTTCCCTTACATGTTGGGTACAAATTCTGAAACTACCTAAACTTGGGGTTCAGAAGATTAATTGATTACAACAGAAGCAATACCCTCTAAATCCGTTTGCAACCAAATAGGGCTGTTTCCCTGTCTTCGGTGCTATCTTAGATTCCTTTCCTTTTCCGTACCTACAACAGTATAATTCTATATACTTAAACATTGTTTATGTTTTCATGAAATGGTCAACAGATGTGATTAATTATGTAATGGTGCAGATGTTTCCCAGAGTGTTCTAGGATGATGCATGTTCATTTAAAGATCAAATCGGAGGGCATACAACCTGTTTCCACCGGGAACCTGTATCTCTCACTTTAGCCATCCTATTAGGAATAGGAGTTGCTGCAGGAGTGAGCACAGGAACCCTAGTCCATGGGACACAACAAATGACCCAATTAGAAGCAGCAATAGACCAAAAATTAAAGATAATAAAACCTCCATCACAGCTTTACAGGAATGTTTAACCTCTCTCTCTGAAGTTGTTTTACAGAACAGGCGAGGGTTAAACCTTCTCTTCATGAGAGAAGGAGGACTTTGTGCTGCATTGAGGGAAGAAGGTTGTTTTTATGCCGACCATACTGGAGTTGTATAAGAACCTATGAGTATATTAAGAAAATGCCTTTAAGAGTGTCAACGAGAGAGAGAGGCCCAAAAAGGGTGGTTTGAGTCTTGGTTCACACAGTCCCTCTGGTTAACTATGCTTTCATAAGCCCAGGCCTGTCCATTAATAATCCTCATATTATTGCTAACTGTAGGACCCTGTTGGCTCAACCATGTAGTTTCCTTTCTCGAAGCTCAAATTGGACAATTTAAACTTATGGTAATCAGACAACAATATACCCCACTAGGAGACATAAAATGTGACACCCTTCAATGATCACTTTCATGATTAAAAGTAACCAGAAGAAGAATTGGGGAATAAAAAGTTAATAAAATAGGTACTTGTCACTTCCTATTTTTCTGTATGCTTAATAAAACACTGTTGAAATCTTGAGAACTGTTTGCTAATCTTGTTCCCAGAATGTGCTGTCCCCAACTGCCAAACTGCAGAATGTACTCCATCATCCCGTTGAAAGCAAACTGCCCACTCTCCCTGACGCATCAATAAATTTCCCTCCCTGCCCTCTCCAAGGAAAGTATATAAGCTCTGTTTAAGCTGTTCTCAGGACTCTCTGCTCTATTCAAGTGAGCTCTGAGCCCCAGCATGCTGGACCCTCAATAAACCCTTTGTTGTTGCATGAGACAGTCTCTTGGTGGTCTCTTCCTCCTATGCCTGCCCGACCATTACAATATTCCAACTCTATATTCTTATAAATATCTCAGGTTCCCAATACCATTATTCATCCAGCAGAATAATTCCTAACCCATATCAAACATGTTATTAAACATAACCATACACTCTTCACTCAATCTAACTTTATAGAAGAGCAGGCACAGAGTTGGTATTACAATACAGGAATGTAGGGGATTGTTCATCTGCTGAGAACCTCAAAGATCCATGCAGATATGATCACTGGAGAAGATGTAGGCAGCTATGAAGGACCTGAGAGAGCAAAAGTCATCTTCCATGGAAAACAACCTGGTCAGTATGAAGGGTTGTGTATGAATCAGGCTCTCAAATTTTAATGTAGAGAAGATGGACCAAACCAGGCCTGTTTAGAGAGTTGTTCCCGGGTGCCTATGGTTGATATACCATTCTAACTTGTGAAACTGTCACAGGTAGTAGGGGCAGCCTGCATCTCATGGGACCCTTGGAAGCAAATGTTAGGACAAAGTGGTTGCCAAGGCAGTGACCTCATTCAGTTCCTGAAGGAATTGGCCTCACCTCACTTCCTTGTTGATGGAACTATCTGAACTTGGGATCCAGGAAGCCAGGCACACAGAGCCAGTCCCAGTCCCAGTCCCAGTGGTCTCACTTGTTTGGATTTACCAAAGACAGAGTCAGTCTTTCTTGGTACCTACTGATGTGAGGATGGCAAAATGCCAAGAGAGCTCTGAAGAGGGGCCTTTCCTGAGAAAAAGGTAGTTGCTCAATGCTGGCTCCTGACAACTTTACAGAGTTGGCTAAGGAGGACAGATCTGAGAGAGAACATGCCATTTAAAGGGAACATACTGTGGCCCACTAGTCAGAGGACACTCCAAATAGTCTCAGAATTACTTAGGGAAAGGAGGTGCCTTTATGGGTGTAGGTGTAGGTTTGTGGTTTTCACTTGTTCTGAGAATAGGTATCAAAGGCGGTTTGTTTGGATTGAGTGAACTCTTTCTGGTAAGTACTTTGACAAGGCGAGTGTTTTTATGTCTGTATATAAAACGGTGTTCGTGGTTGTAGACATAAGAAGAGAGAATGCATCAATGGATGTGTCCTGTCTAGTAGAAAGCTTGCCAGCCTTCATACTGCCCAATTTATGAATGGACTGCTACTTGACTTATGGATGGGCAACATCTGCTATCCTCCAAAGTTCCTGTTTTCTTCCTGAATTCTGGCCTCTCTAAAGAATAGGCTCATGCTTTTGTGCCCAAGATATGTACCACCTCCAAGCTCTGTGACATGGACATGTACTGGATACCTGAAGGGAATGACGAGCTTCTTAGAAAACTCAGATATCAGTATGACCAGTAAAGTCTCAGTGGAGAAAGCCTGCTTTGTGCCTTTTGCTTACCTATTGTTTTATTGCCCTGAATGTCACGAAGGTCTCTGCCTCAGGCCTCCCCTTTGTGAAGCCTGAAGAAAAGAGTTCTCAAATTGAAATGAATGGGCATCACCTGTGGCTCTGTGCTTAATTGCTTTGGAAAGGGATGTGTCTGAATCAGCCTCTTGGCACTGTGTGAGGCTGTGGCTTAGATTCTCAGCACTAGATGGATCCAAAGAAATATCTCATGTGTGCATCCAATACAAAAATGGCTAAAAGAGCAGATATTGTAGATGAAGTCTCTCGCCTTCCTATGTAAAGTTCCTGACCTCCATTAAGTGAGAATAGTGATACTTTGGGTCAAATGAGATATTTAAAGCCCTGTAGAGGCTAGCCTATAGGTGCATGTGTTTTCTCATGATTCCAGTTCACATAAAGAATCTAAACCGCACAGTAATTCGGCCTCAAATTGGAGAAGCAAAGCAGCATTAACGGCATGCCTATTTGATCACTCTTGGTTAACAGGAAGGGTGTCTAGGCCACACAGACTTTAGGAAAATGAGGGAAAAAGGGAGCTTATTTTGGACACTGTTGTGGGCTGCGCCCCTCATGGAAACCTGCTACCAGAGGTAATGATTAGTGTCTATATGGAAGAAGATGAGGGCCATGTGGGAGTGTTTTGGTTTTAATTGTGGACATTTGTATCGTGGTTGGAAGAGATGACTGGGTCCACCTGGGCTTGAACTCTGGTGTGACTCCCATTAGAGACTGAGTTCTGGAACTGACCTCAGAGCAGTATTGCCATAAATTTTGTCGGGATTTTATTAGGCCACGAATGAGAGTGACCCTTGGAAACTGAGATCTAAGGCCAGTGTGGATTTCCACAGAGCACTGGGAATCTCAGCCAGGATATAACATGATTTTATATTTAAAGACTTGGCAGCCATAGTTGAGAGTCAAAACACACATTGAACTCACATTGTAGACCTCAATGGGTCTGGCTTCATGTGACCTTTTGGCCACTCTTTGGGAAGACTTGCCTGTGAGAGTTCTTCAGAGCATTCATTGAAATGAGCTTCCTCACCATTTAATGGTTCCT
Source organism: Callospermophilus lateralis (assembly GCF_048772815.1). Classification (NCBI taxonomy): domain Eukaryota; kingdom Metazoa; phylum Chordata; class Mammalia; order Rodentia; family Sciuridae; genus Callospermophilus; species Callospermophilus lateralis. The sequence continues at coordinate 443,768 of NW_027514702.1, read as the reverse complement.
GAATTAATTGAAACCCATAGTGCCTCCAACTTCATCCTTGAAAAATGGCTAGATAAATACCATGAAATTTTTGAAATTCCCATGACCAGGTGGCACTGGAGAAACTTTGGATGTCCTGTTGCTGATAATGAGTATACCAGACGGTGCCTTGATTGACTGGGTTTCATGAAAATGGTGTAGATCAGATATGCCAGTAAGTTGGAGCCTGCTGAGCAGTGGGCCTAGAGCAATGTTGGGCAGGTGTGTGACACAAAATATGCGCTGGGGCCATTTCGATCTGCCATTGGCTTCCAAATGCCTTGTGACTGACAGGATGCAGCCAGCAGACCCTTATTTATAAAGGCATCTTGTTATATGGAGAGTTTTGACCCTGTCCCTTACTTTTGGAAACTCCTCTACCACCTCCAAGTTTGTGAACTACTGATCATATTCCATTCCAGATTTGTATTTTCAGAATTCCTAACTCTTTTTCCCTAATTGTGTCTTACTTGGGGTGAAAGTATTGTCAAGGCATTGTTCTGGATGAGAGTGGGAAAAATTTTGTGTAGCACATATTTGCATACACATTGGATTCATTTTCCAATTTTCCATTCAGAATACTAAATCCCTGACACTAACATATACCCTATTAGACTCTGACTACTAATCCTAATATGGTGGAGTAAAATAACCCAAACGGAATAGAAATACAAGCAGTTCAGAGAAGGCATGGTGTGTAGTTGGAATTGTCTTTTGCATTATATTGGGTAGAAGGTATAAACTAGTTAATTTTTTTATTGAAAGAGTTCTCCATGTGTTTTTAAAGTAAACAAATGTATGAATTCGTGTCTCCCTTTCTCCGTAGCATATTCAGCACATGTATTTTTATATGCACATACAGAATCCTACCTGGTACCACTCGTACAATCTTGTGAGGTGGCTTACTTGGCAGATACAAATTGCGAGAAGACATCACAGCTCCTAAACACTGTTGGAACAGAAAATTAAACCTATGGGTGAGCTTCCTAGATGAACAACATTATACATAAATCCATGTTCAGTAAAATGAATATTTTTGCATCTGTGGATGATTTATATTTCATGGTGAATTTCGATTGGCATATATATTGCTACTTTTTAATGTCTGTGTGTATATATATATATATATATATATATATATATATATATATATATATACAGTCTCCAGATTTTTCAAAATATGAAATATATGTGTCTTATTACACACTTCCTAAATTCATTCATATTCATGTATGTGGATTTATAATCAAATTTTCACATGATTATTCTCAGAAATATTCATCCACCTGAAATACATATTTTTTCCTACTAGTGAAAACTAACTTCAGTGAATGTTGCATACAAATCCTAATATTTCTACAGTAACTGACCCAGTTTAACATCAATGCGAGTAGATTCCAATGGGACATGCTGTGTGTTTTGACGTTCATTTTTATTCAACACTGGTACATTATGATTTCTTCAGTTTATGCACATCATAGGATATATTTTTCATCCACAGTTTCGCAAATTTATAGGCATTTGTTTCACTTTCAATCAATTCCTTCTTCAGAACACATGTATTCATCCATGTTTCTTGACTGGTCTTTTCATGAGACTTCTTTACAAAACACATTATTTTCAATTTTCATAATCATTTTTGAAGCGAAACTCAGACACCGTTCATGATAAAAAATAACACTAATATTAACAATAGATGTATAACTGGTTGGAATGAATGATTTTATATCAATATAAGATATCTTAAATATTTTCAGATATCAATTCCATCCATTATTTAAAGTGGAATCAGCTATATTATTTATTCACAGTGTGGTCAATTCATGCATTATCTCTATATTCATAGACACAGGGCACACCTCTTTGTACAACCAATACTTATGTATATGTCTTCTAAATATTACTGCCAGAAATGGTGTAAGAAATACTCATGTCACCAGATCTACATACACATTTTATCACAGTAATATTCGGGACACAAAAAGTAAATGTCACACTTATGATTGTACCGGAGTCTGAATGGAAAGTGAACATGGATTACTAAAAACATTCCTGTCCATGTTGCCTAATCCTCTCAATTATCAATCCTGTTGGTGACTACATATTTGTTTCTTCCAGAGATTATATATTCAAACTCTACCCTGTTGAAAATGCCTAATCATATCACTCACTTTATACTTTGCCTGATTTCATTATGTCTCTATTGATATGTGGTTTCCTACATATTTTCCCCAGTTCATCATTGTGACTGACCCTTCACATGAAGTTATGTTTACTTTCACTCTCTAACCAAAACACTATTGCGATAGAACATATATTCCAAATCCTATATTGACACTTCTTCCTAAACCTACTATCTACCTAATCCTACCGACTATCCGTTTTTGACTGGATGTTCTCTTCGACATTCAATCATCCAAGGTACAAGGTTCTATGCCATTATATATCTATTTTTCTGAGACATCTGTGCACAATGTAAATCAAAGTTAAGTATCCCAATCAAGGGCCCAATGCCCTCTAGGCTTCAAAATTACCTAGATTTCTGTTTTTATTCATATATTTAACCTCTATATTTTTATAAATATCGCAGGTTCCCAATACCATTATTCATCCCGCAGAATGATTCCTAACCCAATTCAAACATTTTATTAACCCTAAGAATACACTGTTCCCTCAATCTAAATTTAATGAAAAGCAGGGACAGAGTTGGTCTTACAAGACAGGAATGTAGGGGATCTTCCACCTGCTGAGAACTTCAAAGATCCATGTAGAAATTAACCCTGGAGAAGATATAGTCATCTATGAAGGACCTGAGAGAGCAAAAGTCATCTTCCATGTCAAACACCCTGGTCAGGATGAAGGGATGTGTCTGAATCAGCCTCTCTCTTCTTAATGTAGAGGAGAAGGACCAAACCAGGCCTGTGTGGATAGCTATTCCTGGGTTCCTAAGGTTGACATACCATTCTAACTTGTGAACATTTCAGAGGAAATAGGGGAACCCTCCATCTAATGGGACCCTTGGAAGCAACTATTAGGACAAAATGGTTTACAAGACAGTGAATTCATTCAGTTCCTGAAGGAAGTGACCTCACCTCACTTCCTTCGTGATGGATCTCTCTGAACTTGGGATCCTGGAAGCCAGGCACACAGAGCCAGTCCCAGTCCCAGTCCCAGTGGGCTCACTTGCTTGGATTTACCAAAGACAGAGTCAGTCTTTCTTTGTTCCTACTGATATTATGATGCCAAAAGCAAGGAGAGCTCTGAAGAGGGGCCTTTCCTGAGAAAGCAGGTAGTGGCTCAAAATTCCCTTCTGACAACTTAAAAGAGTTGGCCAAGTAGACCAGATCTGAGACAGGACAGGACATTTCGGGGAAACATTGTATGGCCCACCAGTCAGAGGACACTCCGTAGAGTCACAGACCTACTTGGGGGAAGGAGGTGACTTTGTGGGTGTGGTTGTGGGTTTATGATTTTGTCTCATCTTCTGAGAATAGGTAGGAAAGGCGGTTAGTTTTTTTTTTTTTTGGAGTGTACTGTTTCTAGTAAGTCGTTTGACAAGGCGAGTGTTTCTATGTCTGTGTATTCCACTGTGTCCGTGGTTGTATACATTAGAAACGAGAATTCTTCAATGTATTTGTCCTGTCTAGTAGAAAGCTTCCCAGCATTCAACCTGCCCAATTTATGAATGGGTTGCGGCTTTCCTTAAGGATGGGCAACACCTACTATCTTCCTAATTACCAATTTTCTTCCTGAATTCTTTCCAATCTCCAGAATTGGCTCATGTTTTTTTGTCCAAGATATGTACCACCTCCAAGCTCTGTGACATGGCCATGTACTGGATATCTGCAGGGAATGGCGAGCATCTCAGAAAACTCAGATATCAGTGTGACCAGTAAAGTATCAGTGGAGAAACCCTGCTTTGGGCCTTTTGCTTACATAATGTTCTGTTGCCCTTAATTTCAAGAAGTTCTTTGCCTCAGGCCACCCCTTTGTGAAGCCTGAGGAAAACAGTTTTCAAATGGAAATGAATGGGCATCACCCGTGGCCCTTTGCTTTATTGCTTTGGAAAGGGATGTGTGTGATTTAGCCTCTTGGCCCTGTGTGAGGCTGTGGCTTAGATTCTCAGCACCTGATGGATCTAAAGAAAGATCCCATGTGTGCATCCAAAACCAAAATGGCCAAAAGAGCAGTCCTTGTGGATGACGTCTCGCCTTCCTCTGTGAGGTTCCTGACTTCCATCAATAGGGATCCTTTGGGTCAGAGGAGTTCTCCAAAGCCCTGCAGAGGTTTTTGGGTTTTCTCATGACTCCAATTCACATAAAGAATCTTAACCTCTGAGTCAGTTGGCCTCAAAGTAGAGAAGCGGTGTAGTCTTCACAGCATGCCTATTTCATCACGCCTGGTTCACAGAAAGTATGTCCAGGCCACCCTGACTTTAGCAAATGAGTGGCAAGGGAGCTTATTTTGGACACTGTCTTGGACTGCGCTCCTCATGAAAACCTCCAGCCAGAGGTTATGATGAGTGTCTATATGGAAGAAAATGAGGACCATGTCGAAGTGTTTTGGTTTTAATTGTGGTCATTTGTGTGTCAGTTGGAAGAGATAACTGTGTTCACCTGGGCTTGAACTGTTGTGTGATTCCACTTAGAGACTGCTTTCTGGAACTGACCTCAGTGAAGTATTGCCATGAATTGTTTTGAGATTTTAGGAGGCCACGCATGAGATTCGCTCTTGGTATCTGTGATCTAGGCCCAGGGTGGCTTTGCACAGAAAACTGGGAATCTTTGCAAGGATATCACATGATTTTATTCTGAAAGACTTGGCAGCCATCGATGAGAGTCAAAACACACATGGACCTAACATTGTAGACCTCAATGGGCCTTGCTTATGTTACCATTTGGCCTCTGTTTCTGTAGCCTTGCCTATGAGAGTTCTCTAGAGCTTTCATTGAAATGAGCTTCCTCACCATTTAATGGTTCCTGAATTAATTGAAACCCAGAGTGTCTCAAATTCATTTTTGAAAAATGGCTAGATAAATACCATGCAAGTTTTGAAATTCCCATGACCAGGTGGCACTGGAGAACCTTTGGATATCTGGTTCCTGATCATGAGTGTACCAGACAATGCCTTGATTGACTGGGTTTCATGAAAATGGAGTAGAACAGAGATGCCTGTAAGTTGGAGCCTGCTGAGTAGTGGGCCTAGAGCTGTGGTGTGAAGGTGTGTGATAAACATCTGTGGTGGGGCCATGTGAATATGCCTTTGACTTCCAAATGGCTTGTGACTGACATGCTGCTGCCAGCAGACCCTTATATGTAAAGGCATCTTATTATATAGAGGGGTTTCAGGGCAATGTTCAGAATCAGGTTGCTCTTGTCAAGGGGGCAAGCTATGTGGGATAGAAGCCTGGTTGGTGCATTCTCCTGTAAACCCTGACCCACCACACCTGACAGAACTCCCTCCAGCACTGTGTCCCTGATGAACTCCTTGTATTTTTTGAAGCAACACCAAACTACGAGTGCAGCAGCCAGAAACACCACGAAAAGTGGAGGATGACCAAATGACTTCACAGTCCACGCGGGCAGACACTTAGACCCAGGTGGCCAAAAATTGCCGACAAAGATAGAATTCATCACTGCTGCCTAATGTTCATTGGAAAACAAGAAACCATGTCCTCCAGGTCACATAGATGCCATTCCAGATTTGATGGTCTCACTACAAAGGAAGCTAAATCTCCTGACAACAACATATACTTTAAGTGCCCAAACTCAGAGGCAGTTTGTCAAGAAGTCTTTAGGCCAAAAGAACTTCATGTTTGTGGAGTGTTTACCCTATCCCTTACTTTTGGATACTCCTCTCCCAACTCCAAGGTTGTGAACTCCTGAGCATTTTCCATTCCGGATATGTATTCACAAATTTTCTAACTCTTCTCCTCTAATTGTGTCTTACTTGTGGTGAAGGAAATGTCAAGGCATTGTTCTGGATCAGAGTGGGGAGATTTTTGTGTAGCACATATTTGAATACACATGAGATTAATTTTCCTATTTTCCATTCGAAATTCTGAATCCCTGACACTTACCCATACCCTACTAGACTCTCACTACTAATCCTAATATGATGGAGAAAAATAACCCAAACAAAATAGAAATACAACCAGTTCAGAGGAGGCCTGTTGTATAGTTGGACTTGCCTTTTGCATGATAAAGGGTAGGTGTTACAAATCTAGTCAATTTTTAAATGAAAAAGTTCTCCATGTGATTTAAAGTTAACAAATATGTGAATTCTTGTTTCCCTTTCTCTGAAGCCTATTCAGAACATGTATTTTTAATGCACATATTGAATCCTACCTGGTATCACACTTATATTTTTGTGAGGTGGATGACATGGCAGATACAAATTGTGAGAAGAGATCACTCCTCCTAAACACTGTTGGAACTGAAAATTCAACCTATGGGTGAGCTTCCTAGTTTAACAACATTTTACTTAAATCCATGTTTAGTAAAATAAATATTTTTGCTTCAATGGATGATATATATTTCATGATGAATTTCTATTGGCATATATATTGCCAGTTTTTAATGTCTCTGTGTGTGTTTTTTGTATATATATATATATATTCTCCAGGTTCTTCAAAACATGAAATATATGTGTCTTTTATACACTCCATAAACTTATTCATGTTCATGTACTTGGATTTATAATCAACTTTTCAGAAGATTATTCCAGAAATATTCATCCACCTGAAATTCATATTTGTTACCTAGTACTGAAAGCTAACTTCAGTGAACGGTGCACACAAATCCTAATATTTTTATAGTAACTGACCCAGTTTAATATCAAAGCAAGTTGATTCCTATGGGACATGTTATGTATTTTGACGTTTATTCCTATTCAACACTGGTAAATTACTATTTCTTCTTTTTTTGCACATCATAGGATATATATTTAATCCAAAAGTTATCAAATTTACAGGTATTTGTTTCACTTTCAATCACTTCCTGCTTCAGAACACACGTATTCCTGCAGGTTACTTGACTGGTCTTATCATGAAACTTCTTTCCAAACACATTATTTTTGATTTTCATAATGATTTTTGAAGCAAAATATACACAATTTTCATGATTATCCATAACCCTAATATTTCCATTAGATGTATAAATGGTTGTAATGAATGTATGTGTATCAATATAAGATTTCATGTATATTTTCAGATATCAATTCATTCCATTATTTAAAGTTGGAACCAGTTATATTTTTAATTCTCAGTATGGTCTCTTCATGCATTATCTCAATATTCATAAACACATGGTACACCCATTTGTACCCCCAATACTAATTTATGCATCTTCAAAATATTGCTCCCAGAAACAGTGGAAGAAATACTCCACCTGATCTACATATACATTTTATCACTGTAATAATCTGGACACAAAATGCAAAGTTCACCTTTATGATTGTAGCAAAGCCTAAATGGAAATTGACCATGGATTACTAAAACATCTATGTCTAAATTGCCTAATGCTCTCAAATGTCAATCTATTTGTGACTCCATATTTATTTTTCCCTAAGATTATACAGTCAAGTTCAACCCTGTTGAAAATGTCTAATATTATCATTCACTTTGAACTATACCTGATTTCCTAATATCTCTATTGATATCTGCTTTGCTACATATTTTCCCCAGTTCATCATTGTGAGTGACCCTAAACATGTGCTGATATTGACATTCACTCTCTAACCGAAACCCTATTGTTAAAGAACTTTTGGTCCAAAGTCTATACTCGCCCTCGTTTCAACACCTACCGACTATCTTCCTGATCCTACAGACTATCCCTGTTTGATTGGATGTTCTCTTCTACATTTAATCATCCAAGGTACAAGGTCCTATTTCATTGTATATCGATTTATCTGAGACATCTGTGCATAACATAATTCAATGCTAAGTATCCCAATCAAAGGCCCAATGCCCTTCTGGGCTTCAAATCTTACCTAGATTTCTGTTTTCATACTTATATTTCACCTATATATTCTTAAAAATGTCACAGGTTCCCAATACCATTATTAATTGAGCGGAATGATTCCTAACCCAAATCAAACATGTTATTAACCTTAACCATACACTGATCCCTCAATCTAACTTTTCAGAAGAGCAGGGACAGAGTTGGTCTCAAAATACAGGCATGTAGGGGATTCTCCACCTGCTGAGAACCTAAAAGGCCCATGCAGAAATGATCCATGGAGAAGATGTAGGCAGCTATGAAGGACCTGAGAGAGCAAAAGACATCTTCCATGGTGAATAACCTGGTCAGGATAAAGGGTTGTGTCTGAATGAGCCTCTCTTTTTTTCATATAGATAAGATGGACCAAAACAGGCCTATGTGGAGAGCTGTCCCTAGGTGCCTATGGTTGATATACCATTATAACCTGTGAAAGTATCACAGGAAGTAGGGGCAGCCTCCATATCATGGGACCTTTGGAAGCAACTGTGAAGGCAAAGAGGTTGCCAAGATAGTGACCTCATTCAGTTCCTGAAGGAAGTGACCTCATCACACTTCTTTGGTGATGGAACTGTCTGAACTTGGTATCCAGGAAGCCAGGCACTCAGAGCCAGTCACAGTCCCAGTCCCAGGGGTCTCAATTTTTTTGATTTACCAAGGATAGAGTCAGAGTTTCTTGGTAACTACTGATGTGTGGATGGCCAAATGCCAGGAAAGCTCTGAAGAGGGGCCTTTTCTGAGAAAGCAGGTAGTGGCTCACCACTGGCTCCTGACAACTTCACAGAGTTGGACAAGGAGACCAGATCTGAGAAAGGACAGGCCATTTCAGTGGAACATAGTATGACCCACCAGTCATAGGACACTCTGGATAGTCACAGTCCTACTTGGGGGAAGGAGGTGCCTTTGTATGTGTGTGTGTGTGTTTGTGGTTTTGTCTAATGTTCTGAGAATAGGTAGTAGCGGCGGTTTGTTTGGTTTCGAGTGAACTGTTTCTAGTAAGTCATTTGACAAGGCGAGTGTTTCTATGTCTCTGAATCCCACTGTGTCCGTGGTTGTAGACAGTTGAAAAGAGAATGGATCAATGGATTTGTGTTGTCTAGTAGAACGCATCCCAGCATGTATCCTGCCAAATTTATTAATGGTCTGAGGCTTTCCTTATCGATGGGCAACACCTGCTATCTTTCTAAGTTCCTGTTTTCTTCCTGAATTCTGGCCAATATCCAGAATAGGCTCATGGTTTTCTCTCCAAGATATGTACCACCTAAAAGCTCTGTGACATGGCCATGTACTGGATAGCTGAAGGGAATGGAGAGCATCTCAGAATACTCAGATATCAGAGTGACCATTTAAGTCTTATTGGAGAAACCCTGCTTTGGGCCTTTTGCTTACCTATTGTTCTGTTGACCTGAATGTCAGCAAGGTCTTTGCCTCAGGCCATCTCTTTTTGAAACCTGAAGAAAACAGTTTTCAAATGGAAATGAATGGACATCCCCTGTGGCTCTTTTCTTAATTTCTTTGGAAGGAGATGTGTCTGATTCAGCCTTTTGGCCCTTTGTGAGTCTGTGGCTTAGATTATCAGCACCTGATGGATCTAAAGAATGATCCCATGTGTGCATTCAAACCAAACTGGCCAAAAGAGCAGTCATTATGGATAAAGTCTCTCACCTTCCTTTGTAAGGTTCCTGACCTCCATCAAGTGAGAATAGGGATCCTTTGGGTCAATTGAGTTCTTAAAAGCCCTGCAGAGGCTAGCCCATAGGTGCTTGGGTTTTCTGATTACTCCAATTCACATAAAGAATCTAAACCCCACAGTCAGTAGGCCTCAAATTGGTGAACCGAAGTAGTATTAATGGCAGGCCTATTTGACCACTCCTGGTTCACAGGAAGGTTGTACAGGCCACCCTGACTTTAGGCAAACCAGAGGCAAGGGAGCTTATTTTGGACACTGTCTTGGGCTGCGCCCCTCATGGAAACCTTTAGCCAGAGGATATGATGAGTGTCTATATGGAAGAATATGAGGGCCATGTGGGAGTGTTTTGGTTTTAATTGTGGTCATTTGTGTGGCAGTTGGAAGAGATTACTTGTAAGATTCCAGCAGACGTCGGAGAAAGAGACTACCAAGAGACTGGCTCATGCAACAGCAATGGGGATTTCTTGAGGATCCAATTCAGTTCGCTGGGGCTCTGTGCTCACTCAACAAGCAACAGCGGCCCAGATCCCCGAGAAGAGGTTAAGCAGTGCTTCAGTACACTTTTTGGGTAGGCAGAGGCTTTATATATATCAGAGGAAATCATCTTGATCAGCCGGAAAATCGAACAACAACTCTCCAACTTGATTAGCACATTCATTGGTGGAATCAGGTCGGGCGGGGGTGATAGGTCGATCCTAAGGAGGGGGGTACATTCAAACTGATTGGTTTGGGCCCTGATATGCTTAGGTGCCAAGCTGCACAGGGTCCTAGATTATTAAACAACTGGATGGTCAGGGGGAATATTTAATGGGCAGTGAAAGGATTGTCCTAACAGCTACAGGAATTTCAGGTTTTAGGTTTAGCATGGGAACTTAACAATACCTGGTCCTTTACATTTTAACTCAGGCTTTGCAGCTTAGAAACTTTACAACACCCGCTATTTTACACTTTAACTTCAATTTCTTTTACCCTAACAGACTGGGTCCACCTGGGTGTGAACTCTGGTGTGATTCCCCTTAGACACTGAGTTCTGGAACTGAACTCAGAGAAGAGGTGTCATGAATTGTGTTGGGATTATAAGAGGCCACACATGAGAGTTGCCCTTGGAAACTGAGATCTAGGCCCAGGGTGGCTTTCCACAGAGCATTGGAAATTTCAGCCAGGATATCACATGATTTTATTCTGAATGACTTGGCAGCCATAGTTGAGAGTCAAAACACACATGAAACTCACACTGTAGACCTCAATGGGCCTGGTTTCATGTGACCTTTTGGCCACTCTTTGAGAAGCCTTGTCTGTGAGAGTTCTATAGAGATTTCATTGAAATCAGCTTTCTCAAAATTTAAAGGTTCCTGAATGAATTGAAACCCACAGTGCCTCCAACTTCATCCTTGAAAAATGGCTAGATAAATACCATGAAATTTTTGAAATTCCCAGGACCAGGTACCACTGGAGAAAGTTTGGATGTCCGGTTTCTGATCATGAGTATAACAGACAGTGCCTTGATTCACTGGGTTTCATGCAAATGGTGTAGAACAGAAATGCCAGTAAGTTGGAGCCTTCTGAGTAGTGGGCCTAGAGCAGTGGAGGGCAGGTGTGTGATAAAACATCTGTGGTGGGGCCATGGGGATCTTCCATTGTCTTCCAAATGGCTTGTGACTGACATGGTGCAGCCAGCAGACCCTTATATGTAAAGGCATCTTGTTATTTGGAGAGGTTTCAGGGCAATGTTCAGAATCAGGATGGTATGGTCAAGGGAAAAGCTATGTGGGATAGAAGCATGGTTGGTGCATTCTCTTGCAGACCCTTACCCACCACAGGTGACAGAACTCCCTCCAGCACTGTACCAGGTGAACTACTTGTATTTCGTGAAGCAAATAACAAACTCCCAGTGCAGCAGTAAGAAATACCACGAAAAGTGGAGGATGACCAAATGGCTTCACAGTCCACACAGAGAGAAACTTAGCCCCCAGTGGACACTGTTAACCTACATAGAGAGAAATCAGCACTGCTGCCTCATGTTCAGTGGAAAATAAGAAACTATGTCCTCCAGGTCACATACATGCACACCCAGCTTTGATGGTCTCACTACAAAGGAAGCTCCTGACAAATACTTATATTTCAAGTGTGCAACCTCAGAGGCAGTTTCTCAAGATGTCTTTACGCCAGCAGAGCTCCATGTTTGTTGAGTGTTTACCCTGTCCCTTACTTTTGGAAACTCCTCTACCACCTCCAAGGTTGTGAACTCCTGAGCGTATTCCATTCCAGATATGTATTCACAGAATTTTTAACTCTTCTCCTCTAATTGTGTCTTACTTCAGGCGAGGGTAATGTCAAGGCATTTTTCTGTATGAGAGTGCAAAAATTTGTGTGCAGCATTTATTTGAAATACTGAATCCCTGACATTAACCCATATCCTAATAGACTCTGACTACTAATCCTAATATGATGGAGAAAAATAACTCAAACAAAATAGAAATACAAGCATTTCATAGGAGGCATGGTGTATAGTTGGACTTGCCTTTTGCATTATATAGGGTAGGAGTAATAAATCTAGTCAATTTTTAATTGAAATAGTTTTCCATGTGTTTTTAAAGTTAACAAATATGTAAATTACTGTCTCCCATTCTCTCTAGCTTATTCAGAACATGTGTTTTTATATGCACATATAGAATCCTACCTGGTTATCACACATACAGTCTCATGAGGAGGCTGATTGGCAGATACAAATTGTGAGAAATGACCACTCCTCGTAAACGCTGTTGGAACTGAAAATACAACCCATGGGTGAGCTTCCTATTTGAACAACCTTATACAAAAATCCATGTTCAGTGAAATTAATATTTTTGGATCTGATGATGATATATATTTCACGATAAATTTCGATTGGCATATATATTGCAATTTTTAATGTCTCTCTCTCTCTCTGTGTGTATATATATATATATGTATATATATATATATATATATATATATATATATATATATATATATATATATATACATATATATATATATATATATGCACTCTGTCTAGATTTTTCAAAATATGAAACATGTGTCTTATTGTAGACTCCCTAAATTCATTTATATTCATGTATGTGGATTTATAATCAACTTTTCACAAGATTATTCTCAGAAATACTCATCCACCTAAAATACATACTTGTTTCCTAGTACTGAAAACTAACTTCGTTGAATGGTGCATACATATCCTAACATTTCTACAGTAACTGACCCTGTTTAACATTAATTCAAGTAGATTTCTATGGGACATGATGTGTATTTTGAAGTTCATTTTTATTCAACACTGGTACATTGCTATTTCTTCAGTTTATGCACATCATAGGATACATATTTCATCCACAAGTTAGCAAATTGATAGGCATTTGTTTCACTTTCAGTCACTTCCTGCTTCAGAACACATGTATTTCTCCATGTTTCTTGACTGATATTTTCATGAGACTTCTTTCCAAACAGATTATTTTCGATTTCCGTAATCACTTTTGAAGCAAAACCCACACACCTTTCATGATAACCCATAACCCTAATATTACCATTAGATGTATAACTCGTTGGAATGAATGACTGTATATCAATATTAGATTTCTTATATATTTTCAGATATCAATTCAATCCATTATTTAAAGTGGAACCAGTTATATTATTTATTCACATGATGGTCAATTGATGCATTATCAATATATTCTATGACACAGGGTATACCCTTTTTACCCCCAATACTAATTTATATTTCTTCAAAATAGTGCTCCCAGAAATGGTGGAAGAAATACCCATGTCACCTGATCTACATATACATTTTATCACAGTAATATTCTGGACACATAAAACAAAGGTCACTCCTATGATTGTACCAAAGCCTAAATGGAAAATGAGCATGGATTACTAAATGCACCCATGTCCAGGTTGCCTAATGCTCTCAAATGTCAATCCTATTGGTGACTACATATTTGTTTCTTTCTAACATTATATATCCAAACTCAACCCTGTTGAAAATGTCTAGTCCTATGACTCAGTTTATACTTTGCCTGATTTCCTAATGTCTCTATTAATATCTGCTTTCCTCCATATTTTCCCCAGTTCATCATCGTGACTGACTCTTCACATGTGCTAACATTTACATTCACTCTCAACTGAAACCATATTGCTAAAGAACTTTTGGTCCAGATCCTATACTCACTCTTCTTCCTAAAACTACTATCTCCTGTTCCTACCGAGTATTCCTTTTTGACTTGATGTTCTCTTCTACATTCAATCATTCAAGGTACATGGTCCTATGCCATTGTATATCGATTTATCTGAGACATCTATTCAGAACGTAATTCAACGCTAAGTATCCCAATCAAGTTCCCATGCCCTTCTCGGCTTCAAATCTTAACTAGATTTCTGTTTTCATACTTATATTTCACCTATATATTCTTGTAAATATCACGGGTTCCCGATACTGTTATTCAACCCTCAGAATGATTCCTCACCCAAATCGAACCTGTTATTCACCCTAATCATACACTCTTCCCTCAATCTAACTTTACAGAAGAGCAGGGAAGGAGTTGGTATTTCAATACAGGAATGTAGGCGATCTTCCACCTATTGAGAACCTCAAATGTCCTACATAAATGACACCTGGATAAGTTGTAGGCAGCTATGAAAGACCTGAGAGAGCAAAAGTCATCTTCCATGGAAAACAACCTGGTCAGGATGTAGGGATATGTATGAATCAGCCTCTCACTTATTAATGTAGAGAAGATGGACCAAACCAGGCCTGTGTGGAGAGCTGTTCCTGTGTGCCTATGGTTGATATACCATTCTAACTTGTGAAAGTGTCACAGGAAGCAGGGGCAGCCTCCATCTCATGGGACCCTTGGAGTCAACTCTTAGGACAAAGTGGTTGCCAAGGCAGTGAACTCATTCAATTCCTGAAGGAAGTGACTTACGTCACTTCCGTGGTGATCAAACTCTCTGAACTTAGATCCAGTAAGCCAGGCACCCAGAGCCAGTCCAAGTCCCAGTCTTAGTGGTCTCACTTGTTTTGATTTTCCAAGGATAGAGTCAATCTTTCTTGATACCTACCGATGTGGGAATGGCCAAATAACAGGAAAGCTCTCAAGAGGGGCCTTTTCTGAGCAAGCAGGTAGAGGCTCACCCCTGGCTTCTGACAAGTTCACAGAGTTGACCAAGGAGACCTAATCTCATACAGGACAGGCCATCTCAGGGGAACATATTGTGGCCCACCAGTCAGAGGACACTCCGGATAGTCAAAGACCCATTTGAGGGAAGGAGGTGCCTTTGTTATGTGGGTGTGGTTTTTTGGTTTGTCTCATATTCTGAGAATATGTAGGAAAGGTGGTTTGTTTGGTTTGTAGTGAACTGTTTTTAATAAGTCATTTGACAAGGCGACTGTTTCTATGTCTGTGTATCGCACTGTGTCCGTGGTTGTAGACATTAGAAAAGAGAATGATTCAATGGATGTGTCCTGTCTGGTAGAAAGCTTCCCAGCATTCATCCTGCCCGATTTATGTATGGACTTTGGCTTGCCTTATCGATGGGCAACACCTGCTAATTTCCTAAGTTGCTGTTTTCTTCCTGAATTCTGGCCACTCTCCAGAAGAGGCTCATGGTTTTGTGTCCAAGATATGAATCACTTCCAAGGTCTGTGACATGGCTATGTTCTGGATAGCTGAAGTGAATGGCGAGAATCTCAGAAAACTCAGATCACTGTGACCAGAAAAGTCTCAGTGGATAAACCCTGCTTTGGGACATTTGCTTACATATTGTTCTGTTACCCTGAATGTCAGGTAGTTCTTTGCCTCAGGCCACCCCTTTGTGAAACCTGAAGAAAACAGTTTTCAAATGGAAATGAATGGAAATCACCTGTGGCTCTTTGCTTAATTGCTTTGGAAAGGGATGTGTCTGAATCAGCCTCTTAGCTCTGTGTGAGGCTGTTGATTAAATTCTCAGCCCCTTATGGATCTAAAGAAAGATCCCATGTGTGCATCCAAAACCAAAATGGCCGAAAGTACAGTCATTGCAGATGAAGTCTTTCGCCTTCCTCTGTAAGGTTCCTGACCTCTATAAAGTGAGAATAGGGAAGATAGACCAAGCCAATTGATGTCTCCTTTTGGAAAAATTGTACCACCAATGAGAGCATCAGCAAAATTACCCCAACACTACCACAAGTCGCTGCACCAACAGATAGTTCACAATGCATACATGTTAGTTCACAATGCATACAAGTGATATATATTCCAGGCAAGTTCTGCAAGCAGTTCAGTGATGGCTATTGCAGAAGCTGTAGATTGGTTTTATCTTTGTCTTCACCAGCACTGGGTTGAAGATTGGAATTCTGGCAATAATGGCTAAAGAAAAAATTACTTACCATTCCAGAAGGCACTAAAAAACCCAATTATCTTAACAATTTACATTATCTTGAAGAGAATTATTAAATATAATGAAAAGGAAAGGTGAAAGTCAACAAACAGTTCTGCTAAACTCCTTTTTTTGTTCACATATTAAAACAATCCTCAACAGTTATTTACCCAATTTAAATTAAACTATTTAAATCACGTGAATAAAAAAAAATTGGATCCATTTTTTCATGAGCGCACATCATATATGATATATGGATATATGTACATTCAAACATAAAACACAAAACACAAGTGTGCACAAATAATATAATATATACAACACATAACATAATAGTAAAGGCCTTATAACTTTTTACAGGTGAAATCACCATTGGAATGTCTAAAAACTCTATAGTCAAAAAATAGAACTAATCAGCAAAACATTAACCTAGGTCTGTATGAGCTCAAAAAAAAAAAAAATAGAAAATAGAACTTCATGATGTGGGAAAGGGCAATAATAAAATAGATATTGAAAAAAGCATCCTGGTTCTGTCGCAGATGTAAGGATAGCCAAACTGGAGTTTTGGATATCAGCTGTTATGAATTTGAGCCAAATCATCTTCTTTTTGGTCTATAGAAATCACTTTAGTTAATTTCTCTGGAATCCATATTGCCTGCTGTTCTTCCTGTGGAAACACACAAACAGACCCCTGACTAAAGACAATCACTGGGTCAGGACTTTAGTTAATCTCTCCAAAATCCAAATCAGCTGCTGTTCTTCCTGTGGAAACACACAAACAGACGCCCGACTCCAGACAATTACTGGGTCAACACTTTTCCATTGTCCTATTAGAATATCCTTCCAAAGGACCTTGGGCTTATGCACATTTTTTGGAAACATATGCCTTTCCACAGCACTAAGTCCTGATGAATCCAAGTTTAAAAAGTTTAGAGTAAAAAGCGTTAATTTAAGTTTATCTTTGGGGAATATATACCCCTTCTCAATTCCGTCTTTGTGCTTTAATAAGTACATTTTTATTGTTTGATGTGCTCTTTCAACTATGCCTTGTCCCTGTGGATTGTATGGGATTCCTGTTATATGAGTAATGCCAAATGATGAGCAAAATTGTTTAAAAGAGTTAGAAGTGTAACCGGGGGCATTATCTGTTTTTAACTGTTTTGGAATGCCCACAGTGGCAAAATTTTGTAAGCAATGAGCTATAACATCTTTAGTTTTTTTCTCCAGCATGAAGGGAGCCCATTAAAAATCCAGAACAAATATCAACTGTAACATGCAAATATTTTAATTTTCCAAATTCTGGCAAGTGTGTGACGTCCATCTGCCAAATATGGTTAGGTATCAATCCTCTAGAATTGACTCCAAGATTAACTTGTGGTAAAAAGGTCACACAATTTTGACATTGTTTTATAATTTGTCTAGATGTTCCTTAGTTTTTTTGAAATGCTTTTGTAAAGTATAAGCATTGACATGGAACTTTTTAAGAAAATTTATTGCTTCTTCTAGTGTAAAGAAAATATGTATGTATGTCAATTGTAGTTTTATCTGCTAAATCATTGCCCAAACTAAGGGCTTTAGGCAATCCTGTATGTGCCCTGATATGTCCTATAAAGAATGGATCTTTTCTGTCCCAGATTAGACTTTGTATAGTGGAAAGCAAAGAGAAAACAGTAGAGAAAGGGGAAATCCTACCAGCATCTTCAAGGGATACTATAGCATTAACTATATACTGACTATCGGAAAATAAATTAAATACAGAATCTTTAAAAATCACAAAAGCTTGTAATACTGTACTAAGCTCTACCTTGTGAGCTGATTGTTTTGGTACTAAAAATATAAAAGTTGGATCAGGTGTAACTATTGCTGTTGTACCATTATTTAACCCATCGGTGAATATATTTGGAGCATTCATGATAGGTGTTTTCTTGTCATTTTTGGAAAAATTACAGGATGCGATGACCAAAAAGACAATAAAAGATAAGATGGTAAGTGGTTATCAAATGAAACATTAGATTTACACACGATTATTGCCCAAGTATTTAACTAATTAGCTAATTCATCAATTTGATTCATAGTATATGGAGTAATAATTTTATTGGGTGAAATTCCACACACACTCTTTTTGCTGCTTTTATTCCTATGAGTATTAATTCTCCCTCAGGCTCAGGATAGCAAGTAATAATAGTGTTAGAAGAATAAGATAAATGTATCCATAATAATGGACCTTCTTCCCAAAATACTCCTGTAGAAATATTTTTTTTTGTTGTTAGTACAATAAATAATAAATGCAAAATTATATCAACTCTATCCAAAAGCATATTTCCCATATATGTTTCAATGATTTTTATTGCTTTTCTTGCTTCAGGCATTAACATTCTGAGTGAATTTGGATCTCATGGTCCTTTTAGGATATCAAATAAAGGTCCCAACTCTCCTGTTGGTATACCTAGATGAGGCCTTATCCAATTTAAGTCTCCTAATAACTCTTGAAAGTCATTAATTGATTTGAGTTGATCTACTCGTATTTGAATTTTTGGTTGACTGACCATGGTTGAGGATAATAGAGCTACTAAATAGTTAATTGGAAAATTTAATTGTATTTTACCTATTGCTATCTCTAGGTTATAATTTTTTAATACGTTTGTAAGTGTGGCATACCATTCTAGCAATGGGTTTTTAACTTTGTGTGCTAATAATACATCATCCATATAGTGAAAAATTTGTATTTCAGGAATTTGATTTCTAACTGGCTGGATTACTTTGTTAACATAAATTTGACGCATAGTTGGGCTGTTAGCCATCCCTTGAGGGAGTACTTTCCACTCATATCTCTTGTCAGGACCTTCATGATTCAGTGCAGGTATAGTAAATGCAAAACTTGGAATATCCTCAGGATGAATTGGAATTGAAAATAAAACGATCTTTAATATCTACAACGAAAACATACCAAGTTTTTGGCAAAGCACACAATTGAGTAATCTCTGATTGAGCAGGTCCCATAAAAACCATCCCATTATTAATGGCTCTTAAATCTTGCAATAATCTCCATTTACCAGATTTCTTTTTAAGGACAAAAATGAGAGTATTATGGGGAGACACAGAAGGTTGTATATGTCCTTCCGCTAATTGTTGTTTGACCAGGTCATGGGCTACTTGTATCTTTTCTTTAGTCAGGGGCCACTGAGGAACCCATACTGGTCTTTCTGATTTCCAAGTAATATTTATTGTCTCAGTGGCCCTTTCTGAAAATCCAACCCATATCTATCTGTTCCTTGATCTTTTTGTATTGGTGTTGCTATACCTTGTTCTTGCTTTTCTAATCTTTTTCCTTTCCTAAAATCTTGTCTAGCCATAATAGTGGGTGAATTTTGATTGATGTTATTTGTTAATGTCAAACCTAATTGATCTAGGACATCTCATCCTTATAAATTTACGGGAAGATGTTCCAATACATATGGCTGTATAGTTCCTTCACATCCTTCAGGATCCTTCCAATCTAATACCGTTGCACTTTTATGGGGATTAGTCGCCACTCCTAGGCCTCGAAGCGTTTGAGTGGCTTGTTGTAATGGCCAATGTTTTGGCCATTCTTGACGACAGATGATGCTAAGGTCTGCACCTGTATCCAGTAGCCCATTGAATTCATGTCCTTGAATATTTAGTTTTAGCATGGGGCGAGAATATAAATTTAAAGAAAGCATAGCCCAATCTACACCTGTGGAGCCTAATCCTTTGGAACCCCTTTCTACAGCATAACTGTAAAATTTATCATGTGGGCTGGGTATTATTATTAATTGTGCTATTCTATCTCCTGGAGAAATTACTGATATACCCTTTGGAAAACTGGCTATAATTTTTATTTCACCTTCATAATCGGGATCAATTACCCCAGGACTCATCATAAGTCCTTTTAGAGTAGAAGAGCTGCATCCCAATAATAAGCCTACTGTTCTTTTGGGAAGAGGTCGTTTCACCCCTGTGGGAATGATTTGAACTCCCATCTCTGGAGTTAGTATTGATCTGGCGGAGGCACAGATGTCCAACCCTGCGCTCCCTCTGGTTTGTCTGATGAGGGATCTGATGAACAATGTGTCGTGGGCACTACACTGATGGGGTTGCTGGTTTCCTCCAGTGCTCCATATATTTGCGGTTTCGGGCCCCAGAGCATTGGGCCCCCCTGTCCATTTTTTGGCAATGGAGCCGGATGCCTTTCTTCATGATATCGTGGATAAACACCAGGTGCTTGTTTGTTTTTTGATAATGAAGTACCCTCTATGGTGGTTTGAGAATGGTATTCATTAGCCCAATGTCTCCCTCTACGTCATTGTGGCCAAATACCCGGTATTCTAGTCCTTTGATACCTAGTTTTGTTAAACCCTCCTCCTATGGGGCAATTCCTTTTAAAAAGTCCTGTTTGTTCACAATTGTAGCATGTTCTTGGCCTGTCTTCTAAAGCCTGTTTTACTAAAGCTGCCACAATTTGCCCTTTTTCATTAATGTCTCTGGCATCTAAAGCCTGTTTTATTGCAGCTGCCACGACTTGCTCTTGTTCATTAATGTCTCTACCAAATTTAATAAATGTGTTTAAATCTTCATGTTTCCATGGTCTAATGATACCTCTGCAGCAATGATTCGCTTGGTCATAAGCCAGTTGTTTTAATAATGGCATTGCTTGTTCTGTATTTCCAAAAACTCTGTAGCTGTTTCAATAAGCCTATCTACAAATCCAGCGTAAGATTCATTAGCTCCTTGTATTACTTTAGATAATTGACCTTGTAAACCTCCATGTCCTTGTAAAGTCTTCCATGCCCTAACTGCCTCTACAGCAATTTGTGCGTATATGCCAGGATCATATGGAATTTGTTGTTGCTGATCCTCATAAGGTCTCTTTTCTAACAACAAATCTAGATTTCTCTGAGGATAACCAGCTGCTGCATTTCGCCTAGACATCTCTTTGCAAAATTCCTCATTGGCAACCTTCCATAATAGGTATTGACCTCCATTTAGCACAGCTTTACACATATTAGCCCAATCTGCTGGCGTCATGTTCAAGGTGTTAATAGATTCGACCAAGCTTACAATGAAGTGTGCTTGAGGACCATATGTTGTTACAGCCTCTTTTAGCTGCTTCACTATTTTGAAATTTAAAGCATGGTGAATTCGCTGCCCTCCTACCTCAAATACAGGGCATGTTAATACTTGAGATCCTGTCTCAGGATCCGAACTATCAACTGTTGGGGTTGGGGGCCTCCCAGCACATGGAGGTGGCCTTGTTAGTTGGACATTTACATCCTCTGGTGACAGAAAGGTGTTAGTAGCAGTCTCCTTTTTTAACTTTGCCCCTGATTGCTTTTTATGCTCTAAACTTGGTTCCTCTATCTTTGTCTGAACTGAAGGCTTTGGACTAAGCAAACCAGATATGAACGTCCACAATGGCAATGTGCCAACTGGCATAGTCCCTCGGCTGCTCTTTTCTAATCCTTTTAAATCTTCACCATGATGGTTCCATTGTGATATATTTAATAACTCCTCCTTCAAAAGCCATGGGCTACATTTTTGTATTGTATCAACAAATTCCCTGACTGTCCTTGATATTTCTGAGATGCCTCCTTTCTCTAACAATTTATTTAACACTCTTTCAGTTTGTTTTTTTACTAATTTCTGATCCCGTATTTCTATTATAATACAACCCAACAAGATGACGCCAAACAAAACTGAGACAGAATGAATTAAAAAGGGAACAACAAAAAGTCATTATAGCCTTTCTATCCTCCTGACATGTGCATCCGTCCTTTATACCTATCTGTTCCTCAGACGTAAATAGTTTTTTCTCAGATGTGAGTGGTTTTTCTTCCATCCCACTCATCTCCAGGAACAGGCAACTTAAAACAAAAGTGAAGCAAAACAAAGGAGTCATCTTAAAATGGCTACCCATCCTTTCACCTTGCCCACAGGGGCAAGCAGTTTACCTTATCACTTACCCTCAGTCGTTCCCCATGTGAGCCACAAAATGCTGCAGTCTGGCTGGGCATGATTCAGGAGCCACTTGTCAAAAAAAAAAAAAAAACTAACTTTATTTTTAGAACCACACACGGCAAACAAAACAACTCCTCAGGAAAAACCCTCAGAGCCCAACTGCCACTACTGGCTTCCTTGTAAAGTCTCTCTCACACACACAAGCCTCTTCACCTGCCACAATCCTACTGCTCTTGAGGCCGATTGGCTGGGTGGAGCCAAAAAAGTTCCCCAAGGAGGAGCTCCATGGTCTGAAAGGGCAGGGAAACAGCCCAATGAGCATCACCACAGAGGAGCCAATCAGCTAGATGATGCTGAGGTCGCTGTGAGCCAATAATCAGCCGGCAGCTGGAAATTTGCTGGCAGCTGGAAGTTTGCTGGGGCCCCTTCAGCTGTGGCTCTCAACAAATTCCTGTCTCATTTCTCTGTAGCCTATTCAGCACATGTATTTTTATATGCACATATAGTATCCTATCTGTTATCACATGTACATTTTTGTGAGGTGGCTGACTTGGCAGATACAAATTATGAGAAGAGATCACTCCTCCTAAACATTGTTGGAACTGAAAATTCAAAATATGGGTGAGCTTCCTAGTAGAATAACATTATACATAAATCCATTTTCAGTGAAATAAATATTTTTGCATCTGTGGATGACATATATATTTCATGATGAATTTTGATTGGAATAGACACTCTACAAATTTTTCAAAATATGAAATATATGAGTCTTATTATACACTCCTTAAAATCATTCATATTCATGTATGTGGATTTATGATCAACTTTTCACAAGATAATTCTCAGAAATATTCATCAACCTGAAATACATATTTGTTACCTAGTACTGAAAGATAACTTCAGTGGATGGTGCATACAAATCCTAATATTTCTACAGTAATACCCAGTTTAATATCAATGCAAGTAGTTTCCTATGGGACATGATGTGTATTTTCCGGTTCATTTTTATTCAACAGTGGTACATTACTATTTTCTCAGTTTATGCACATCATAGGATATATATTTTATCCACAAGTTCACAAATTTATAGGCATTTGTTTCAATTTCAATCACTTCCTGCTTCAGAACACATATATTCCTCCAGATTTTTTGACTGGTCTTTTCATGAGACTTCTTTTCAAACACATTATTTTCGATTTCCATAATCACTTTTGAAGCAAAACTCACACATTCTTCTTGATAAACCATAACCCTAATATTACCGTTAGATTTATGACTGGTTATAATGAATGTATGTATATCAATTTAAGATTTCCTTTACATTTTCAGATATTAATTAAATCAATTATTTAAAGTTGGAACCAGTTACATTATTTGTTCACAGTATGGTCTATTCATGCATTATTTCTATATTCATAGACACATGGTACACCTCTTTGTTCCCCCAATACGAATTTATACGTCTTCAAAATATTGCTCCCACTAATGGTGGAAGAAATACTCATGTCACCTAATCTACATATACATTTTATCACAGTAACATTCTGGACACAGAAAACAAAGGTCACTCTTATGATTGTACCAAAGCCTAAAAGGAAAGTGAGCATGCATTACTAAAAACATCCATGTCCAGGTTGCCTAATGCTCTCAAATGTAAATCCTATTGTTGACGATATATTTGTTTCTTCCTAAGATTATATATTCAATCTCAAGCCTGTTGAAAATATCTCATCCTATCCCTCACTTTAAACTTTGCCTGATTTCTTAAAGTCTCTATTGACATCTGCTTTCCTACATATTTTCCCCAGTTCTCATTGTGACTGACTCTTCACATGTGCTGATATTTACATTCACTCTCTACTTGAAAACCTATTGCTAGAGAACTTTTTGTCCAAATCCTATACTCACTCTTGTTTCTAAACCTAGCAACTATCTTCCTAATCCTACGGACTTTCTTTTTTTAATTGGATGTTCTCTTCAACATTCAATCATCCAAGGTACAAGGTCCTATGCCATTGAATATCGATTTATCTGAGACATCTGGGCAGGACATAACTCAAACCTAAGTAACCCACTCAAGGGCCCAATGCCCTTCTGGGCTTCAAATTGTACCTAGATTTCTGTTTTCATACTTGTATTTTACCTATATATTCTTGTAAATATCCCAGTCTCCCAATACCATTATTCATCCTTCAGAATGATTCCTAACCAAAATCGAATATGTTATTAACCCTAACCATAGACTTTTCCCTCAATCTAACTTTACACGTGAGCTGGGAGAGTGTGATCAGGAAAGTCTCAGTGGAGAAACCCTGCTTTGGGCCATTTGCTTACCTATTGTTCTGTTGCTCAGAATATCAGGAAGTTCTTTGCCTCAGGTCACCCCTTTGTGAAGCCTGAAGAAAGCTGTTTTCAAACGGAAATGAATGAGCATCACTTGTGGCTCTTTGCGTCAAATGAGTTCTTCAAGCCATGAAGAGGTGCTTGGGTTTTCTCATGACGCCAAATCACATAAAGAATCTATACCTATCAGTCAGTAGTAGTCAGTCAATATTGCTCCTAAAAATGGTGGAGAAATACTCATGTCAAATGATCTACATATATATATATATATATATATATATATATATATATATATATATATATATATATATATTTAATCACAGAAATATTCTGGGCACAGAATTCAAAGTTCACATTTATCATTGTACCAAAGCCTAAATGGAAAGTGAACATGGATTACTAAAAATATCATGTCCAGGTTGCCTAATGCTCTCAAATGTAAATCCTATTGGTGACTACATATTTGTTTCTTCCTAAGATAATATATTCAACCTCAACCGTGTTGAAAATGTCTAATCCTATCACTCACTATATACTTTGCCTGATTACCTAATGTCTCTATTTATATCTGCTTTCCTACATATTTTCCCAATTTCATCATTGTGACTGACTCTTCACATGTGCTGACATTTAAATTCATTCTCTAACCGAAAACCTATTGCTAAAGAACTTTTGTTGCAAATTCTACATGCACTCTCCTTCCTAATCCTAACTACTATCTTTCTAATCCTACTGACTATCCCTTTTTGACTGGATGTTCTTTTCTACATTCAATCATCCAAGGTACAAGGTCATATGCCATTGTATATCGATTTATCTGAGACATCTGTTCAGAAGTTAATTCAATGCTAAGTATCCCAAGCAAGGGCCCAATGCCCTTCTGGGCTTCAAATCATACTTAGATTTCTGTTTTCATGCATACATTTCACCTCTATATTGTTATAAATATCGCAGGTTCCCAATACCATTATTCACCCAGCAAAATGATTCCTAACCCAAATCGAACCTGTTATTAACCCTAACCATACAGTATTCCCTCAATCTTACTTTACAGAAAAGCAGGGAAAGAGTTGGTCTTATAATACTGGAATATAATGGATCTTCCACCTGGTGATAACCTCAAATGTCCATGGCGAAATGATCCCTGGAGAATATGTAGGCAGCTATGAAGGACCTGAGAGAGCAAAAGGCATCTTCCATGGCAAATGGCTTGGTCAGGATAAAGGGTTGTGTCTGAATCAGCTTCTATTCTTAAAGCAGAGAACATGAGCCAACCCAGGCCTGTGTGTAGATCTGTTCCTGGGAGATTATGGTTGATATACAATTCAAACTTGTTAAAGTGTCACAGGAATTAGGGCCAGCCTCCATCTCATGGGAACCTTGGAAGCAACGTTTGGACAAAGTGGTTGCCAAGAGAGTGACCTCATTCAGTTCCTGAAGGAGGAACTAAAAACAGTTCCATCACACTTCAGTGGTGATGGAACTCTCTGAACTTGGGATCCAGGATGCCAGGCACCCATAGCCAGTCCCAGTCCCAGCCCCAGTGGTCTCACTTGTTTGGATTTACAAAGACAGAGTCACTCTTTCTTGGTACCTACAGATGTGAGGAAGGCCAAATGCAAGAAAGCTCTGAAGCAGAGCTTTTCCTGAGAAAGCAAGTAGAGGCTCACCCCTGGCTCCTGACAACTTCACGGAGTTGGCCAAGGAGACCAGATCTAAGACAGGACAGGCCATTTCGGGGGAACATTATTGGCCCACAAGTCAGAGGACACTCCGGATAGTCACAGACCTACCTGGGCGAAGGAGGTGCCTTTTTTTTTGTGGTTATGAGTTTGTGGTCTTGTGTCATGTTCTTAGAATAGGTAAAAAAGTAGGTTTGTTTAGTTTGGAGTGGACTGTTTCTAATAAGTCGTTTGACAAGGCGAGTGTTTCTATGTCTGTGTATCACATTGTGTCCGGGGTTGTAGACATTAAAAAAAATGCATCAATGGATGTGTCCTATCTAGTAGAAAGCTTCACAGCATTTATCCAGCCAAATTGATGAATGGACTGTAGCTTGCCTTATGGATGGGCAACACCTACTATCTTTCTAAGTTCCTGTTTTCTTCCTGAATTCTGGCCACTCTCCAGAATAAGCCCATGGTTTTGTGTCCAAGATATGTACCCCCTCCAAACTCTGTAACATGGCCATGAACTGGATAGCTGAAGTGAATGGCGAGCATCTCAGAAAACTCAGATATCAGTGTGACCAGGAAAGTCTCAGTGGAGAAACCCTGCTTTGGGCCTTTTGCTTACCTATTGTTCTGTTGCACTGAATGTCAGGAAGGTCTTTGACTCAGGCCATCCCTTTGTGAAGCCTGAAGAAAACAGTTTTCAAATGGAAATGAATGGGTATACCTGTGGCTCTTTGCTTAATTGCTTTGGAAAGGGATTGTCTGAATCAGCCCCTTGGCCCTGAGTGAGGCTGTGGCTTAGATTCTCAACACCTGATGGATTTAAAGAAATTTCCCATGTGTGCATCCCAAACCAAAATGGCCAAAAGAGCAGTCTTTGGGATGAAGTCTGTCGCCTTCCTCTGTAAGGTTCCTGACCTCCATCAAGTGAGAATAGGGATTCTTTGAGTGAAATGAATTTTTCCAACTTACAGAGGCTAGGCTATAGGTGCTTGGGTTTTCCATGACTCCAATTCAAATAAAGATTCTAAACCCCACGGTCAGTTGGCCTCAAATTGGAGAAGTGGACCTGAATTAATGACAGGAGTATTTGATTACTCCAGGTTCACAGCAAGTGTCCAGGCCACCCTGACTTTAGGCAAATGAGAGGAAAGGGAACATATTTTGGACACTGTCTTGGTCTGCGCACCTTATGGAAACCTCCAGCCAGTGGTTATGATGAGTGTCTATATAAAAGAAGATGAGGGCCATATGGGAGTGTTTTGGTTTTAACTGTGGTCATTTGTGTGGTGGTTGGAAGAGATGACTTTGTCCACCTGGGCTTGAACTCTGGTATGATTCCCCTTAGAGACTGAGTTTTAGAACTGACCTCAGAGAAGTATTGCAATAAATAGTGTTGCAATTTTAGGAGGCCATGCATGAGAATCGCCCTTGGAAAATGAGATCTATTCCCAGGATGGCTTTCCACAGAGCTTGGGAAATCTAAGCCACGATATCCCAATATTTTATTCTTAAAGACTTTGCAGCCATAGTTGAGATTCCAAACACTCATGGACCTCACATTTTAGACCTCAATGGTCCTGGATTCATGTGACCTTTTGGCCACTCTTTGGAAAGGCTTGCCTGTGAGAGTTCTCCAGAGCTTTCATTTAAATGAGCTTCCTCACCATTTAATGGTTCCTGAATGAATTGAAACCCACAGTGCCTCAAACTTCATCTTTGAAAAATGGTGATATAAATACCATGAAACTTTTGAAATTCCCATGACCAGGTGGCACTGGAGAACCTGTGGATGTCCGGTTGCAGATCATGAGTGTACCAGACAGGGCCTTGATTGACTGGGTTTCGTGATAATGGTGTAGAACAGAGATGCCAATAAGTTGGAGCCTGCTGAGTAGTGAGTGTAGAGCAGTGGACTGTAGGTGTGTGAATAAATATTTTTGGTAGGACCACCTGGATCTGCCATTGGCTTCCAAAGACATGTGACTTGCATGGTGCAGGCAGCAGATCCTTATATGTAAAGGCATCTTGTTATATGGAGAGGTTTCAGGGCAATGTTCAGAATCAGGTTGCTATAGTCAAGGGGAAAACTATTTGGAATAGAAGCATGGTTTGTACATTCTCTTGGAGACCTTGACAAACCACACGTGACAGAACTCCCTCCAGCATTTTGTCCCAGTTCAACTCCTTGTATTTCGTGAAGCCAATGTCAAACTCCCAGTGCAGCAGTAAGAAACACCACTAAAACTGGAGGATGACCAACTGACTTCACAGACAACACGGGGAGACACTTAGCTCCCAGTGGCCACAGTTTACCGACAAAGAGAGAATTCATAACTGCTGTCTCATGTTCATTAGAAAATAAGTAACCATGTCATCCAGGTCACATAAATGCAGACCCAGATTTGATGGGGTCACTACAAATGAAGCTAATTCTCCTAACAATTACATATATTTCATGTGCCCAACCTCAGAGGAAGTTTCTCAAGAAGTCTTTAGGCCAGCACAGCTCCATGTTTGTGGAGTATTTACTCTCTCCCTTACTTTTGGAAACTGTTCTACCACCTCCAGTGTTGTGAACTCCTGAGCATTTTCCATTCCACATATGTATTCACATATTTTCTAACTCCTCTCAACTAATTGTGTCTTACTTGGAGCAATGGTTATGTCAAGGCTTCGTTCTGGATGAGAGTGGGAAGATTTTTGTGTAGCACATATTTGCATACACATTAGATTCATTTTCCTATTTTCCATTTGAAATACTGAATCCCTGACACTAACCCATACCCTACTAGACTCTGACTACTAATCTTAATATAATGGAGAAAAAGAAACCTAACTAAATAGAAATACAGGCCTTTCATAGGAAGCATGGTGTATGCTTGGATTTGCCTTCTGCTTTATCAAGAGTATGTGTTATAAATCTAGTCAAGTTTTCATTGTAGTATTTTTCCCTGAGCTTTTAAAGTTAACATATATGTAAATTCCTGTCTCTCTTTTTCTGTAGCCTATTTAGTACATGTATTTTTTTAAGCATATATAGTATCCTACCTGGTAACACACGTATATTCTTGTGAGCTCACTGACTTTGGATATAAAAATTGTGAGAAGAGATTACTTCCCCTAAATACTGATGGAACTGAAAATTCAACCTATGGGTGAGCTTCCTAGTGAAAAACATTATACATAAATCCATGTTCAGTAAAATGAATATTTTTGGACATGTGGATGTATTATATTTCGTGATGAATTTCAATTGGCATATATATTGCTAAATATTAATGTGTGTGTGTGTGTGTGTGTGTGTCTATATATATATATATATATATATATATATATATATATATATATATATATATATACTCTCCAGATTTTCCAAAATATGAAATAAGTGTGTCTTATTATACATTCCCTAAATTCATTCATGTTCCTGTATGAGTCAGTCTTTCTTGGTACCTACAGATGTGAGGAAGGCCAAATGCAAGAAAGCTCTGAAGCGGGGCTATTCCTGGGAAAGCAGGTAGTGGCTCACCGCTGGCTCCTGACAACTTCACAGAGTTGGCCAAGGAGACCAGATCTGAGACAGGACAGGCCATTTTGGGGGAACATAGTATGGCCCAAAAGTCAGAGGACACTCCGGATAGTCACAGACCTACTTGGGGGAAGGAGGTGCCTTTGTGGGTGTGGGTGTGGGTTTGTGGTTTTGTCTAATGTTCTGAGAATAGGTAAGAAAGGCGGTTTGTTTACTTTGGAGTGAACTGATTCTAGTAAGTCGTTTGACACGGCGAGTGTTTCTAGGTCTGTGTATCCCACCGTGTATGTGGTTGTAGACTTTAGAAAACAGAAAGCTTCAATTGATGTGTCCTGTGTAGTAGAAAGCTTCCCAGCATTCATACTTCCCAATTTATGAATGGACTGCGGCTTGCCTTATCAATGAGCAACCCCTGATATCTTACTAAGTTTCTGGGTTTTTTTCTGAATCCTGGCCACTCTCCAGAATAGGCTCATGATATTGTTTCCAAGATATGTACCACCTCTAAACTCAGTGACATGGCCATGTACTTGATAGCTGAAGGGAATGGCGAGCGTCCCAGAAAACTCAGATATCTGTGATCAGGAAAAGTCTCAGTGGAGAAACACTGCTTTGGGCCTTTTGCTTACCTATTTTTCTGTTGCCCTGAATGTCAGGATGATCTTTGCCTCAGGCCACCCATTGGGAAGCATAAAGAAAACAGTTTTCAAATGCAAATGAATGGGCATCACATGTGGCTCTTTGCTTAATTGCTTTGGAAAGGAATGTGTCTGAATCAGGCTATAGGTCCTCTGTGAGGCTGTGGCTTAGATTCTCAGCACCTGATGCATCTAAAGAAAGATCCCATGTGTGCATCATAAACTACATTGGCTAAAAGAGCATTCATTGTGGAAGAATTCTCTCTCCTTTCTCTGTAAGGTTCCTGACCTCCATCAAGTAAGAATACGAACCTTTGGTTCAAATAAGATCTTCAAAGCCCTGCAGAAACTAGCCCATAGGTGCTTGGGTTTCAACTGAATCCAAATCACATGAAGAATCTATACCTGGTGCTGGGGATGTGGCTCACGCCCTAGCGTGCTCGCCTGGCATGCGTGCGGCCCGGGTTCGATCCTCAGCACCACATACAGACAAAGATGTTGTGTTCGCCAAATACTAAAATACTCCCCGTCTTTTCACTCTCTCACTCTTTCTAAAAAAAAAAAAAAAAAGAATCTATACCTGACAGTCAGTAGGCCTCATATTGGAGAAGCAGAGCAGTATTAACAGCAGGCCTATTTGATCATTCCTGGTTCCCAAGATGGGTGTCCAGGCCAACATGTCTTTATGCAAATGAGGGGCAAGGGAGGTTATTTTGGACACTGTCTTGTGCTGCACCCCTCATGGAAAACTCCAGCCAGAGGTTATGATGAGTGTCTGTATGGACGAAGATGAGGGCCATGTGGGAGTGTTTTGGTTTAAATTGTGGTCATTTGTGTGACAGTTGGAACAGATGCCTGGGTCCACCTGGACTTGAACTCTGGTGTGATTCCCCTTAGAGAATGAGTTCTGGAACAGACCTCAGAGAAGTACTGGCATAAATTGTGTTGGGATTTTATGAGGCCACGCATGAGAGTCACCCTTGGAAACTGAGATCTTGGCCCAGGGAGGCTTTTCCCAGAGCACTTGGAATCTCAGCCAGGATATCACATGATTTTATTCTGAAAAACTTGGCAGCCATAATTGAGAGTCAAAACACACATGGACATCACATTGTAGACCTCAATAGGCCTGGATTCATGTGACATTTTGGCCACTGTTTGGGAACCTTCCTGTGAGGGTTCTCCAGAGATTTCATTGAAATGAGCTTCCTCACCATTTAATGGTTCCAGAATAAATTGAAACCCACAGTGCCTCCAACTTCCTCCTTGAAAAGTGGCTAGATAAATACCATGAAATTTTTAAAATTCCCATGACCAGGTGGCACTGGAGAATCTTTGGATATCCTGAGGATGATCATGAGTATACCAGTCAGTGCCTTGATTGACTGGTTTTTATGAAGATGGTGCCGAACAGAGATGCCAAGAAGTTGAAGCCTGCTGAGGAGTGGGCATAGAGCAGTGGTGGGCAGGTGTGTGATAAAACATCTGTGGTGGGGCCATGTGGATCTCCCATTGGCTTCCAAATGCCTTGTGACAGACATGGTGCAGCCAGCAGTCCCTTCTATGTAAAGGCATCTTGTTATATGGAGAGGTTTCAGGGCAATGTTTAGAATCGGGTTGCCATGGTCATGGGGGCAAGCTATGTGGAATATAAGCCTGGTTGATGCATTCTTCTGCAGACCCTGACCTACCACAGGTGACAGATCTCCCTCACGCACTGGGTAACAGTTGAATTCTTTGTATTTCGTGAAGCAAATACAAAAATTCCATTTCAGCAGCAAGAAACACCACAAAAAGTGAAGGATGCCCAAATGGCTTCACAGTCCACATGTGGATACACTTAGCCCCCCGTGGCCACAGTTTACCCTAAAAGAGAGAATTCAACATTGCTGCCTCATGTTCATTGGAAAATAAGAAACCATGACCTCCAAGTCACATAGATGCAGACCCAGATTTGATGGTCTCACTACAAAGAAAGCTAAAATTCCCAACAACAACATATATTTCAAGTGCCCAACGTCAGAGGCAGATTCTCAAGAAGTCTTTAGGCCAGCAGAGCTCCATGGTTGTGGAGTGTTTACCCTGTCCCTTACTTTTGGAATCTCAGAAGGGAGGAAGATACACCAAGCCAATTGACGGCTCCTTTTGAAAAAATTGTACCACCAATGACATCATCAGCAAATATAACCCAACACTACCACAAGTTGCTGCACAAACAGATAGTTTACAATGCATACATGTGAGTTCACAATGTGTCCAGGCAAGTTCTGCAAGCAGTTCAGTGATGGCTATTGCAGAAGCTGTAGATTGGTTTTATCTTTGATTTCACCAGCACTGTGACGAAGATAGAAATTCTGGCAATAATGGCTAAAGAAAAAATTATGTAACATTCCAGAAAACACTGAAAGAAAACAATTTTCTTAACAATTTACATTGTCTTGGAGAGAATTATTAAATATAATGAAAAGGAAATGTGAAAGAAAACAAACAGATCTGTTAACCTCCTTTTTTGTTCACATTTTAAAACAATCCTCAACAGCTGTTTACCCAATTTAAATTAAACCATTTAAATAATGTCAATAAAAAAATATTTGGATCAATTTTTTCATGAGCCCTCATCATATATGATATATGGACATATGAACATTCAAACATATAACACAAAACACAAGTGTGCACACATAATATAATACATACAACACATAACCTAATAGTAAAGGCCTTATAACTTTTTACATGTGAAATCTCCATTGCAATGTTTAAAAACTCTATTGTCAAAAAATAGAACTGATCACCAAAACATTAAACTAGGTATGTATGAGCTCAAAAAAACAAAATAAAATGTGGGAAAAGGCAATAATAAAATAGATATTGAAAAAAGCATCCTGGTTCTATCTTAGATGTAAGGGTAGCCAAACTGGAATTTTGGATATCAGCTGATATGGACTTGAGTCAAATCATCTTCTTTTTGTTCTGTAGAAATCGCTTCAGTTAATCTCTCTGGAATCCAAATCGGCTGTTGTTCTCTCTGTGGAAACACACAAACAGGCCCCTGGCTCCAGACAATCATTGGGTCAGGACCTTGGTTAATCTCTCTGGAATCCAAATCGGCTACTGTTTTTCCTGTGGAAACAGACAAACAGACCCCCGACTCCAGACAATTACTGGGTCAGGACCTTTCCATTGTCCTGTTAGAATATCTTTCCAAAGAACCTTGGGCTTATGCACATTTTTTGGACACATATGCCTTTCCCCAGCACTAAGTCCTGATGAATCCAAATTTTAAAAGTTTAGAATAAAAAGGGTTATTTTAAGTTTGTCTTTGGGGAATATATACCCTTTCCCAATTGCGTCTTTTTTGCTTTAATAAGTACTTTTTAATAGTTTGATGAGCTTTTTCAACTATGCCTTGTCCCTTTGGATTGTATGGGATTAATGTTATATGAGTAATGCCAAATGATGACCAAAATTGTTTAAAAGAGGTAGAAGTATAACCAGGGGCATTATCTGTTTTTAACTGTTTGGGAACGCCCACAGTGGCAAAATTTTGTAAGCAATGAGTGATAATATCTTTAGTTTTTTCTCCGGCATGAAGGGTGCCCATCAAAAATCCAGAAGAAGTATCAACTGTAACATACAAATATTTTAATTTTCCAAATCCTGGCAAGTGTGTGATGTCCATCGGCCAAATATGATTAGGTATCAATCCTCTAGGATTGACTCCAAGATTAACTTGTGGTAAAAAGGTCACACAATTTTGACATTGTTTTATTATTTGTCTAGCTTTTTCCTTAGTTATTTTAGAAGGCTTTTGTAAGGTATTAGCTTTGACATGGAACTTTTTACGAAAATTTATAGCTTCTTCTAGTGTAGAGAAAATATGTATGTCATGTGTACTTTTATTTGCTAAATCATTGCCCAAACTGATGGCTCCAGGCAATCCTGTATGTGCCCTGATATGTCCTATGAAGAATGGATCTTTTCTGTCCCAGATTATACTTTGTATAGTGGAAAGCAAGGAGAAAACAGTAGAGGAATGGGAAATCCTACCAGCATCTTCAAGGCATACTATAGCATTAACTATATGCTGACTATCAAAAATAAATTAAATACAGAATCTTTAAACATCACAAAAGCTTGTAATACTGCATTAAGCTCTACATTTTGAGCTGATTGTTTGGGTACTAGAAATGTAAAAGTTTGATCAGGTGTAACTATTGCTGCTGTACCATTATTTGATCCATCAGTAAATATATTTGGAGCATTCATGATAGGTGTTTTTCTTGTCAATTTTGGAAAAATTAGAGGATGCGATGACCAAAAAGACAATAAAGGATTAGATGGTAAGTGATTATGAAATGAAACATTAGATTTGCACATGATTATTGCCCAAGTATTTAACTCATTAACTAACTCATCAATTTGATTCAGAGTATGTGGAGTAATAATTTTATTGGGAGCAATCCCAAGCACTCACTTTGCTGCTTTTATTCCTTTGGGTATTAATTGTCCTATAGCCTCAGGGTACCTAGTAAGAATAGTGTTAGGAGAATAAGATAAATGTATCTATAATAATGGACCTTCTTGCAAAAATACTCCTGTAGGAATATTTTTTGTTGGTAGACAATAAATAATAAAGGCAAACTTATATCAATTCTATCCAATTGCATATTTTCCATATATGTTTCAATGATTTTTAATGCCTTTCTTGCTTCAGGCGTTAACATGTACCGTGAATTGGGATATGATGGACCTTTTAGGATATCAAATAAATATCCCAACTCTCCTGTTGGTATACCTAGATAAGGCCTTATCCAATTTATGTCTCCTAATAACTTTTGAAAGTCGTTATGTGATTTGAGTTGATCTACTTGTATTTGAATTTTTGGTGGCGGTACATGGTTGAGGATAATAGAACACCTAAATAATTAATTGGAAAATTTAATTGTACTTTATCTATTGCTATATCTAGATTATTTTTTAATAAGTTTGTAAGTGTGGCATAACATTCTAGCAATGTGTTTTTAGCTTTGTGTGCTAATAATACATCATCCATATAGTGAAATATTTGTAGTTCAGGATTTTGATTTCTAAGTGGCTTGATTACTTTGTTAAAATAAATTTGACACATTGTTGGGCTGTTAGCCATCCCTTGAGGCAGTACTTTCCATTCATATCTCTGATCAGAACCTTCATGATTCAGTGCAGGGATAGTAAATGCAAAACGTGGACTATCCTCAGGATGAATTGGAATTGAAAAAAAAAAAAACCTTTAATATATATAAGTAATTTTGTTAAACCCTCCTCCTATGGGCAATTCCTTTTAAAATGTCCTGTTTGTTCACAATTGTAGCATGTTCTTGGCCTGGCATCTAATGCCTGTTTTAGTGCAGCTGCCACAATTTGCCCTTCTTCATTAATGTCTCTGGCATCTAAAGCCTGTTTTACTGCAGTTGCCACGACTTGCTCTTGTTCATTAATGTCTCTACATAATTTAATATATGTGTTTAAATCTTCATGTTTCCATGGTCTAATTATATCTCTGCACCAACTATTCGCTTGCTCATAAGCCAGTTTTTTTAGTAATAGCATTGCTTGTTCTGTTTTCCCAGAACCTCTGGTACCTGTTTGAATAAGCCTATCGACAAATTCAGCATAAAGTTAATTAGCTCCTTGTATTACTTTAGATAATTGACCTTGTAAACCTCCAAGTCCTTGTAAAGTCTTCCATGACTTAAATGCATCTACAGCAATTTATGCACATACACCAGAATCATATGCAATTTGTTGCTGCTGATCCTCATAAGGTCCCTTTCCTAACAACATATCTAGATTTCTCTGAGGATAACCAGCTGCTGCATTTCGCATAGCCGTCTCCTTGCAAAATTCCTCATTGTCAACCTTCCATAACAGGTATTGTCCTCCA
This sequence comes from Callospermophilus lateralis, assembly GCF_048772815.1. Lineage (NCBI taxonomy): Eukaryota > Metazoa > Chordata > Mammalia > Rodentia > Sciuridae > Callospermophilus > Callospermophilus lateralis. The sequence continues at coordinate 407,588 of NW_027514702.1, read as the reverse complement.
TTTAGCACAACGTTACACATATTAGCGCAATCCGCTGGCTTCATGTTCAAGTTGTTAATGGTTTCGACCATGCTTACAGTGAAGGGTGCTTGAGGACCATAGGTTGTTACAGCCTCTTTTATCTGCTTCACTGTTTTGAAATTTAAAGCATGGTAAACTCGCTGCCCTCCTACCTCAAATATAGGGCATGTTAATATTTGAGATCTTGTCTCAGGATCCCAACTATCAACTGTGGGGGTTGGGGGCTTCCCAGCATATGGAGGTGGCCTTGTTAGTTGGACACTTACGTCCTCTGGTGATAGAAAAGTATTAGTAGCAGTCTCCTGTAGAGGTGGTTCTGTTGGTTGGACACTTACACCCTCTGGTGATAGAAAGGTGTTAGTAGTAGTCTCCTGTTGTAAATTTCCCCCTGATGGCTTTTACTGTTTTACACTTTCTTTCTCTGTCTGACTAGCTTGAGAGGCCTTCTCTTTTACATGATTTTTTTCCTCTGTCTGACTGGTTCGAGAGACCTTCTCTTTTACTTGAATTTTTTCCTCTGTCTGACTAACTTGAGAGACCTTCTCTTTTACTTGAATCAATATGTCTTCTCCTTCCTCTACCATTGTCTGAACTGAAGGCTTTTGACTAAACAAACAAGATACGAAAGTCCACAATGGCAATGTGCCAACTGGCAGAGTCCCTGGGCTTTTCTTTTCTATTCTTTTTAAATCTTCACCATGATGGTTCCATTGTGATATATTTAACAATTCCTCCTTAAAAAGCCATGGGCTACATTTTTGTATTGTATCAACGTATGCCCTGACTGCTCTTAATTTTACTGGGATGCCTCCTTCCTCTAACAATTTACTTAACACTTTTTCAGTTTGTTTTTTTTTTTTCTAATTTCTGATGCCATATTTCTACTATAATACAACCCAACAAGATAACACCAAACAAAACAGAGATAGAATGAAATAAAAATGGAAAAACAAAATATCATTATAGCCTTTCTCTCTATCTGTTCCTCAGACACAAATAGTTTTTCCTCAGATGTGAGCGGTTTTTCTTCCGTCTCACTCGTCTCCAGGGACAGGCAATTTAAAGCAAATGTGAAGCAAAACAAAAGAGGAATCTTAAAATGGCTACCCATCCTCTTGTCCTGCCCTCAGGGGCAAGCAGTTTACCTTATCAGTTACCCTCAGTCGCTCCCCATGCGAGCCACCAAATGCTGCAGTCTGGCTGGGCACAATCAGGAGCCACTTTTCAAAAGAAAGCAACTTTATTTTTAGAACCACACACGCCAAGCAAAAGAGCCTCTCAGGAAAAACCCTCAGAGCCCCAACTGTCACCACCGGCTTCCCACAAGCCTTTCCCTCCCACACAAGCCTCTCTCCTCTTCCCACAATCCTCCTGCTCTTCAGGCCGATTGGCTGGGTCACGTGTGGAGTCAAAAAAGTCCCCCAATGAGCAGCTCTGTGATCTGAAAAGGCAGGGAAGCAGCCCAATGAGCATCACCGCAGAGGAGCCAATCAGCTAGATGTTGCTGGGGCTGCTGTGAGCCAAATATCAGCTGGCAGTCTGAAAGGGTGGGGAAACAGCTCAATGAGCATCTCCAATGAGCATCACCGCAGAGGAGCCAATCAGCTAGATGTTGCTGGGGCCACTGTGAGCCAATCATCAGCCGGCAGCTGAAAGTTGGCAGGCAGCTGGAAGTTTGCTGGGCCCCTTAGGCTGCAGCTATGAACAGGAGTTGTATGCACCATTCACTGAAGGTAGTTTTCAGTACTAGGAAACAAATATGTATTTCAGGTGGATGAATATTTCTGACAATAATCTGGTGAAAAGTTGATTATAAATCCACATACTTGAACATGAATGAATTTAGGGAGTGCAAATAAGACATATATATTTCATATTTTGAAAAATCTGTAGAGTGTGTGTGTATACACACACACACACACACACACACACACACAGATATTAAAATGCAGCAACATATATGCCAATCGAAATTCACCATGAAATACACATCATTCACAGATCCAAACATATTCAATTTACTTTACAGGGATTTATGTATAATGTTGTTCTACTAGGAGGCTCTCCCATAGTTTGAATTTCAGTTCCAACAGCGTTTACGAGGAGTGATCCCTTCTCAAAATTTGTATCTGCCAAGTCAGCCACCTCACAAGAATGTAGGTGTGATACCAGCTGGGATTTGATATGTGCATATAAAAATACATGTGCTGAATAGGCTACACACAAAGGGAGACAGGAATTCACATATTTGTTAACTTTAAAAACACATGGATATCTAATTCAATTAAAAATAGACTGGATTTATAACACCTAACCTTTATCATGCAAAAGGCAAGTTCAAGAATACACCATTCCTCTTCTGAACTGCTTGTATTTCAATTCTGATTTGGTTACTTTTCTGCATCATATTAGAATTAGTAGTCAGAGTGTAGTAGGGTATAAGTTAGTGTCAGGGATTCAGTATTTCAAATGGAAAATTGGAAAATGAATCCAATGTGTATGCAATATGTGTTACACAAATAACTTCCCACTCTAATTCAGAAAATGGCTTGACATAACCTTCGCCCAAAGAAAGACAAAATTAGAGGAGAAGAGTCAGAAAATCTGTAAATACATATATGGAATGGAAAATTCTCAGAAGTTTAAAACTTTTGAGGCTTTAGAAGAGCTTCCAAAACTTAGGGACAGGGTAAAACTCCACAAACATTGAACTCTACTGGCCTAAAGACTTCTGGAGATACTGACAATGAGGTTGGGCACTTGAAATATACATTGTTGTCAGGAGCTTTAGCTTCCTTTTTAGTGAGAACATCAAAGCTGAGTCTGCATCTATGTGACCTGGAGGACATGGTTTCCTATTTTTCAATGAACATGAGGCAGCAATGTTGAATTTTCTCTTTGTAGCTAAACTGTGACCACTTAGGGCTAAGTGTCTCCCCATGTGGACTTGAAAGCCATTTGGTCATCCTCCAGTGTTCGTGTTATTTCTTGCTCCTGCACTGGGTGTTTTGTATTTGCTTCAAGGCATATAAGGAGTTCAACTGAGACACAGTCCTGGAGGGTGTCCTGTAATATGTGGGGGGTCAGGGTCTGCAGGAGAATGCAACAACCAGGCTTCTATCCAACATTGCTTGCCCCCTTGATCATAGCAACCAGATTGTGAACATTGCCCTGAAAACTCTCTATGTAACAATATGCCTTTATATACAAGGGTGTGCTGGCTGCACCATGTCATTCACAAGCCATTTGGAGCCAGTGTAAGATCCACATGACCCCACCACAGATGTTTTATCACACACCTGCACACCACTGCTCTAGGCCTACTACTCAGAAAGCTCCAACTTACTGACATCTCAGTTCTACACCATTTTCATGAAACACAGTCAATCAAGGCACTGTCTGGTACCCTCATGATCAGCAACAGGACATCCTAAGGTTCTCCAGTGCCACCTGGTCATGGAAATTTCAAAAATGAAGTTTTTGAAATTTCATAAATGAAGTTGAAGGCACTGTGGGTTTCAATTCATTCAGGAACCATTAAATGATGAGGAAGCTCATTTCAATGAAAGCTCTGGAGAACTCTCAGAGACAAGGCTTCCCAAAGAGTAGGCAAAAGGTCACATTGTGGTCTACAATGTGAGGTCCATGTGTGTTTTTACTCTCAACTACGGCTGCCAATCTTTCAGAATAAAATCATGGCATATCTTGGGTGAGATTCCCAGTGCTCTGTGGAAAGCCCCCCTGGGCGTAGATCTCAGTTTCCAAGGACGACTCTCATGGGTGGACTCCTAAAATCCAAACACAATACATGGCAATACTTCTCTGAGGTCAGTTACAGAACACAGTCTCTAAGAGGAATCACACCTGAGTTCAATCCTAGGTGGACCCAGTCATCTCTTCCAAACGCCAAACAAATGACCACAATTAAAACCAAAACACTCCCACATGGCCCTTATCTTCTTCCAATAGACACACATAATATCCATTGGCTGGGGGTTTTCATGAGGGGCGCTGTGCAAGACAGTGTCCAAAATAAACTTCCTTGCCCCTCATTTGCCTAAAGTCAGGGTGTCCTGGACACCCTTCCTGTTAACCATGAGTGATCAAATAGGACTGCTGTTAATACTGTTCCAATTCCCCAATTTGAGGCCTACTGGCTCTGGGGTTTAGATTATTTATGTGAATTGGAGTTATGAGAAAACCCACGCATCTCTGGGCTAGCCTCTGCAGGGCTTTGAAGAACTCATTTGACCGAAAGATCCCGATTCACAATTGATAAAGGTCAGGATCCTTAGAGGAAGGCGAGAGACTTCATCCACAATGACTGTTCTTTTGGCTATTTTGGTTTTGGATACAGAAGAGATTTTTCTTTAGATCCCTCAGGTGCTGAAAATCTAACCACAGCATCACAGAGGGCAAAGAGGCTTATTCAGACCCATCCCATTTCAAAGCAATTAAGCAAAGAGCCACAGGTGATGCCCATTCATTACAATTTGAAAACTGTTTGCTTCAGCCTTCACCAAGGGGTGGCCTGAGGCAAAGACCTTCCTGACATTCAGGGCAACCGAACAATAGGTAAGCAAAAGGCCCAAAGCAGGGTTTCCCACTGAGACTCTTCTGGTCACGCTGGTATCTGAGTTTTCTGAGATGCTCGCCATTTCCTTCAGCTATCCAGTACATGGCCATGTCACAGAGTTTGGTGGTGGTACATATCTTGAACACAAAACCATTTGCCCATTCTGGACAGTGCCCACAATTCAGGAAGAAAACAGAAACTTAAGGAGATAGGAGGTGTTGCCAATCGAAAAGTCAAACCGCAGTCCATTCACAAATTGGGCAGAATGAATGCTGGGAAGCTTTCTACTAGACAGGACACATCCATTGATACATTCTCTTTTCTAATGTCGACAACCACGGACACAGTGGGATACACAGACCTAGAAACACTCGCCTTGTCAAATGACTTACTAGAAATAGTCCACTTCAAACCAAACAAACTGCTTTTCCTATCAATTCTCAGAACATGTGACAAAGCCACAAACACACACCCACACCCACAAAGGCAACTTCTTTACCCAAGAAGGTCTGTGAATATCCGGAGTGTCCTCTGACTGGTTGGCCATTATTTGTTCCCCCAAAATGGCCTGTCCTGTCTCAGATCTGGTCTCCTTGGCCAACACTGTGAAGTTGTCAGGAGCCAGGGGTGAACCACTACCTGCTTTTTCATGAAAGACCCCTCTTCAGAGCTTTCCTGGCATTTGGCCATCATCATATCAGTAGGTACCAAAAAAGACTTACTCTGTTCTTGGTAAATCCAAATAAGTTAGCCCACTGGGACTGTGACTGGGACTGTCTCTGGATGCCAGGCTTCTTGGATCCCAAGTTCAGAGAGCTCCATCACCAATAAATTAGTTAGTTCACTTCCTTCAGGAACTGAATTATGACACTACCTTGGCAACCACTTTGTTTTAACAGTAGCTTCGAAGGGTCTCATGTGATGGAGGCTGCCTCTACTTCCTGTGACAGTTTCACAAGTTAAAATGGTATATCAACCATAGGCACCTGGGAACAGCTCACCATACAAGCCTCGTTTGGTCCGTCTTCTCTACATAAAGAAGAAAGTGGCTGATTCAGACAAATCCCTTCATTCTGAGCAGGTTGTTTGCCATGGAAGATGACTTTTGCTCTCTCAGGTCCTAAATAGCTGCATACATCTTCTCCAGGGATCATTTCTGCATGGACCTTGAGGTTCTCTGCCGGTGGAAGATCCCCTCTATTTCTGTATTGTAAGACAAACTCTGTCCCTGCTCTTCTGTATAGTTAGATTGAGGGAAAAGTGTATGGTAAGGCTTAATAACAGGTTCGATTTGGCTTAGGAATCATTCTGATTGATGAATAATGGTATTGGGTACCTGTGATATTTACAAGAATATACAAGTGAAATATAAGTATGAAAACAGAAATCTAGGTAAGATATGAAGCCCAGAAGAGCATTAGGCTCTTGATTGGGATACTTAGCTTTGAATTTTGTTCTGCACAGATGTGTCAGATAAATCGATATACCATGGCATAGGACCTTGTACCTTGGATGATTGAATGTTGAAGAGAACATCCAGTCAAACAGGGATAGTCGGTATTATTAGAAAGATAGTTGGTAGGTTTAGGAAGAAGGGTGAGTATAGGATTGGCAGCAAAAGTTCTTCAGCAATTGGGTTTCAGATAGAGAGTGAATGTAAAAGTTAGTATATGTGAAGAGTCAGTCACAATGATGAACTGGGGAAAATATATAGGAAAGCAGATATGAATACAGACATTATGAAATCAGGCAAAGTATAAAGTCAGTGATAGGATTAGGCATTTTTAACAGGGTTGTTGTTGAATATATAATCTAAGGAAGAAACAAATATGTACTCAACAATAGGATTGACATTTGAGAGCATTAGGCAACCTGCACATAGATGTTTTTAGTAATCCATGCTCACTTTCCATTTAGGCTTTCGTACAATCAAAGTGTGACCTTTGCTTTTTTGTCGAGAATATTACTGTGATAAAATGTATATGGACATCAGGTGACATGAGTATTTCTTCCACCAATTCTGTGAGCAATATTTTGAAGACGTATAAATAAGTGTTGGGTGTAAAATTAGGTGTACCTGGAGTCTTTGGATATAGAGATAATGCATGAATAGACTATCCTGAGAATAAATAATATAACTGGTTCCAACTTTAAATAATTTTTTGAATTGATATCTGAAAATATACAGAAAATCTTATATTGCTATACAATCATTCATTCCATCCTGTTACATTCTAATGGTAATATGAGTGTTATGGTTTATCATGAAGAGTGTGTGAGTTTTGCTTCAAAAGTGATTGTGGAAGTCAAAAATAATGTGTTTGGCAAGAAGTCTCATGAAAAGACCAGTCAAGAGACCTGGAGGAATAAATGTGTTCTGAAGAAGGAATTGATTAAACATGAAAAAAAATTCTTATAAATTTGTGAAACTCTGGATGAAATATATATACTATGATATATATATATATATATATATATATATATATATATATATATATATATATATATATATATATATTTGAATATATGTAGAATACATAGGTAAAATATATGTATGAAAACAGAAATCTAAGTAAGATTTGAAGCCCAGAAGGGCATTGGTCCCTTGATTGGGACTACTTAGCTTTGAATTACTTTCTGCAAAGTTGTCTCAGATAAATCCATATACAATGACATAGGACCTTGTACCTTGGATGATTGAATGTAGAAGCGAACATCCAGTCAAAAAGGGATAGTTGGTAGTGAAAGTTTAATAAAATAGGTACTTGTCACTTCCTGTGTTTCTGTATGCTTAATAAAACACTGTTGAAATCTTGAGAATTGTTTGCTAATCTTGTTCCCAGAATGTGCTGTCCCCATCTGCCAAACTGCAGATTGTACTCCCTCACCCGGTTAAGCGCTAACTGCCCACTGACCCTTACCCATCAATAAACTTCCCTCCCTGCCCTCTCCAAGAAAAGTATATAAGCTCTGCTGAAGCTGTTCTCAGGACTCTCTGCTCTATTCAAGTGAACTCTGAGCCCCAGAATGCTGGACCCCCAGTAAATCCTTTGCTGTTGCATGTTAAAGTCTCTTGGTTGTCCCTTCCTCTGACACTAGCCCGACCTTTACATATGGAGGTTCCACAGAGATCAAGCAGCGGTGGACGAGAGACCCCAATGGACCCCCCTCAGATAAGTAAGGCGCCTCTTTCTGGTTTCAGGTTTCATGTTAGGGTTTGGCAAAATGGCTGTCAATGAAGAGTGTGAGCTCTCTCTGATGGTGGCTGACAGTCGTGTTACAGAACCACAGGCCACGTCCCTGGAGGATGCCTGAGAGGACTCGGGAAATTGAGGAACAATAGTCTCCTTGACTCAGTGATATTTTGTTTCGGATTCAGTATTGCCAGTCCATCGGATTTTGCCGGCTACTCAGTCATGGTCTCAGTGTTGAATGTCCATTGCCTGTCTTTATTGTCTTGTCTTGCCTGTGTCATGTGTCTTGCTTTCACTGTTTGTGTATCTCTCATTATGGAACAGAGCACTTCAATGCCTCTGTCCCTGACCCTTGATCACTATACCAAAGTCCGTTTAAGGGCTCAGAATCTCTTTATTTCAGTAAAGCCCCGGATGTGGTAGACTCTCTGTACCTCAGAATGGCCCACCTTTGGAGTCGGATGGCCCCTAGAAGGATTTTTCTACTTCCCACTAATTTATAATTCAGAGATATTGTCTTTCAGCCGTGGCCAGATAGTCATCTGGATCAACAGCCATATATTTTAATTCAGCAGGACCTCTGCAAATTTCCTCCTCAATGGGTCAAGCCTTTCCTTGCCCCTGCCCCCGCAATGACTCCTTCCCCCAGGAACTCACAAACACTCTGCTCCTCCTCCTCCTCCACACTCCTTTTTCCCTGTGTCACCAGATTTGAGTCTACTGGACTCTCCTCCCCCTCCTTATCCCCTGCCCTCATCCTCTAACCCCCAACACCCTCTAAGTGATACCCCTGCTGCTGACTGAGCCTCTCCTCCATTGAAGGAAGCTAAGCCGGCCCAGCGCCCTCCAGGTAATTCCCCTGCAGCACACACAGCACCTCCTCCCATGGAGGAAGCTGGCCCTGCTAAAGGAACTCGCTGGCGGTGAATGATTGAAAACCCTGGAACTCTTGGGATGCCTCCCCTTCGACCCTATGGACCAATGATTGACAATGGCCATTGGGGGAAAATTCAAGCCTACCAGTATTGGCCGTTCTTCTCTTCAGACCTATGTAACTTAAAAAATAGCAATCCCCCTTTTACCGAGGACCCCACCCGGCTCTCAGGTGTGGTTGAGTCATTGATGTTTTCACACCAGCCTACTTCGGATGACAGCCAACAACTGCTAGGGACTTTCTTCATGACAGAGGAAAAAAAGGGAATTCTCCAGGAAGCTAAAAAAAAATCCTTGGACCAGGTTTGCATCCGACACAACTTACCAACATAATCAAAGCCGGCTTTCCCTTGAACCGACCCAACTGGGACCCCAACACCTTTGAAAGTAGGGAGCATCTGTCCACTTATCGCCGGGCTCTAATAGTGGGTCTCCGAGCAGCCGCTAGTGACCAACTAATTTGGCCAAGGTAAGAGAGATTATCAGGGGCCTGACGAATCTCCCTCTATGTTTCTAGAGAGAATTATGGAGGCATATAGGAGCTCTAATCCTTTTTATCGTCAGGCAGAGAATCAAAAGGCATCTGTCACGATGGCCTTATTGGGCAAACTGCCCTGGATATTAAAACAAAGTTACAAAGCTTAGATTGATTACAAGATATGACTTTGAGAGATTTAGTCAGAGAAGCTGAGAAGGTATACTATAAGAGAGAAACTGAGGAAGAGAAGGGAGCAAATGGAGGATAAAAGAAACAAAAGGCAGAGTAAGGCGTTGACTAAGGTCCAGGTCACAACAACAAATAGGCCAAAAATTAAGAAACAGGGAGACAAGAAGGTATACATTGGCCCACGACAGAGGCCACCCTTGGCCTCAGATCAATGTGCCTACTCAAACAAAAAGGACACTGGGCCAAAATTGACATAGAAAGCGACAGCCACGCCAGCCAGCCATTCTGACTCTGGAGGATGACTAAGAAAGTCGGGGCTCAGATCCCCTCCCCGAGCTCAGAGTAACTTTTGAAGTGGAGGGGACCCCAGTAAACTTTGAAGTGGATACAGGGGCAATATACTGAGCCCATAAGGCCACATTGGGCCCTCTATCAAATAAAAAATCTCTATTTCAAGGGGCTAATGGCAGTAAATATCGGGCTTGGACAACTAAGAGGACCATGGACCTGGGAAAAGGAAAAATCCATCACTCCTTCCTAGTAGTCCCAGAATGCCTGGCCCCATTGATCGGCGGAGATCTGCTCACCAAGCTCTGGGCCAAAATAAATTTTAACCCTGAAGGCCCTTAAGTGGAATTTCTAAATCTTTCAGTAAAAACTCCAAGAGCCACGGCTCTAACTATGTCAGTAGAAAATGTACATCAACTCACTCACCTTGGTTCAAAGAAACTGCAGGCATTCCTGAAGGATCAAGAACAGAGTTTTCCACTAACAGACTCACAGTGAAGAAAATAACTGAATGGGTAACAAAAGCCTGTTGGGTTCATCAATTGGTAAATGCTTACCCTTCCAAGCTTCCTGTATGAAAGCACATACGAGGAACCAAACCAGGACAATACTGGGAAGTGGACATTACTGAAATAAAGCCAGCAAGGTATGGACTTAAATATCTCCTAGTCTTTGTAGATACATTTTCAGGATGCATTGAAGCCTTCCCCACAAAAAAAAGAAAAAAAAAAAAAGAAAAGAAATAGCGCAAATTTTGGTCAAGAATATCCTAGAAGATATTTTTCCAAGATACAGCCTGCCTAAGTTAATAGGGTCTGATAATGGACCGGCGTTCATGGCCCAGGTAAGTCAGGGGTTAGCCAGGACCCTGGGGATTAATTGGAAGTTACATTGTGCTTATAGACCCCAGAGTTTAGGACAGGTAGAAAGAATGAACCAAACCATTAAACAGACCTTAACAAAATTAAGCTTAGAGACCGGAATAAAAGATTGTACTATGCTCCTGCCTTATGCACTGTTAAATGAAGAAAATACTCACTCTGATTTTAGTGTAACCTCACCCCCTATGAAATTCTCTATGGTGCCCCTCCTCCAGTAAGGGACCTAACACCAACTCTAAGACCTTACAATCCCTTCCACACCAGCTTGCTTGACAGACTTAAAGCTCTTGAAAGAATTCAGTGACACCTGTGAAAACAGCTGGCCACTGCCTACCAAACTGGGGACGAGGGGACTCCACATCGATATCAAGTAAGAGACTTTGTCTTCGTAAGACGACATCAGGTGACATCGCTGGAACCCCGCTGGAAAGGACCATTCCAGGTGCTACTTATAACACCTACAGTGGTAAAGGAAGATGGAATCACTTCCTGGATGCATGCCTCTCATCTCAAGCCTGCGCCCTGTCCAGACATTGACTGGAAACTGGAATTTGCTGGAAACTGGAAAAGACTGGTAACCCTTTCAAATTGCACATTCACCGTGTGGATAAGGCTATAGACTCTCCCCTTGACCACCAGTATTTCTAACCCTCATCACCCCTTTCAGCAGCGATGGCTGATCACAAATCCTACTGGACAAGAAGTTTAATCAATCTTGCATACAGCCCCCTTAGGGACCTGGTGGCCATCTCTCCACCCAGACATTTGTCAGCTGGCTATATGTCTTTCCTATTCAGATATCCCTGAAGAAGAGGATCCCACTAAAATTCCATTAAATCCCTTCCGTATCATATATAATGGAAACAAACATTATGGATGTAGGGACACGTGAGCCAGATGCAGGTCGGCTAGCCTAGATTACTATGTTTGCCCGGTGAACTATCAAAGCCACAAACAGCCATGGCTGTGTGTGGGAAAAGCCGACTTCTTCTGTAATCAAGGGGATGTGAGCATACAGGGGCTGCACGATGGAACCCAAACTCCTAATCAAATTCAGTACACAGCATTGGCCATATTACCAATAAGATAACCTAAATCGATGGCACCCAGAGGGGTCTCTAGATCCTCAAATTCTGTGGAACCTTTTTAACTTTGGGAAGGGCTCAAAGGCGTGAAAAGAGATTCCCCTATGTGGAGGCCTTTTCCGTCCTTCGCTCACATCCTGAACTATGCTTCTCCAATAGATCCTCACCCTCAGCCTTCTGCTCTAGTCTCTCTGCTGTCACTCCCACCTCAACAACCTGATTTCTCCCATCCCGTTACTAGATCAACAACCCAAACATCCGCCGGTTCTCAGACCATTGCCCCCTTGCTGAGGTAGCAGGTACTTAGTTACCACTCTACCCACTCACTCCTCTCTTCTCCTGTCAACACCCATACGGGGTTTCACCAGGTCCTTTTACCAGCTAACCTAAAGCTCAAAATAGCTGAGAAGACCCCTATCCAAGATGTAATAAAAATGGTCTTTAAAGTTGCTTTGTCATCACTGAAAACAGGTTACAAAGAATTTAAAGTCCCTCACAGGCTTTTTGGATACACACTCCCATCTTCCCCTCTTTTCTACATGTTCTACTGCTCAAGTTTTTGTTGCTAGAAAATCCCAAACCCCTTTCCCATTATTCTTTTACATCTCTCCGTACTAATTCTCAGATCCTCGGAACTGCTCTAAGTCCCGCCTTCCCTCTCTTTCCCCTCTGTTCCACACCCACAGAAAAGTCTTAACTGATCTTCTCCAGATGTCTTCACCATGGCTGACTTTAGGACGTTCAGCAAAAGAGTCCCTATAAAAGAGTTCAGTGTAGACAAACTTCCTGTTTTCATGTGGCCCTGTTCTACTTGGCCACTGGCTAAAACAATCAGTACTTGTAAGCTAGACACCCCCTTACTAGTTTTTCACAAAATATGTGAACAAGGACTCTGACTTTGAGCTGGGGCTTCAAAGAGATGGCTACATTTCTATGATAAAGAAGTTACCAACTGGCTCCATGGTAACAGCTGGCAAGCGGAAAAAAGAAAGGGATGAAATATCTCTCCCCCTCCCAGGTGTCCTTGAAAAGTTAATTTGCTCAGAACAGAGGAAAAAAAACATAAAAAAACTGCTTTTTGTGAATTTCTCCTGACTGTGAACTTCTGAGCACATTCCCTTACATGTTGGGTACAAAATTCTGAAACTTCCTAAACTTGGGGTTCATGGGATTAATTGATTACAACAGAAGCAATGCCCTCTGAATCCGTTTGCAACCAAATAGGACTGTTTCCCTAGCTTTGGTGCTATCTTAGGTGCCTTGTCTTGACTGTTCCTACAAGAGTATAATTCTATATACTTAAACATTTTTATGTTTTCATTAAATGGTCAACAGTGGTGATTAAATGTGTAATGGTGCAGAGGTTACCCAGAGTGCTCTATCATGATGCAGGTTCATTTGAAGATCAAACAGGGGGGCATACAACCCGGTTCCACAGGGAACATATATCCCTCACTTCAGCCATCCTATTAGGAATACGAGTTGCTGCAGGGGAGGTCACAGGAACCACTGCCTTGGTCCATGGTACACAGCAAAATACCCAATTAGAAGCAGCAATAGACCAAAACTTAAAGATATTAGAAACCTCCATCACAGCTTTGTGGGAATCTTTAACCTCTCTCTCTGATGTTGTTTCATACAACAATCGAGGGTTGGACCTCCTCTTCATGAGAGAATGGTGCCTTTGTGCTGCATTGAGGGAAGAATGTTATTTTTATGGCAACAATACTGGAGTTGTAAAAAATTTATGAGTAAAATAAAAGGATGCCTTGAAGAGTGTCAACGAAAGAGAGAGGCCCAAAAAGGGTGGTTTGAGTCTTGGTTCACACAGTCCCCCTGGTTAACTATACGTTTATCAACCTTGGCCAGTCCAATAATAATACTCACATTCTTGCTAACTATAAAACCCTGTTTGCTCAACCATGTATTTTCATTTCTCCAACCTCAAATTAGACAAGTTAAACTTATGGTAATACCCCACTAGCAGACATAGAATGTGACACCACTCCAATGATCACTTTTATGATTAAAAGTAGCCAGAAGAAGACGTGGGGAATGAAAGGTTAATAAAATGGTATTTGTCACTTCCTCTTTTTCTATATGCTTAACAAAACACTGTTGAAATCTTGAGAACTGTTTGCTAATCTTGTTCCCAGAATGTGCTGTCTCCAACTTCCAAAATATATAATGTACTCCCTCTCCCGGTTGCATGCAAACTGCCCACTCGCCCTGACCCATCAATAAACTTCCCTCCCTGCCCTCTACAAGGAAAACACATAAGCTCTGCTTAAGATGTCCTCAGGGCTCTCTGCTTGATTCAAGGGAGCTCTGAGCCCGAGCATGCTGGACCCCCAATAAACCCTTTGCTGTTCCATGAGACAGTCTCTTGGTGGTCTCTTCCTCTGACGCTCACCTGAACATTACTTGGATGATTGAATGTAGAAGAGAACATCCAGTCAAAAAGGGATAGTCGGTAGGATTAGGAAGATAGTTGGTATGTTTAGGAAGGAGAGTGAGTATAGGATTTGGAACAAAAGTTTTTTAGCAATAGGGTTTTGGTTAGAGAGTGAATGTAAATGTGAGCACATATGAACCATCACAATGATGAACTGGGGAAAATATGTAGGAAAGCAGATATCAATAGAGACATTACGAAATCAGGCAAAGTATAAAGTGTGTGATAGAATTAGGCATTTTCAACAGGGTTGATTTTGGATATATTATCTTAGGAAGAAACGAATATATTGTCACAAATAGGATTGACTTTTGAGAGCATTAGGCAACCTGGACATGGATGTTTTAGTAATCCATGTTAACTTTACATTTAGGCTTTGGTAGAAACATAAGTGTGACCTTTTCTTTTTGTGTCCAGAATATTACTGGGTTAAATTGTATATGTAGATCAGGTGACATGAATATTTCTTCCACCATTTCTGGGAGCCATAATTTGAATACGTATAAATTAGTATTGAGTTTACAATGAGGTGTACCCTGTGTCTATGAATATAGAGACAATGCATAAATAGACTATACTGTGAATAAATAATATAACTGGTTCCACTTTAAATAATGGATTGATTTGATATCTGAAAATATATAAGAAATCTTATATTGATATACAATCATTCATTCCATCCAGTTATACATCTAATGGTAATATTAGGGTTATGGTTTATCATGAACGGTGTGTGAGTTTTGCTTCAAAAGGGATTATGGAAATCGAAAAAAATGGGTTTGGTAAGAAGTCTCATGAAAAGACCAGTCAAGAAACATGGAGGAATACATGTGTTCTGAAACAGAAAATTATTGAAAGTGAAACACATACCCATAATTTTGCTAACTTGTGGATGAAATATATACTCTATTATGTGCATTACCTGAAGAAATAGTAATGTACCAGTGGCGAATAAGAATGAACATGAAAATACACATCATGTCCCATATGAATCTACTTGTATTAATGAGAAACTGGGTCAATTATTGTAGAAATATTAGGATATGTATGCACCATTCACTGAAGTTAGTTTTCATTACTAGGAAGCAAATATGTATTTCAGGTGGATGAATATTTCAGAGAATAACCTTTTGAAATGTTGACTATAAATCCACATACATGAATATGAAAAAAATTAGGGAGTGTATAATAAGGCATATATATTTTATATTTTAAAAAAATCTGGAGTGTGTATATATACACACAGAGAGAGAGAGAGACATTAAAAAGTAGCAATATATATGCCAATCGAAATTCACCGTGATATATATATCTTACACAGATAGAAAAATATTCAATTTACTGAACATGGATTTATGTATAATATTGTTCAACTAGGAGGCTCACACATAGGATGAATTTTCAAATCCCATAGCGTTTAGGTGGAGTGATCACTTCTCATCATTTGTATCTGTCAAGTCAGACACCTCACAAGAACGTATGTGTGATACCAGGTAGTATTCTATATGTGCATATAAAAATAGATGTGCTCAATAGGTTACATAAAATGGGAGAAAGGAATTCACATATTTGTTAAATTTAAAAATACATGGAGAACTATTTCAATTTAAATCGACTAGATTTATAGCACCTACATTTTGTCATGCAAAAGCCATGTCCAACTATACACCATGCCTCCTCTGAACTGCTTGTATTTATAATCTGTTTGGGTTATTTTTCTCCATCTTATTAGGATTAGTAGTCAGAGACAAGTAGGGTATGGGTTAGTGTCACGGATTCAGTATTTCAAATGGAAAATAGGAAAATAAATCCAATGTGTATGCAAATATGTGCCACAAAAAATATTCCCACTCTCATCCAGAAAAATGCCTTGAAATTATCTTCGCCCCAGGTAAAACACAATTAGAAAAGAAGAGTTAGAAAATCTGTGAATACATATGTAGAATGGAAAATGCTCAGGAGTTCACAACCTTGGAGGTGGTAGAGGAGTTTCCAAAAGTAAGGGACAGTGTAAACACTCCACAATCATGGAGCTATGCTGGCCTAAAGACTTCTTGAGAAACTGCCTCTGAGTTTGGGCATTTGAAATATATGTTGTTGTCAGGAGCTTTAGCTTCCTTTGAAGTGAGACCATCAAACCTGGGTCAGTATCTATGTGACCTGGAGGACATGGTTTCTTATTTTCCGATGAACATGAGGCAGCAGTGCTGAAGTCTCTTTGTAGGTAAACTGTGGCCTCTTCGGGCAAAGTGACACCCCGTGTGGACTTTGAAGCCATTTGGTCATCCTCCACTTTTCGTGGTGTTTTTTTGCTGCTGCACTGGGAGTTTGGTATTTGATTCATGACATACAAGGAGTTCAACTGGGACACAGTGCATGAGGGAGTCTTGTAACGTGTGGTGGGTCAGGCTCTGCAGGAGAATGCACCAACTGGGCTTCTATTCCACATTGCTTGCCACCTTGACCATAGCAACCTAATTCTGAACATTGCCCTGAAAACTCTGCATATAACAAGATGCCTTTTCATATAATGGTCTCCTGGCTGCATCAAGTCAGTCACAAGCCATTTGGACGCCAATGGCAGATCCACATGGCCACATCACAGATGTATTATCACACACCTGCCTACCACTGCTCTAGGCCCACTACTCAGCAGGCTCCAACTTACTGGCATCTCTGTTCTACACCATTTTCATGAAACCCAGTCAATCAAGGCACTGTCTGTTACACTCATGATCAGCACCAGGACATCCAATGGTTCTCCAGTGCCATCTGGTCATTGGGGATTTCAAAAATTTCATGGTGTTTTTCTTTCCATTTTTCAAGAATGAAGTTGGAGGCACTTTGGGGTTTCCATTCATCCAGGAACCATTACATGGGGAGGAAGCTCATTTCAATGAAAGCTCTGAGGAACTCTAACAGGCAAGGCTTCCCAAACACTGGCCAAAAGGTCACATGAAGCCAGGCCCATTGAGGTCTACAACGTGAGGTCCATGTGTCTTTTGACTCTAACTATGGCTGCCAAGTTTTTCAGAATAAAATCATGTGATATCCTTGCTGAGATTTTCAGCTCTCTGTGGAAAGCCATCCTGGGCCTAGATCTCAGGTTTCAAAGGCAACTCTCATGTGTGGCCTCCTACAATGCCAACACAATTAATGGCAATACTTCTCTGAGGTCAGTTCCAGAACTCAGTCTCCAAGGAGAATCACACCAGAGTTCAAGCCCATGTGGACCCTGTCATCTCTTCCAACCGCCACACAAATGACCACAATTAAAACCAAAACATTCCCACATGGCCCTCATCTTCATCCATATAGGCACTCATCATAAACTCTGGCTGGAGGTTTCCATGAGGGATGCAGCCCAAGACAGTGTCCAAAATATCCACCATTGCCCCTCATTTGTCTAAATTTAGGGTGGTCTGGAAACCCTTTCTGTGAACCAAGAGTGATCAAATAGGCGTGCCGTTAATACTGCTCTGCTTCTCCAATTTGAGGCCTACTGACTGTCAGGTATAGATTGCTTATGTGATTTGGCATCATGAGAGAAACCAAGCACTTATGCAGGACTTTGAATAACTCATTTGACCTATAGGAATCCTATTCTCACTTGATGGACGTCAGGAACCTAACAGAGGAAGGCAAGAGACTTCATCCACAATGACTGATCCTTTTGCCATTTTGGTTTTGGATGCACACATGGGATCTTCTTTAGATTTATCACGAGCTGAGAATCTTAGCCACAGCCTCAACCAGGGCCTAGTGTCTGATTAAGACACATCCCTTTCCAAAGAAATTAAGCAATGAGCCACAGGTGATGCCCATTCATTTCCATTTGAAAACTGTTTCTTCAGGCTTCAAAAAGGGGTGGCCTGAAACAAAGACCTTCCTGACATTCAAGGCAACAGAACCATAGGTAAGCAAATGGCCCAAAGCAGGTTTTCTCCAATGAGACTTTACTGGTCACACTAATATCTGAGATGTTCCCATTCCCTTCAGCTATCAAGAACATGGCCATGTCACAGAGCATGGAGGTTATACATATCTTGGACAATAAATCATGAGCTCATTCTGGAGAGTGGCCAGAATTCAGGAAGAAAACCGGAACTTAGGAAGTTAGTAGTTGTTTCCTATCCATAAGACAAGCCACAGTCTATTCATCACTTATGAACGATGAATGCTGGGAAGCTTTCTACTAGACAGGACACCTCCATTGATGCATTCTCTTTTCTAATGTCTAAAACCACGGACACAGTGGATACACAGACATAGAAACACTCGCCTTGTCAAAAGAGTTACTATCAACAGTAGACTCCAAAGCAAACGAACCACCTTTATTACCTATTCGCAGAATATGAGACAAAACCACAAACTCACACCCACACACATAAAGTCACCTCATTCCCAAAAGTGGATCTGTGACTATCTGGAGTGTCCTCTGACTGGTGGGCCATACTATGTTCCTCTCGAAATGGCCTTTCCTCTCTCAGATTTTGTCTCCTTGGCCAACTCTGTGATGCTTTGAGGAGCCTGCAGTTAGCCACTACCTGCTATCTCAGGAAAGGCCTCTCTTCAGAGCTCAATTGGCATTTGGCCATCCTCAAATCAGTAGGTACCAAGAAGGTCTGAATCTGTACTTGGTAAATACAAACAAGTGAGCCCACTGGGACTGGGACTGGGACTGGCTCTCGGTGCCTGGCTTCTTGCATCACAATTTCAGAGAGTTTCATCACCAAGGAAGTTAGCTAGGACACTTCCTTCAGGAACTGAATGAGGTCACTGCCTTGGCAACAACTTTGTCCTAACCGTTGCTTCCAAGGGTTCCATGAGATGGAGGCTGTTCCTACTTTGTGTGACAATTTGACTTGTTACAATGGTATATCAAAATAGGCACCTGGGAACAGCTCTCCACGCAGGCCTGCTTAGGTCCATCTTCTCTACATTAAGAAGAGAAAGGCTGATGCATACACATCCCTTCGTCCTGTTCAGGTTGTTTTCCATGAAGATGGATTTTGCTCTCTCAGATCCTTCATAGCTGCCTACATCTTCTCCAGGGATCATTTCTGCATCGAACTTTGAGGTTCTCAGCAGTTGGCAGATACCCTACATTCCTGTATTGTAAGGCGAACTCTGTCCCTGCTCTTTTGTAATTTTAGATTGAACCAACAGTGTATGGTTAGGGTTAATAACAGGTTCGATTTGGGCAAGGAATCATTATGCGGGATGAATAATGGTATTGGGAACCTGCAATATTTATAGGAATATAGAGATGAAATATAAGTATGAAAACAGAAATCTAGGTAAGATTTGAAGCTCAGAAATGCATTGGGCAACTGATTGCGATACGTAGCTTTGAATTACGTTCTAGATACATGTTTCAGAAAAATCGATATACAATGGCATAGGATCTTGTACCTTGGATGATTGAATGTAGTAGAGAACATCTACTCAAAAAGGGATAGTCGATAGGATCAGGAACATAGTCAGTATGTTTCGGAAGAAGAGTGAGTATAGGATTTGGACCAAAGTTCATAAGCAATAGGGTTTCGGTTAGAGAGTGAATGTCAATGTCAGCACATGTGAAGGGTCAGTCACAATGTTGAACTGGAGAAAATATGTAGGAAAGTAGATATCAATAGAGACATTAGGAAATCAGGCAAAGTACAAAGTGAGTGAAAAAATTAGACATTTTCAATGGTATTGAGGTTGAATATATAATCTTAGGAAGAAACAAATATGTAGTCACCAACAGGATGATCATTTGAGAGCATTAGGCAACCTGGACATGGATGTTTTTAGTAATCCATGTTCAGTTTCCGTTTAGGCTTTGTTACAGTCATACGTGTGACTTTTGCATTTTGTGTCCAGAATACTACTGTGATAACATGCATATGTAGATCAGGTGACATGAGTATTTCTTCCACCATTTCTGGGAGCAATATTTTGAAGATGTATAAATTAGTATTGGGGGTACAAAGAGGTGTAACCTGTGTCTATGAATATAGAGATAATGCATGAATAGACCATACTGTGAATAGATAATATAACTGGTTCCACTTTACAAAATGTATTGAATTGATATCTGAAAATATATAAGAAATCTTATATTAATATAAAATCATTCATTCCAACCAGTTATACATCTAATAGTGATATTATAGTTATGATTTATCATGCAGTGTGTGTCCGTTTTGCTTCAAAAGTGATAAAGGAATTCGAAAATAATGTGTTTGGAAAGAAATCTCATGAAAAGATCAGTCAAGAAACATGGAGGAATCCATGTGTTCTAAAGCAGGAAGTGATTGAAAGTGAAACAAATGCCTATAAATTTGCTAACCTGTGGAGGAAATATATATCCTATGATGTGCATAAACTGAAGAAATTGTAATGTCCCAGTGTTGAATAAAAATGAACATCGATAAACACATCATGTCCCATAGGCATCTATTTGCATTGATGATAAACTGTGTCAGTTACTATAGAAATATTAGGATTTGTATGCACCATTCACTGAAGTTAGTTTTCAGTACTAGGAAGCAAATATGTATTTCAGGTGGATGAAATTTTTTGAGAATAATCTTGTGAAAAGTTGATTATAAATCCACATTCATGAACATGAATAAAATTAGGGAGTGTATATAAGACACATATATTTCATATTTTGAAAAATAGAAGGAGAGAGTGTATATATATATATATATATATATATATATATATATATATATATATATATACACACACAGACACACACACATACACACCCAGAGACATTAAAAATAGCAATATATGCCAATCAAAATTCACCATGAAATATATATCATCCACAGATCCAAAAATATTCATTGTACTGAACATGGATTTGTGTATAATTTTGTTCAACTAGGAAGCTCACCCATAGGTTGAATTTTCAGTTCCAACGACATTTAGAAGGAGTGATCTTTTCTCTCAATTTGTATCTGCCAAGTTAGCCACCTCACAAGAATGTACGTGTAGTACCAGGTAGGATTCTCTATGTGTATATAAAAATATATTTGCTGAGTGGGCTACAGAGAAAGAGAGACAAGAATTCACATATTTGTTATCTTTAAAACCACATGGACAACTATTGCAACAAAAAATTGTCTAGATTTATAACCCCTAACCTTTAAAATGCAAAAGGCAAGTCCAACTATACACCATGCCTCCTCTGAACTGCTTGTATTTCTATTATGTTTGGGTTATTTTTCTGCCTCATATTAGGATTAGTAGTCAGAGACTAGTAGGGTGTGGTTTAGTGTCAGAGATAAAGTATTTGAAATGGAAAATTGGAAAATGAATCCAATATGTATGCAAATATGTCCTACACAAAAGTCTTCCCACTCTCATCCAGATAAATCCTTTGACATTACCTTCACCCCATGTAAGATGCAATTCTAAGAGAAGAGTTAGAAAATCTGTGAATACATATCTGGAATGGAAAATGCACAGGAGTTCACAACCTTAAAGGTGGTAGAGGAGTTTCCAAAAGTAAGTGACTGTGTAAACACTCCACAAACATGGAACTCTGCTGGCCAATAGCCTTCTTGTAAAACTGCCTCTGAGTTTGAACACTTGAAATATATCTTGTTGTCTGGAGCTTTAGCTTCATTTCTGGTGAGACCATCAAACCTGGATCTGCATCTATGTGACCTGGAGGACATCGTTTCTTATTTTCCATTGAACATGTGGTACCAGTGTTGATTTCTCTCTTTGTTGGTAAACTGTGGCCACTGGAAGCTTATTGTCTCCCTGAGTGGACTGTGAAGCCATTTGGTCATCCTGCCCTTTTTGTGGTGTTTCTTTCTTTTTTTTTTAATTTTATTTTTTTTTGGTTGTTCAAAACCCTACAAAGCTCTTGACATATCATATTTCATACATTAGCATACATTAGCTTCAAGTGAGTTATGAACTCCCTTTTTTGCCCCAAGTACAGATTGCAGAATCACATGGGTTACACATCCACATTTTTACATAATACCATAATAGTAACTGTTGTATTCTGCTACCTTTCCTATCCTCTACTATCCCCCCTCCCCTCCCCTCCCATCTTCTCTCTCTACCCCTTCTACTGTAATTCATTTCTCACCTTGTTTATTTTCCCATTCCACTTACAACCTCTTATATGTAATTTAGTATAACAATGAGGGTCTCCCTCCGTTTCCATGCAATTCCCCTTTTCTCTCCCTTTCCCTCCCACCTCATGTCTCTGTTTAATGTTAATCTTTTCTTCCTGCTCTTCCTCCCTGCTTTATTCTTAGTTGCTCTCATTATATCAAAGATGACATTTGGTATTTGTTTTTTAGGGATTGGCTAGCTTCACTAAGCATAATCTGCTCTAGTGCCATCCATTTCCCTGCAAATTCCAAGATTTTGTCATTTTTTAGTGCTGCGTAATACTCCATGGTGTATAGATGCCACATTTTTTTAATCCATTCATCCATTGAAGGGCATCTGGGTTGGTTCCACAATCTAGCTATTGTAAATTGTGCTGCTATGAACATCGATGTGGCAGTATCCCTGTAATACGCTCTTTTAAGGTCTTCAGCGAATAGTCCGAGAAGGGCAATAGCTGGGTCAAATGGTGGTTCCATTCCCAGCTTTCCCAGGAATCTCCATACTGCTTTCCAAATTGGCCGCACCAATTTGCAGCCCCACCAGCAATGTACAAGAGAACCCTTTTCTCACTCCAGTAAGATTGGCAGCCATTATGAAATCAAACAACAACAAGTGCTGGCGAGGTTGTGGTGTTTCTTGATGCTGCAATGGGAGGTTGGTATTTGCTTCATGAAATACAAGGAGTTCAACTAGGATATAGGGCTGGAGGGAGTTCTGTCACGTGTGTTGGGTCAGGGTGTGCAGGAGAATTCACCTACCAGGGTTCTATCCCACATAACTTGCCCCCTTGACCATAGCAACTTGATTGTGAACATTGCCCTGAAACCTCTCCATATAACAAGATGCCTTTTCATATAATGGTCTGCTGGCTGTACCAAGTCAGTCACAAGCTATTTGGAAGCCAATGGCAGATCCACATGGCGACACCACAGTTGTATTATCACACACCTGCCCACCACTGCTCTAGGCCCACTACTCAGCAGGCTCCAACTTACTGGCATCTCTGTTCTGCACCATTTTCATGAAACCCAGTCAATCAAGGCACTGTCTGTAACACAACAATCAAGCCACTGTCTGCAACAGAACATCCAATGGTTCTCCAGTGCCACTTGGTCATTGGGAATTTCAAAAATATCATGGTATTTATCTATCCATTTTTCAAGAATGAAGTTGGAGGCACTTTGGGGTTTCCATTCTTCAAGGAACCATTACATGGGGAGGAAGCTCATTTCAATGAAAGCTCTGAGGAACTCTAACAGGCAAGGCTTCCCAAACACTGGCCAAAAGGTCACATGAAGCAAGGCCTATGGAGGTCTACAACGGGAGGTCCATGTGTCTTTGGACTCTTAACTATGGCTGCCAAGTTTTTCAGAATAAAATTATGCGATATCCTTGCTGAGATTTTCAGTTCTCTGAGGAAAGCCATCCTGGGCCTAGATCTCAGGTTTCAAAGGCAACTCTCATGTGTGGCCTCCTACAATGCCAAAACAATTAATGGCAATACTTCTCTGAGGTCAGTTCCAGAACTCAGTCTCTAAGAGGAATCACACCTGAGTTCAAGACAATGTGGAACCTGTCAACTCTTCCAACCGCCACACAAATGACCACAATTAAAACCAAAACATTCCCACATGGCCCTCATCTTCAGCCGTATAGACACTCATCATAAACTCTAGCTGGAGGTTTCCATGAGGGGCGCTGCCAAAGACAATGTCCAAAATATGCACCCTTGCCCCCCATGTGTCTAAATTCAGTGTGGCCTGGACACCCTTCCTTTGAACCAGGAGTGATCAAATAGGCCTGCTGTTAATGCTGCTCTGTTTCTCCAATTTGAGGCCTACTGACAGTCAGGTATAGATTCATTATGTGATTTGGCATCATGAGAGAACCCAAGTACTTCTGCAGGATTTGAATAAATCATTTGACCCATAGGAATCCTATTCTCACTTGATGGATTTCCGGAACCTATCAGAGGAAGGCAAGAGACTTCATCTACAATGACTGATCTTTTTGCCATTTTGGTTTTGGATGCACACATGGGATCTTCTTTACATCTATCAGGAGCTGAGAATCTTAGCCACAGCCTCAAACAGGGCCTAGTGTCTGATTAAGACACCATCCTTTTCAAAGCAATTAAGCAAAGAGGCACAGGAGATGCCCATTCATTTTCATTTGAAAACTGTTTCTTCAGGCTTCACAAAAGGGTGGCCTGAGGCAAAGACCTTCCTGACATTCAAGGCAATAGAACCATAGTTAAGCAAATGGACCAAAGCAGGGTTTCTCCACTGAGACTTTACTGCTCATACTGATGTCTGAGTTTTCCGAGATGTTCCCATTCCCTTCAGCTATCAAGAACATGGACATGTCACAGAGCTTGGAGGTGGTACATATCTTGCACAATAAATCATGAG
The DNA here is from genome assembly GCF_048772815.1 of Callospermophilus lateralis. Classification (NCBI taxonomy): domain Eukaryota; kingdom Metazoa; phylum Chordata; class Mammalia; order Rodentia; family Sciuridae; genus Callospermophilus; species Callospermophilus lateralis. Next base: position 382,944 of record NW_027514702.1, on the reverse strand, counting down.
CCTATTCTGGAGAGTGGCCAGAATTCAGGAAGAAAACAGGAACTTAGGATGTTAGTAGGTGTTTAAGATCCATAAGGCAAACCACAGTCCATTCATCAATTGAGCAGGATGAATGCTGGGAAGCTTTCTACTAGACAGGACACCTCCATTGATGCATTCTCTTTTCTAATGTCTAAAACCACGGACACAGTGGATACACAGACATAGAAAGTCGCCTTGTCAAAAGACTTACTAGAAACAGTCGACTCCAAACCAAACCAACCACCTTTCCTACCTATTCTCAGAACATGAGACAAAACCGCAAACTCACACCCACACACAAAGGCACCTCCTTCCCAAAAGTAGGTCTGTAACTATCCGGAATGTCTTCTGACTGTTGGGCCATACTATGTTCCCCACAAAATGGCCTCTCCTGTCTCAGATCTTGTCTCCTTGGCCAACTCTGTGATGCTTTGAGGAGCCAACCGTTAGCCACTACCTGCTATCTCAGGAAAAGCTTCTCTTCAGAGCTCTACTGACATTTGGCCATCCTCACATCAGTAGGTACCAAGAAGGTCTGATCTGTACTTGGTAAATCCAAACAAGTGAGCCCACTGGGACAGGGACTGGGACTGGCTCTCGGTGCCTGGCTTCTTGCATCAAAATTTCCGAATGTTCCATCACCAAGGAAGTTAGGTAGGTCACTTCCTTCAGGAACTGAAAGAGGTCACTGCCTTGGCAACAACTTTGCCCTAACCGTTGCTTCCAAGGGTTCCATTAGATAGAGGCTGCCCCTACTTCCTTTGAAAATTTGACTAGTTTCAATTGTATATCAAAATAGGCACCTGGGAACAGCTCTCCATGCAGGTCTGGTTAGGTCAATCTTCTCTACATTAAAAAGAGAGAGGCTGATGCATACACATCCCTTTTTCCTGTCTAGATTGTTTGCCATTGAAGATGGCTTTTGCTCTCACAGGTCCTTCATAGCTGCTGACATCTTCTCCAGGGATTATTTCTGCATCGAACTTTGAGGTTCTCAGCAGTTGGCAGATACCCTACATTCCTGTATTGTAAGGCGAACTCTGTCCCTGCTCTTTTGTAATTTTAGATTGAAGCAACAGTGTATGGTTAGGGTTAATAACAGGTTCGATTTGGGTAAGGAATCATTATGCGGGATGAATAATGGTATTGGGAACCTGCAATATTTATAGGAATATAGAGATAAAATATAAGTATGAAAACAGAAATCTAGGTAAGATTTGAAGCTCAGAAAAGCATTGGGCAACTGATTGCGATACGTAGCTTTGAATTACGTTCTAGATACATGTTTCAGAAAAATCGATATACAATGGCATAGGATCTTGTACCTTGGATGATTGAATGTAGTAGAAAACATCTACTCAAAAAGGGATAGTCGATAGGATCAGAAAGATAGTCAGTATGTTTCGGAAGAAGAGCGAGTATAGGATTTGGACCAAAGATCTTTAGCAATAGTGTTTCCGTTACAGAGTGAATGTCAATGTCAGCACATGTGAAGTGTCAGTCACAATGTTGAACTGCAGAAAATATGTAGGAAAGTAGATATCAATAGAGACATTAGGAAATCAGGCAAAAGTATCAAGTGAGTGAAAAAATTAAACATTTTCAACAGTTTTGAGGTTGAATATATAATCTTAGGAAGAAACAAATATGTAGCCAGCAATAGTATTGACATTTGAGAGCATTAGGCAACCTGGTCAGGGATGTTTTTAGTAATCCATGTTCAGTTTACCTTTAGGCTTTGGTACAATCATACGTGTGGCTTTTGCATTTTGTGTCCAGAATATTACAGTGATAACATGCATATGTAGATCAGGTGACATGAGTATTTCTTCCACCATTTCTGGGAGCAATATTTCAAATATGTATAGATTAGTATTGGGGGTACAACCAGGTGTACCCTGTGTCTATGAATATAGAGATAATGCATGAATAGACCATACTGTGAATAAATAATATAACTTGTTACACTTTAAACAATGTATTGAATTGATATCAGAAAATATATAAAAAATCTTTTATTGATATATAATCATTCATTCCAACCAGTAATACATCTAATGGTGATATTACAGTGATGGTTTATCATGAAGTGTGTGTCCGTTTTGCTTCTAAAGTGATAAAGGAAATCGAAAATAATGTGTTTGGATAGAAGTCTCATGAACAGACCAGTCAAGAAAATGGAGGAATACATGTGTTCTGAAGCAGGAAGTGATTGAAAGTGAAACAAATGCCTATATATTTGCTAACCTGTGGAGGAAATATATATCCTACGATGTGCATAAAATGAAGAAATTTTAATGTCCCATTGTTGAATAAAAATGAACATCAATATACACATCATGTCCTATAGGAATCTACTTGCTTTGATGATAAACTGTGTCAGTTACTGTAAAAATATTAGGGTTTGTAAGCACGATTCACTGAAGTTAGTTCTCAGGATGAGGAAACAAATATGTATTTCAGGTGGTTGAATGTTTCTGAGAATAATCTTATGAAAAGTTGATTTTATATCCACATACATGAATATGAATGAATTTAGATAGTGTTTAATAGACACATGTTTTTCATATTTTGAAAAATCTAGATATATATATATATATATATATATATATATATATATATATATATATATATCTCATGGAGAAATATTACAATGAAAATTTGACAAGATTTATAACACATACCCTTGATAAAGCAGAAGGAAATTCCAAGTATATACCATGCCTCCTATTAAAGGCCTGTATTTCTATTCTGTTAGTTTTCTTTTTATCCATCATATTAGCATTAGTAGTCAGAGTCTATTAGGGTATGTGTTAGTGTCGGGGATCAGTATTTCAAATGAAAATAGGAAAATAAATCTAATGTGTATGCAAATATGTGCTACACAAAAATCTTGCCACTCTCATCCAGAACAATTCCTTTACATTAACTTCACTCCAAGTAAGACACAATTAGTGGAGAGGAGTTCGAAAACCTGTGATTACATATGTGGAACTGAAAATGTTCAGGAGTTCACAACATTGGATGTGGTAGAGCAGTTTCCAAAAGTAAGGGAGAGGTTAAACACTCCACAAACTTGGAGCTCTGCTGGCCTTAAGACTTCTTGAGAAAATGCCTCTCAGGTTGGGAACATGAAATATATGAAGTTGTCAGGAGATTTAGCTTCCTCATTGTGACACCATCAAATGTGGGTCTGCATCTATGTGACCTGGAGGAAATGGTTCCTTATTTTCTAATGAACATGAGGCAGCAGTTCTGAATTCTTTCTTGGTAAACTGTGGCCACTGGGAGTTAAGTGTCTCCCGTGTGGTCTGTGAAGCCATTTGGTCATCCTCCATTTTTGTGGTGTTTCTTACTGCTGCACTGGGAGTTTGGAATTGGCTTAATGAAATACAAGGAGTTCAACTGGGACACAATTCTGGAGGGAGCTCTGACACGTGTGATTGCTCAGGGTCTTCAGGAGAATGTTCGAAACATGGGTCTATCCCACATAGCTTTCCCCTTGACTATAGCAACCAGATTCTGAACATTGCCCTGAAACCTCTCAATAAAACAAGATGCCTTTACATATAAGGGTCTGCTGCCTGCACCATATCAGTCACAAGTATTTTGGAAGCCAAAGGGAGATCCACGTGGTCCCACCACAGATATTTATTCACAAATGTATAGTCCACTGCTCTAGCCCCAATACTCAGCAGGCTCCAACTTACTGACATCTCGGTTCTGTACCATTTTCATGACAACCAGTCAATCAAGGAACTGTCTGGTACACACATGATCAGCAACAGGACATCCAAAGTTTCTCCAGTGCCACCTGGTCATGGAAATTTCAAAAATTTCATGGTATTTGTATAGCCATTTTTAAAGGATGATGTTGGAGGCACTGTGGGTTTCAATTCATTCAGGAACCATTAAATGGTGAGTAAGCTCATTTCAATGAAAGCTCTGAAGAACTCTCACAGGCAAGGCTTCCCAATGAGTGCCCAAAAGTTCACATGAAGCCAGGCTCATTGAGGTCTACAATATGAGATACATGTGTGTTTTGAGTCTCAACTATGACTTCCAAGTCTTTCAGTAAAAAAATCATGTGTTACCCTGGCTGAGATTCCCAGTGCTCGGTGGAAAGCCACCCTGGGCCTAGATCTCAGTTTCCAAGGGCTAATCTCATGTGTGGCCTAATATAATCCCAAAACAATTCATGGCAATACTTCTCTCAAGTCAGTTCCAGAACTCAGTCTCTAAGGAGTATCAGAGCAGAGTTCAAGCCCTGGTGGACCAAGTCATCTCTTCCAACCGCCACACAAATGACCACAATTAAAACCAAAACACTCTTACATGACCCTCATCTTCTTCCATAAAGACACTCATCATAACATATGGCTGGAGGTTTCCATGAGGGGCACAGCCCAAGACAGTGTCCAAAATAAGCTCCCTTGCCCCTCATTTGCCTAAAGTCAGGGTGGCTTGGACACCCATCTTGTGAACCAGGAGTGATCTTTAAGGGTAAAAGAAATTGAAATTAAAGTGTAAAAGTTAAAGTGTAAAAGACCGGGTTTGTAAAGTTTCTAAGATTCAAGGCCTGATTTAAAATGTAAAGGACCAGGTATTGTTAAGTCCCTATGCTACATGAAAAATCTGAAATTCCTGTTACTTGTAGGACAATTTCTGGACTGCCCAGTAAATATTCCCCCTGATCGCCTGGTTGTTTAATAACCTAGGACCCTGTGTGGCTTGACACATATGCATCGCAGGGCCTAATCTAATCAATTTGAATCTGTACCCCGCTGTAGAACTGACCTATCCCTCCTGCCTGACATGTTCCCACCAATGAATGAACTAATCATGTTTAGGATTTGTTGTTTGATTTTCCCGCAGTGTATGATGATTTTTTAAAAGATACTGTGATATATGTAAAGTCTCGCCCTCCCCAAAAAGTGTACTTAAGCACTGCTCAACCTCAGCTCGGAGATCTGGGCTGCTCTCCCTTCTTGAGTGACCACGGAGCCCTAGCATACTGGATTGGATCCTCAATAAATGTCTTTTGCTGTTGCATGAGCCGTGGTCTCATACATGAACATGAATGAATTTAAGGAGTGTATAATAAGACACATATATTTCATATTTTGAATAATCTATAGAGTGCAGATTTTTCACAAAACACATACAGAGATATTAAAAAGTAGCAATATATATGCCAATCAAAATTCATCATGAAATACATATCATACACAGATCCAAAAATATTTATTTTACTTAACATGGATTTATGTGTAATGTTGTTCAACTAGGAAGCTCACGCATAGGTTGAATTTTCAGTTCCTACAGCGTTTAAGAGGAGTGATCTCTTCTCACAATTTGTATCTGCCAAGTAGGCCACCTCACAATAATGTACGTGTGGTACCAGGTAGGATTCTATTTGTGCATATAAAAATACATGTGCTGAATAGGCAACAGAGAAAGGGAGACAGGAATTCACATATTTGATACCTTTCAAAACACATGGAGAACTATATCAATTAAAAATTAACCAGATTTTTAACAACTACCCTTTATCATGCAAAAGGCAAGTCCAACTATACACCATGCCTCTTCTGAACTGCTTGTATTTCTATTGTGTTTGGGTTATTTTTCTCCATCATATTAGCATTAGTAGTCAGAGTCTAGTAGGGTATGCGTTAGTGTCATGGATTCAGTAATTCAAATGGAAATAAAGGAAAATGAATCCATTGTGTATGCAAATATGCGCTACAAAAAAACTTTCCACTCTCATTCAGAGCAATGCCTTGACATTACCTTCACCCAAGTAAGACACAATTAGAGGACAAGAGTTAGAAAATCTGTGAATACATATCTGGAATGGAAAATGCTCAGGAGTTCACAAGCTTGGGCACTTTAGAGGAGTTTTCAAACTTAAGGGACAGGATAAACAGTCCAAATTCATGGAACTCTGCTGGCCTAAAGACTTCTTGAGAAACTGCCTCTGAGGTTGGGCACTTGAAATATATGTTGTTGTCAGGAGCTTTAGCTTCCTTTGTAGTGATACCATCAAAGATGGGTCTTCATTTATCTGACCTGGAGGACATGGTTTCTTATTTTCCAAAAGAACATGAGGCAGCAGTGCTCAATTCTTCCTTTGAAGGTAAACTGTGGCCACGTAGGGGTAAGTGTCTCCCCGTCTTGACTGTGAAGCCAATTGGCCATCCTACAATTTTCGTGGTGTTTCTTGCTGCTGGACTGGGCTTTTGGTTTTTCCTTCATGAAATACAAGGAGTTCAACTGGGACACAGTGCTGGAGCGAGTTCTGTCACGTGTGGAGGGTCAGGGTCTACAGGAGAATTCACCAACCAGACTTCTATCCCACATAACTTGAAACATTATCCATAGCAAACTGATTCTGAACATTGTCCTGAAACCTTTACATATAACAAGATGCCTTTACAGATAAGGGTCGGCTAGCTGTACCATGTAAGCAACAAGCCATTTGGAAGTCAATGGCAGACCCAAATGGCCCCACCACAGATGTTTTATCATACACCTGCACACCACAGCCCTGGGCCCACTTCTCAGCACTCTCCAACTTACTGGCATCTCTGTTCTGCACAATTTTCATGAAATCGAGTCAGTCAAGGCACTGTCTGGTACACTCATGATCAGCAACAAGACATCCAAAGGTTCTCCAGTGCCACCTGGTCAGGGGAATTTTATGGTATTTATAGAGCCATTTTTCAAGGATGAAGTTGGAGGCACTGTGGGTTTCAATTCATTCAGGAACCATTAAATGTTGAGGAAAATCATTTCAATGAAAGCTCTCGAGAACTCTCACAGGTAAGGCTTCCCAAAGAGTGGCCAAAATACACATATATTTCATATTTTGAAAAATCTTGACAGTATATATATATATATATATATATATATATATATATATATATATATATATATACATACACACACAGACATTAAAAACTAGCAATATATATGCCAATCGAAATTCATCATGAAATATATATCATCCACGTATCCAAAAATATTCATTTTACTGAACATGGATTTATGTATAATGTTGTTCAACTAGGAAGCTCACCCATAGGTTGAATTTTCAGTTCCAACAGCGTTTAGGAGGAGTGAACTTTTCTCACAATTTGTATCTGCCAAGTCAGCCACCTCACAAGAATATATGTGTGATACAAGGTACAATTCTATATGTGCATATAAAAATACATGTGCTGAATAGGATACAAAGAAATGGGGGAGACATGAATTCACATATTTGATAAGTTTAAAAATACATGGACAACTCTTTCAACGAAAAATTGACTAGATTTAAAACTCCTTCCCTATATAATGGAAAAGTTAATTCAATGGTACACCATGCCTCCTCTGATATGTTTGTATTTCTGTTCTGTTTGGGTTATTTTTCTCCATTACGTTAGGATTACTTGTCAGAGTCTTGTAGGGTATGGGTTAGTTTCAGGGATTCAGTATTTCGAAAGGAAAATTGGAAAATGAATCCAATGTGTATGCAAATATGTGCTACACAAAAATCTTCCGACTCTCATCCACAACAATGCCTTGACCTTAACTTCGTCCCAAGTAACACATGTAGAGGAGATGAGTAAGAAAATCTGTGAATACATATCTGGAATTTAATATGCTCAGGAGTTCACAAACTTGCATTTAGAAGGCGAGATTCCAAAAGTAAGGGACAATGTAAACACTCCAAAAACATGGAGCTCTGCTAGCCTAAAGGCTTCTGGAAAAACTGGCTCTGATGTTGGGCTCTTGAAATATATGTTGTTGTCAGGAGCTTTAGCTTTTTTTGTAGTGAGACCATAAAAGCTGGGTCTGCATCTATGTGACCTGGAGGAGATGCTTTCTTATTTACCAATGATCATGAGGCAGCATTGCTGAATTCTCTCTTTCGGGGTCAACTGTGGCCACTTGGGGCTAAGTGTCTCCTCATGTGGACTGTGAAGCCATTTGATCATCCTCCAATTTTTGTGATATTTTTTGCTGCTACACTGGGAGTTCAGTATTTCCTTCACGAAATACAAGGAGTTCACCTGGGACACAGTGCTGGAGGGAGTTCTGTCACGTGTGGTGGGACAGGGTCTGCAGGAGAATGCACAAACCAGGCTTCTGTCCAACATAGCTTGACCCCTTGACCATAGGAACCTGATTCTGAACATTGCCCTGAAACTTACCCATATAACAAGAATCATTTACATATAAGGGTCTGCTGGCTGCTCCATGTCAGTCACAAGCCATTTGGAAGCCATTGGGAAATCCACATGGAAGCACCACAGATGTTTTATCTCACACATGCCCACCTTTGCTCTAGGCCCACTATTCAGCAGGCTCCAACTTACTGGAATCTCTGTTCTACACCATTTTCGTGAAACCCAGCCAATCAAGGCACTGTCTGGTACACTCATGATCACCAACAGGATATCCAATGGTTCTCCAGTGCCTCCTGGATATGGGAATTTCAAAAATTTCATGGTATTTATCGAGCCCATCTTTCAAGGTTGAAGTTGGAGGCACTGAGTGTTTCATTTAATTCGGTAACCATTAAATGGTGAAGAAGCTCATTTCAAAGAAAGATCTGGAGAACTCTCACTGCCAAGATTTCCCAAAGAGTGGCCAAAAGGCCACATGAAGCCAGGCCCATTGAGGTCTACAATGTGAAGTGCATTTGTGTTTTGACTCTCAACTATTGCTGCCAAGTGTTTCAGAATAAAATTATGTGATACCTTGGCTGAGATTCCCAGTGCTCTGTGGAAAGCCACACTGGGAATAGATCTCAGTTTCAAATGGTGACTCTCATGTGTGGCCTCCTAATATCCCAACACAATTCATGGCAATACTTCTCTGAGGTCAGTTCCAGGACTCAGTCTCTATAGGGTATCACACCAGAGTTCAAGCCCAGGTGGACCCAGTCATCGCTTCCAACTTCCACACAAATAACCACAATTAAAACCAAAACACTCCCACATGGCCCTCATCTTCTTCCATATAGACACTCCTCATAACCTCTGGCTGGATGTTTCCATGAGGGGCGCAGCCCAACACAGAGTCCAAATAACCTCGCTTGCCCGTCATTTTCCTAAAGGCAGGGTGGCCTGTACACCCTTCCTGTGAACCACAAGGGATCAAAAATGCCTTCCTTTAATACTGCTCTGCTTCTCCAATTTGAGACCTACTGACTGTCAGGTATAGATTCTTTATGTGATTCGGAGTCATGAGAAAACACAAGCATGTATGGGATAGCCTTTGCAGGGCTTAGAAGAACTCATTTGATTCAAAGGATCTCTATTCTCACTTGATGGTGGTCAGGAACCTAAGAGAGGAAGGCGAGAGACTTCATCAACAATTACTGATCTCTTTCCCATTTTGGTTTTGGATGCACACATGGGATCATTCTTTAGATGCATCAGGTGCTGAGAACCTAAGCCACAGCCTCACACAGGGCCAAGAGACTGATTCCGACACATCCATTTCCAAAGAAATTAACAAAGAGCCACAGGTGATGCCCATTTATTTCCATTTTAAAACTGTTTTCTTCAGGCTTCACAAAGCGGTGTCTTGAGGCCAAGACCTTCCTCACATTCAGGGGAAGAGAAGAATTGGTTAGCAAAAAACCCAAAGCAGAGTTTCTCCACTGAGGCTTTCCTGGTCACACTGATATCTGAGTTTTTTGAGATGCTAGCCATTCCCTTTAGCTATCCATTACATGGCCTTGTCACAGAGCTTGGAGGTGGTACATATCTTGGACACAAAACCATGAGCCTATTCTGGAGAGTGGCCAGAATCAGGAAGAAAACAGGAACTTAGGAAATTAGTAGGTGTTGCCCATCCATAAGGGAAGCCACAGTCCATTCATCAATTGGGCAGAATGAATGCTGGGTAGGTTTCTACTAAACAGGACACATCCATTGATGAATTCTCTTTTCAAATGTCTACAACCACAGACACAGTGGGATACACAGACATAGAAACACTCACTTTGTGAAACGACTTACTAGGAACAGTCCACTCCAAACCAAACAAACCGCCTTTTTTACCTATTCTCAGAAAATGAGACAAAACCACAAACTCACACCCACACCCACAAAGGCACCTCCTTCCCCCAAAGAGGTCTGTGACTATCCGGAGTGTCCTCTGACTTGTGAGCCTTATTATGTTCCCTGAAATGTTCTGTCCTGTCTCAGATCTGGTCTTTTTGGCCAAATCTGTGAAGTGGTCAGGAGCCAGCTGTGAGCAACTTCCTGCTTTCTCAGGAAAGGCCCCTCTTCTGAGCTCTCCTGAAATTTGGCCATTCTCACATCAGTATGTACCAAGAAAGACTGACTCTGTTCTTGGTAAATCCAAATAAGTGAGCCCACTGGGAATGGTACTGGGACTGCCTCTGGTAGCCTGGCTTCCTGGATCCCAAGTTCAGAGAGTTCTATCACCAAAGAAGTGAGGAAGGTCACCTCCTTTGTTAACTGAATGAGGTCACTGCTTTGGAAACCACTTTGTCCTAAAATTTGCTTCCAAGGTTCCCATGAGATGGAGGCTGCCCCTATTTCCTGTGATACGTTCACAACTGAGGATTGTATATCAACCATAGGCAGCCAGGAACAGCTGTCTACACTGGACTGGTTTGGTCCATCTTCTGTACATTAAGAAGAGTGAGGCTTATTCTGACACATCCCTTCATCCTGACTGGGTTGTTTGCCATGGAAGATGACTTTTGCTCTGTCAGGTCCTTCATAGCTGCCTACATCTTCTCCAGGGATCATTTCTGCATGAAACTTTGAGGTTCTCAGCAGGTGGAAGATCCCCTACACTCCTGTATTGGAAGACTAATTCTGTCCCTCCTCTTCTGTAAAGTTAGATTGAGGAAACATTGTATGGTTAAGGTTAATAACAGCTTCCATTTGGGTTAGGAATCATTCTCTTGGATGAATAATGGTATTGGAATTTTGCTATATTTTCAAGAATATATAGGTGAAATATAAGTATGAAAAAAGAAATCTAGGTAATTTTTGAAGCACAGAAGGGAATTGGCGCCACTATTGGGATTCTTAGCTTTGAATTATGTTCTGCACAGGTGTCTCAGATTAATTGATATACAATGGCATAGGACCTTGTCTTTTGGATGATTGAATGTCGAAGAGAAAATCCAGTCCAAAAGGGATAGTTGGTGGATTAGGAAGATATTCGGTAGATTTAGAATGAAGAGTGTGTATAGCATTTGGACCAAAAGATCTTTAGCAATAGGGTTTTGGGTAGAGAGTGAAAGTAAATGTCAGCACATGTGAAGAGTCAGTCATAATGATGAAATGGGAAAAAAAATACAGGAAATCAGATTTCAATAGAGACATTAGGAAATCAGGCAAAGTATAAAGTGAGTGATAGGATTAGACATTTTCAACAGGGTTGAGGTTGAATATGTAATTTCAGGAAGAAACAAATATGTAGTCACCAATAGGATTCACTTTTGAGAGCATTAGGCAACCTGGACATGGCTTTTTTTTAAATCCATGCTCACTTTCCATTTAGGATTTGGTACAATCATAAGTGTGACCTTGCTTTTTGTTTCCACAATATTACTGTGATTAATGTATATATAGATCAGGTGACATGAGTATTTCTTCCACCATTTCTGGGAGCAATATTTTGAAGACATATAATTTAGTATTGTGGGTACAAATAGGTATACTCTGTGTTATATGAATATAAAGATAATGCATGAATAGACCATACTGTGAATAAATAATATAACTGGTTCCAAATTTAAATAATGGATTGAATTGATATCTGAATATATATTGGAAATCATATATTGATATTCATACAATCATTCCAACCAGTTATACATCTAATGGTAATATCACTGTTATGGTTTATCATGAAGTGTGTGTGAGCTTTGCTTCTAAAATGATTATGGAAATTGAAAATAATGTGCTTGGAAAGAAGTCTCATTAAAAGAGCAGTCAAGAAACCTGGGGGAATACATATGTTCTGAAGCAGGAAGTAATTGAAAGTGAAAAAAAATGCCTATAAATTTGTGAATTTGTGAATGAAATATGTATTCTATTATGTGCAAAAACTGAAGAAATATTAATGTACCAGTTTTGAATAAAAATGAACGTCAAAATACATATCATGTCCCATAGGAATCTACTTGCATTGACGTTAAACTGAGTCATTTACTATAGCAATATTAGGATTTGTATGCACCATTCACTGAAGTTAGTTTCAGTATTAGGAAACAAATATGTATTTCAGGTGGATTAATATTTCTGAGAACATTCTTATGAAAAGTTGAATATAAATCCACATTCATGAACATCAATGAATTTAGGGAGTATATAATAAGACACATACATTTCATATTTTGAAAAATCTGGAGAGTTTATACATATATATATGCACACACACACACACACACACACACACGTATACATTAAAAAGTAGCAATATATATGCCAATCGAAATACATCATGAATTATATATCATCCACAAATCCAAAAATCTTCATTTTTCTGAGCATCGATTTATGTATAATGTTGTTCAACTAGGGAGCTCACCCATAGTTTGAATTGTAAGTTCCAACAGCATTTAGGAGGAGTGATCCCTTCTCACAATTTGTATTTGCAAAGTCAGCAACCTCACAAGTATGTACATGTGATACCAGGTAGGATTCTATATGTGAATATAAAAATGCATGTGCTGAATAGGGTACAGAGAAATGGAGACAGGAATTCTCATATTTGTTAACTTTAGAAACACATGGAAAAGGAAGGGGCAGAGCCGCCAACCGCGCCTGTAAGGTAGGCGGACCTGCGAGCCACCCGTAGAACAGGCCTAGCGGCCCGCCATCGTGAAAGACACATCACCCTGGTTGGGGGTTGGGCAGAGCCACTGCACGCGTGCAAGGAACGCGGACATGCGACCCACAGGCAGAACAGGCCCAGACACCCGCGGAGGGGCAGAGACACCCCTTGTGACTTCAAGATAGGTGAACCTGCGACCCACCAGCTGAAGCGGCCCAGCTGCCTTCAGAGGGGCAGAGCCGGCCCCCGCGCCTGCGAAGTAGGTGGACCTGCGAACACCGACAGACCAGGTGCTAGGCCCCGCCAGGGTGCTAGACACATAACCAGGTTTGGGGAGGGGCCGAGCCGCTGCCCGTGCCTGCAAAGCAGGTAGACCTCTCACCCAGAGGCAGAACAGACCCAGCGACCTACCAGCGTGGTAGACACATCGCCCCGGTTTGGGTTGGGGCAGAGATGCCACTCACGCCTGCAATGTAGACAGCCCTGCAACCCACAGACAGAAGAGGCCCAGCGGAGCGCGGAGGGGCAGAGCCGACGCCTGTGCCTGCAAGGTAGCTGGACCTGTTACCCACTGGCTGAACAGGACCAGCACCCGCAGAGGGGTAGATCAACTGCCCGCTCCTGCAAGGTAGGCGGACCAGCTACCAAGAGGCAGAACAGGCCCAGCGGCGTGCTGGTGTGGTAGGCACATTGCCCCAATTGGAGGAGGGGCAGAGCCGCTGCTTACACCTGTGAGGGAGACTTTTCAAGAATACAATAGCAATATAAACATTTAGGGGTAAAATTCAATAACACAAAAGTTTCACCAAGCCAAAAAAAAACGTGAACAGTAGGGAAAGACAAGGAAAGAAAGGACCACAAGCAACGCAGGTCAACTCAACATTAGAAGAGGTAATATCTGCAGCATATGGAATGTCAGATAAAGAATCAGGATATACTTGCTTCAGATGATCTGAAGTCTCCAGGGAGACATTAGACAGCAAAATCAGACAATGAAAGATCACTTTGACAATGAATTACAAAAACAAATCCAAGAAGCAAAAGATCAACTATACAGGGAGATAGAGGTTATAAAAAACACACAAACAGAAATCATAGAAATGCAGGAAGCAATAAACCAACTTAAAAACTCAATTGAGAATACTACCAGCAGAATAGATCACTTAGAACAATGAAGACAAAGTATTTCAACTTGAAAAGAACATAGAAAGCTCAGCAAGACTGTTAAGAAACCATGAGCAGAACATCCAAGAAATATGGGATAACATGAAGAGACCAAACTAAAGAGTAATTGGGATACAGGAAGGTATACAGGTCCAAACCACAGGATTGAGCAATCTATTCAATGAAATAATATGAGAAAACTTTCCAGACATGAAGAATGAGACAGAATCCCAAATCCTAGAAGCCTACAGGACGCCAAATGTGCAAAATCATAAGAGATAAACACCGAGACATATTATAATGAAGATACCAAACATACAGAATAAAGAGAGAATTTTAAAAGCTACAAGAGAAAGGAAGCAGATTACATTTAGGGGTAAACCAATCAGGATAACAGCTGATCTTTCAACACAGACTCTGAAAGCTAGAAGATCCTGGAATAACATATTTCAATCACTGAAAGAAATTGGGTTCCAACCAAGAATTGTGTATCCAGCGATTTTAAGCTTCAGGATGGAAGATGAAATTAAAACCTTCCATGATAAACAAAAGTTAAAAGAATTTGCAGCTAGAAAACCATCTCCTCAAAAGATCCTTGGCAAAACATTATAGGAAGACGAAATGGAAAATAACAATGAAAACCAACAGTGGGAGGTAGTACAGTAAAGGGGCGAAAAATAATCAAAGAGAAAAACAAACCATGTTTAGTAACATAAATAAACAAATATGGCTGGAAGAACAACCCATATTTCAAAAATAACCCTAAATGTTAATGCCTTAAACTCACCAATTAAGAGACACAGGCTAGTAGAATGGATCACGAAAGAAGACCCAAAAATTTTCTGCCTACAGGAGACACATTTGATAGGAAAAGACATATATAGACTAAAGGTGAAAGGTTGGGAGAAATCATATCACTCATATTGACTTCGGAAACAAGCAGAAGTGTCCATACTCATATCAAATAAAATAGATTTCAAGACAAAGTTAATCAAAAGGGATAAAGAGGGACACTACATATTGCTCAAGGGAACCATACACCAACAAGACATAACAATCATAAATATATGTGCCCCAAACAATGGTTCAGCTATGTTAATCAAACAAACTCTTCTCAAGTTCAAGAGTCTGGTAGACCACCATACAATAATCATGGGAGATTTCAACACACCTCTCTCACTACTGGACAGATATTCCAAACAAAAGTTGAATTAGGAAACTATAGAACTCAATAACACAAATAATAACCTAGACTTAATTAACATATATAGAATATACCACCCAACATCAAGCAGTTACACTGTTTTCTCAGCAGCACATGGATACCTCTCAAAAATAGATCATATATTATGTCACAGAACAACTCTTAGACAATATAAAGGAGTATAGATAATACCAGGCATCTTATCTGATCGTAATGGAATGAAACTGAAAATCAACAATAAAAGAAGGAAGGAAAATTCATGCATCACTTGGAGAATGAACAATACGTACTGAATGATCAATGGGTTATTGAAGACATCAAGGAGAAAAATAAAAAAAATTCTTAGACATAAATGAAAAAGACAGACAGAGCATATCAGAATCTATGGGACACATTGAAAGCAGTTCTAAGTGGAAAATTCATTGCTTGGAGTTCTTTCCTTAAAAAAAGAAAAAAAAAACAACAACAAATAAATGATCTCATAGTTCATTTCAAAATCCTAGAAAAAGAAGAACAAAACAACAGAAAAAGAAGTAGAAGGCAAGAAATAATTAAAATCAGAGCTGAAATTAATGAAATCAAAACAAAAGAAACAATTGAAAAAATTGAAAATGCTAAAAGTTGAAAAATTAATAAAATCGACAGACTCTTAGCCATGTTAATGAAGAGAAGAAGAGAGGGAACTCAAATTACTATCATAAGGGATGAAAAAGGCAATATCACAACAGACACTTCTGAAATACAGAAGATAATCAGAAATTATATTAGAAGATAGTGAAGGCATCAATAAATTTCTTAAGTCATATGATCTGCCCAGATTGAGTCAGGAGGATATAGACAACCTAAGCAGACCAATATCAATTGAGAAAATAGAAGAAACCATCCAAAGACTACCAACTAAGAAAAGCCCAGGACCGAATGGGTATACAGCAGAGGAGGCCAATATCACCCTGATTCCTAAACCAGACAAAGACCCTTCAAAGAAACAAATATACAGACCAATCTCTCTAATGAACCTAGATGCAAAAATCCTCAATAAAATTCTGGCGAATCAGATACAAAAACATATTTAAAAAATTGTGCAACATGATCAAGTAGGATTCATTCCTGGGATACAAGGCTGGTTCAATATACGGAAATCAATAAATGTTATTCACCACATCAATAGACTTAAAAATAAGAACCATATGATCACCCCAATAGATGCAGAAAAAGCATTCAATAAAGTACAGCATCCCTTTATGTTTAAAACTCTAGAAAAACTGGGATAACAGGAACATACCTCAATATTGTAAAAGCAATCTATGCTAAGCCTCAGGCTAGTATCATTCTGAATTGAGAAAAAATTGAAGGCATTCCCTCTAAAATCTGGAACAAGACAGGGATGCCCTCTCTCACGATTTCTGTTCAACATAGTTCTCGAACACTGGCCAGAGCAATTAGACAAATGAAAGAAATTAAAGGCATAAAAATAGGAAAAGAAGAACTTAAATTATCACTATTTGCAGATGACATGATTCTATACCTAGTAGACCCAAAAGGGTCTACAAGAAACTATTAGAGATAATAAATGAATTCAGCAAAGTGGCATGATATAAAATCAACAATCATAAATCAAAAGCATTCCTGAATATCAGCAACAAATCCTCTGAAACGGAAATGAGGACAACCACTCCATTGAGAGTATCCTCAAAAAAAACAAAATAAAATATTTGGTTATCAACGTAACAAAAGATGTGAAAGACTTACACAATGAAAACTACAGAACCCTAAAGAGAGAAATAGAAGAAGATCTTACAAGATGGAAAAATATACCCTGTTCATGGATAGGCAGAATTAACATCATCAAAATGGCGATATTACCAAAAGTTCTCTATAGGTTTAATGCAATGCCAATCAAAATCCCAACGGCATTTCCTGTAGAAATAGGTAAAACAATTATGAAATTCATATGGAATAATACAAGACCCAGTATAGCAAAGACAACTCTAAGCAGGAAGTGTGAATCAGGCGGTATAGCGATACATGTCCTCAAACTATACTACGGAGCAATAGTAACAAAAAGAGCATGGTACTGGTACCAAAACTGGCGGGTGGACCAATGGTACAGAATAGAGGACACAGAAATCAATCCACAAAATTACAGCAATCTTATATTTGATAAAGGAGCTAAAAGCATAAACTGAAGGAAGGATAGCATCTTCAACAAATGGTGCTGGAAAAACTGGAATTACATATGTAAGAAAATGAAACTGAATCCCTTTCTCTCGCCATGCACAAAAGTTAACTCAAAATGGATCAAGGAGCTTGATATCAAATCAGCGACACGGCATCTGATAGAAGAAAACTTTGGCTATGATCTACATACTGTGGGGTCGGGCTCCAAATTCCTCAATAGGACACCCATAGCATAAGAGTTAATAATTAGAATCTACAAACAGGACTTACTCAAACTAAATAGATTTTTCTCAGAAAAAGAAACAATAAGAGAGGTAAAAAAGGAGCCTACATCCTGGGAACAAATCTTTACTCCTCACACTTCAGATAGAGCCCTAATATCCAGAGTTATACAAAGAACTCAAAAAATTAAACAATAAGCAAATGAATTACCCAATCAACAAATGGGCCAAGGACCTGAACAGACACTTCTCAGAGGAGGACATACAATCAATCAATAAGTACATCAAAAAATTCTCACCATCTCGAGCATTCAGAGAAATGCAAAACTAACCCACCCTAAGATACCATCTCACTGCAGTACGCTTGGCAGCCATTATGAAGTCAAACGACAACAAGTGCTGGCGAGGATGTGGGAAAAAGGGTACACCTGTACATTGCTGGTGGGACTGCAAATTGGTGCAGCAAATTTGGAAAGCAGTATGGAGATTTCTTGGAAACTTGGGAATGGAACCGCCATTTGACCCAGCAATTCCCCTTCTCGGTCTAATCCCTATAGACCCAAAAAGTGCATGCTACAGGGACACTGATAAATCTATGTTCATAGCAGCACAATTCACAATAGGAAGACTGTGGAACCAACCTAGATGCCCTTCAATAGATGAATGGATTAAAAAAAATGTGGCATTTATACACAATGGAGTATTACTCTGCATTAAAAAATGACAAAATCATACAATTTGCAGAGAAATCGATGGCATTAGAACGTATTATGCTACGTGAAGATAGCCAATCACTAAAAAACAAATGCCAAATGTTTTCTTTGATATAAAGAGAGTAACTAAGAACAGAGTTGGGAGGAAGAGCATGAGAAGATGATTAATATTAAACAGGGGTGAGAGGTGGGAGGGAAAAGGAAAGAGAAGGAAAATTACATAGAAATGGAAGGAAACCCTCATGGTTATACAAAATTAAATACAAGATGAAGTGAGGTGAAAGGGGACAAAAACAAGTGGAAGAAAGGAATTACAATAGATGGGGTAGAGAGAGAGGATTGGAGGGGAGGGGATGGGAGATAGTAGAGGACAGGAAAGGCAGCAGAATACAACAGACACTAGTATAGCAATATGTAAAATAGTGGATGTGTAACTGATGAGATACTGCAATCTGTATACGAAGAAAAATGGAAGTTCATAACCTACTTGAATCAAAGTGTGAAATATGACATGTCAAGAACTATGTAATGTTTTGTAGAACCAACAATAAATATTAAAGGAAAAAAAACACATGGAGAACTATTTCAATGAAAAATTGACTATGTTTATAACACCTACACTTTATCATGCAAAAGGCAAGTCCAACTATACACCATGCCTCTTCAGAAGTGCTTGTATTTCTATTCTGTTTGGGTTATTTTTCTTCATCATATTAGGATTAGTAGTCAGAGTTTGGTAGGGTATGCATTAGTGTCAGGGATTCAGTCTTTGGAATGGAAAATTGGAAAATGAATCCAATGTGTATGCAAATATGTGCTACACAAAAATCTTCCCACTCTCATCCAGAACAATGCCTTGACGTTACCTTCACGCCAAATAAGAAACAATTAGAGGAGAAGAGTTAGAAAATCTGTAAATACATATCTGGAATGGAAAATATTCAGGAGTTCACAAACTTGGAGGTGGTAGAGGAGTATCCCAAAGTAAGGGACAGGGTAAACACTCCACAAACATGGAGGTCTGCTGGCCTAAAGACTTCTAGAGAAACTGCCTCTGAGGATGGGCACTTGAAATATATGTTGTCAGTAGCTTTAGCTTCCTTTGTAGTGAGATCATCAAAGCTGGGTCTGCATCTATGTGACCTGGAGGACATTCTTTCTTGCTTTCCAATACACATGAGGCAGCAGTGCTGAATTCTCCCTTCATATGTAAACTGTGGCCACTGGGGTCTAAGTGTCTCCCTGTGTGGACTGTGAAGCCTTTTGTTCATCCTCCATTTTCGTAGAGTTTCCTGCTGCAGCACTGAGAGTTTGGTATTTGCCTCACAAAATACAAGGAGTTCAACTGGAACACAGTCCTGGAGGGAGTTCTGTCATTTGTGGTTTTTCAGGGTCTACAAGAGAATGCACCAACCAGGCTTCATTCCCACATAACTTGCCCCCTTCTCCATAGCAACCTGATTCTGCACATTGCCCTGAAAACTATCCATTTAACAAGACACCTTTACATATAAGTGTCTGGTCACTGCACCGTGTCAGTGAAAAACCATTTGGAATTCAATGGCAAAACCACATGGCGCAACCACAGAAGATTTATCACACACCTGCACACCACAGCTCAGGGCTCACTACTCAGGAGGGTCCAACTTAATGGCATCTCTGTTCTACACCATTTTCATAAATCCCAGTCAATCAAGGCACTGTCTGGTACACTCATGATCAGCAAGAGGTGCTGACAATTTAAGCCACAGCCTCACACAGGGCCCAGAGTCTGATTCAGACATAACCATTTCCAAAACAATTCATCAAAGAGGCACAGGTGATGCCCATTCATTTCCATTTGAAAATTGTTTTCTTCTGGCTTTATAAAGGGGTGGCCTGAGGCAAAGAGGTTCCTGACATTCAGGGCAACAGAACAATAGTTAAGCAAAAGGCCCTAAGCCAGGTTTCACCATAGAGACTTTCCTGGTCACACCAATATCTGAGTTTTCTGGTGTGCTCGCCATTCCTTTCAGCTTACTAGGACATGGCCATGTCACAGAGCTTGGAGGTGGTACATATCTTGGACAAAAAACCATGAGCCTTTCTGGAGAGTTGCCAGAATTCAGGAAGAATTCAAGAACTTAGGATGATACTAGGTGTTGCCCATGGATAAGTCAAGCCTCAGTCCATTCATTAATTGGGCAGGATGAATGCTGTGAAGCTTTCTACTAGACAGGACACACCCAGTGAGCCATTTTCTTTTCTAATATCTACAACTAAGGACACAGTGGGATACACAGACATAGAAACAGTCTCCTTGTCAGATGACTTACTAGAAACAGTCCACTCCAAACCAAACAAACCTCCTTTTTTACCTATTCTCAGAATATGAGACAAATCCACAAACTGACATCCACACACACAAAGTCACCTCCTTCCCCAAGTATGTCTGTGACTATCCGGAGTGTCCTCTGACTAGTAGGCCATAGAATGTTCCCCAGAAATGGCCGGTCCTGTCTCAGATCTGGTCTCCTTGGCCAATTCTGTGAAGTTTTCAGGAGGCAGTGGTGAGCCATTTCCTGCCCTCTGAGGAAAGGACCCTCTTCAAAGCTTTCTTGGCATTTGGCCACCCTCACATCAGTAGGTACCAAGAAAGACTGACTCTTTACTTGGTAAATCCAAACAAGTGAGCCCACTTGGACTGGGACTGGTACTGGCTCTTGGTGCCTGGCTTCCTGGATCACAAAATTCAGAGAGTTCCATCATGAAAAAAGTGAGGTGAGGTCACTTTCTTCAGAAAATGAATGAGGCCACTGTCTTGGCCACCACTTTGTCCTAACAGTTGCTTCCTAGTGTCTCAGGAAAAGGAGGCTGCCTCTATTTCCTGTGACACTTTCACAAGTTAGAATGGTATAGAAACATAGGCACCTGGGAACAGCTCTCCACACATGCCTGGTTTCATACATCTTCCCTACATTAAGAAGAGATAGGATGATTCAGACACATCCTTTCATCCTGATCGGGTTGTTTGCAAAGGAAGATGACTTTTGCTGTCTCAGGTCCTTCATAGCTGCCTACGTCTTCTCCAGGGATCATTTCTGCATGGATTTTGAGGTACTCAGCAGGTGGAAGATCTCCTAACTTCCTGTATTGTAATACTAACTTTGTCCCTGCTCTTCTGTAAAGTGAGATTGAGTGAACAATCTCAGTTTACAGAATGGTTAGGGTTAATAGCATGTTCGATTTGGGTTATGAATCATTTTGCTGGATGAATAATGATATTGGGAACCTGTGATATTTACAAGAACATGGAGGTGAAATATAAGTATGAAAACAGAAATCTAGGTAATATTTGAAGCCCAGAAGGACGTTGGGCCCTTGATTGGGATACTTAGCTTAAATTATGTTCTGTGTGACCTTTGCATTTTGTGTCCAGAATATTAGTGTGATAATATGTATATGTAGCTAAGGTGACATGAGTATTTCTTTCACCATTTCTGTGAGCAATATTTTGAAAACTTATAAATTAGTACTGGGGATACTATTAGGTTTACCCTGTTTTGATGAATATAGAGATGATGCATTAATAGACCATACTGTGAATAAATTATATAACTGGTTCCATATTTAAATAATGGATTGTATTGATATCTGAAAATATATAGAAAATCTTATATTGATATACATACATTCATTCCAACCAGTTATATATCTAATTGTAATGTTAGGGTTATCATTTATCATGAATAGTGTGTGAGTTTTGCCTCAAAAATGATTATGGAATCGAAAATAATATGTTTAGAAAGAAGTCTAGTAAAAAGACCAGTCAAGAAACATGGAGGAACATATGTCTTCCGAAGGAGGAAGTGATTGAAAGTGAACCAAATGTTTATAAATTTGTAAACTTGTGAATGAAAGGAAATATCTTATGATGTCCATGAACTGAAGAAATAATAACGTACCAGGTTTGAATAAAAATGAACTTTAACAAACACAATAGAGACATTAGGAATTCTGGCAAAGTATAGTTCGCAGTGAAAGGTTAATAAAATAAGTACTTGTCACTTCCTGTTTTTCTGTATGCTTAACAAAACACTTTTGAAATATTGAGAACTGTTTGCTAATCTTATTCCCAGAATGTGCTGTCCCCAATTGCCAAACTGCAGAATGTACTCCCTCAACCGGTTGCACGCAAACCGCTCACTCGCCCGGACCCATCAATAAACTTACCCCCCTGCCCTGTCCAAGGGAAATATATAAGCTCTGCTTAAGCTGTTCTCTGGGCTCTCTGCTCTATTCAAGTGAGCTCTGAGCCCCAGCATGCTGGACCCCCAATAAACCCTTTGCTTTTGCATGAGACAGTCTCTTGGTGGTCTCTTCCCCCGATTGTCACCGGACCTTTACATATGGAGGTTCCACTGAGATCCGGCAGCGGTGGACAAGAGACCCCAACAAACTCCTCTCAGGGTAAGTAAGGTGCCTCTTTCTGGTCAGGTTTCAGGTCAGGGCTTGGCAAAATGGATGTCAATGAAGAGCGTGAGCTCTCTCCAACGATGGCTGACAGTCATGTCACAGAGCCACAGGCCAAGTCCCTGGGTGACGTCATAGAGGACTCAGAAAATTGAGGAACAATAGTCTCCATGACTCAGTGATATTTTGTTTCAGATTCGTTATTGCCAACCGATCGGGTTCTGCCAACTACTAAGTCCTGGTCTCAGTGTTGGACTTCCATATCCTGTCTTTATTGTCTTGTCTTGTCTTTATTGTCTTGTCTTGTCTTGACGGCTGGCCGGTCCAATAATAATCCTCATATTATTGCTAACTATTAAACCCTGCTTGCTCAACCATGTAATTTATATTCTCCAAGCTCAAATTGGACAAGTTAAACTAATGGTAATACCCCACTAGCAGACATAGAATGTGACACCCCCCAATGATCATTTTTATGATTAAAAGTAGCCAGAAAAAGAAGTGTCGAATGAAAGGTTAATAAAATATGTAGTTGTCACTTCCTGTTTTTCTGTACGCTTAACAAAACACTGTTGAAATCTTGAGAAATGTTTGCCAATCTTGTTCCCAGAATGTGCTGTCCCCAACTGTCAAACTGCAGAATGTACTCCTTCACCAGGTTGCATGCAAATTGACCACTCGCCCTGACACATCAATAAACTTTCCTCCCTGCACTCGCAAGGGAAAGTATTTAACCTCTGCTTAAGCTGTTCTCAGGGCTCTCTACTCTTTTCAAGTGAACTCTGAGCCCCAGCATGCTGGACCCCCAATAAACCCTTTGCTGTTACATGAGATAGATTCTTGGTGGTCTCCTCTTCCGACACTCGACCGACCTTTACTTGGATGATTGAATGTAGAAGAGAACATCCAGTCAAAAGGGATAGTCAGTAGGATTAGGAATATAGTCCGTAGGTTTAGGAAGAAGAGTGAGTATAGGATTTGGACCAAAAGTTCTTTAGTAATAGGGTTTCGGTTAGAGAATGAATGTAAATGTCAGCACATGTGAAGAATGAGTCACAATGATGAACTGGGGAAAATATGTAGGAAAGCAGATATCAATAGAGACATTAGGAAATCAGGCAAAGTATAAAGTGAGTGATAGGATTAGACATTATCAACAGGGTTGAGTTTCAATATATAATCTTAGGAAGAAACAAATATGTAGTCACCAATAGGATTGACATTTGAGAGTATTAGGCAACCTGGACATGAATGTTTTTAATAATACAGGTTCACTTTCTATTTAGCCTTTGGTACAATCATAAGTGTGACTTTTGCATTTTGTGTTCCGAATATTACTGTGATAAAAAGTATATGTAGATCAGGTGACATGAGTATTTCTTCCACAATTTCTGGGAGCAATATTTTGAAGACGTATAAATTGAGCACTCTAGGATATGCCAACAAACAATTCTTACACAAACTTTTACCAATGTGGTTCCAAAGGTAGAGGCGCATACGCAAGGAATGAAAAGTGAACTAATTCTAACCAAAAAAAAAAAGAAAAAAAAATTGATACTTTATCTTCCACTTCTTGTTCCACTCCTGTTTCAAATTACTTAGTCTTGACTGCATGTCTCCTGCAGAAATAATCAAAATCTCTGGAATACGTCTTTTGTTTGTTTTGCTTTTGCGGTGCTGCAGATAGAACCCAGGGCCTCCACATGCTTCGGAAAGCACTTGACTGCTAAACTACATCCATGCTCCCCACCCCCACTACTTTTTTGTTGTTTTGAGAAAGGGTCTTAGTAGCTGGGATTTCAGGCATGCACTATTGCACCAGACTCCTGAATATATCTTGCCACTACATTTAGATGCAGAATTGGCTCAACAATAAGAAATTAAGAGGGTGTGAATAAAATAGTAATAGTGAAGAACCACTAAGAATACAGAGAAAGCACACTAAACAATACCTTTTGTTCAAATGCAATCTCTTTTAAAAGATTTTTTAAATGGATGACAATAAACTTCTGAAAAACAGACACAAATATCTTTCCTATCCTTTGCCTGAATTTCAATACTTTAAATTTTATTTTAATTACAGCTTTACTGAGATACAAATTTATATACCATGCAATCTATTGTATCACATGTGTATCTATTTTATATCCAGTATGGTTATTTCAATAAAATGACACACTAACTTTTCTGAATGAGTAGAATTACTAGTTACTACTAGGGTTCAATTCCTAGCTTTGCAAAAGCAAACAAACAAACAAACAAAGTTGGCTAACGGATCATATATTCTAATATTCCTAGCATTTTTTCAGTACAAAAAACCCACATTATCCCACAAAGGGATATGAAATAGAATTATATTTTTTCATCTGGGTATGCTAAAGACAAGTCTATTTAGAAAATCCTGTTGTTTCAAATGTTGTTGAAAATAATATAAAAATACTTTAAGAAAGAATGCAAAATAAAAAAAAATAAATTAGTATTGGGGGTACAAAGAGGTGTACCCTGTGTCTATGAATATAGAAGTAATTCATGAATTGACAATACTGTGAATAAATAATATAACTGATTCCACTTCAAATAATGGATTGCTAGAATTGATATCTGAAAATATATAAGAAATCTTATATTGATATAGAATCATTCATTCCAATGAGTTATACATCTAATGGTAATATTAGGGTTATATTCTATCATGAAAGGTGTGTGAGATCTGCTTCAAAAGTGAGAATGGAAAAGGAAAATAATGTGTTTGGAAAGAAGTCTCATGAAAAGACCAGTCAAGAAACATAGAGGAATGCATGTGTTCTGAAGTAGAAAGTGATTGAAAGTGACAGAAATGCAAATAATTTTGCTAACTTGTGGATGAAATACATATCCTATGATGTGAATAAACTGAAGAAATAGTAAAGTACCAGTGTTGAATAAAAATGAACGTCAAAATGTACATCATGTCCCATAGTAATCTACTTGGATTGATGTTAAACTGGGTCAGTTACTGTAGAAATATTAGGATTTGTATGCACCATTCACTGATGTTACTTGTCAGTACTAGAAAACAAATATGTATTTCAGGTGGATGAATAATTCTGAGAATAATCTTGTGAAAAGTTTATTATAAATCCACATACATGAATATGAATGAATTTAGGGTGTGTAAAAGAAGACAGAAGTATTTCATATTTTTAAAAATTTGGAGAGTATATATATATATATATATATATATATATATATATATATATACACACACACACACACAAACAAACACATATACACACAGAGACATTGAAATGTAGCAATATATATGCCAATTGAAATTGATGTAGAAATACATATCGTCCAAAGATCCAAAAATATTTAATTTACTGAACATGGATTTGTGTATAATGTTGTTCAACTAGGAAGCTCCCCCTTAGGTTAAATTTTCAGTTCCAACAGCGTTTAGGAGGAGTGATCTCTTCTCATAATTTGTATCTGCCAAGTCAGCCACCTCACAAGAATGTACATTTGATACCAGGTAGGATTCTATATGTGCATATAAAAATGCATGTGCTGAATAGGCTACAGACAAACGGAGACAGGAATTCAAATACTTGTTAAATTTAAAAACACATGGACAACTATGTCAACAAAATATTGATTAGATTTATAACTCCTACACTATATAATGCAAAAGGCAAGTTCAACTATACACCATGCCTCCTCTGAACTTTTTGGATTTCTATTCTGTTTGGGTTATTGTTCTCCATCATATTAGGATTAGTAGTCAGATTCTAGTAGGTTATGGGTTAGTGTCAGGAATTCAGTATTTCGAATGGAAAATTGAAAAATGAATCCAATGTGTATGCAAATATGTGCTACAAAAAAATCTTCCAACTCTCATCCACAACAATGCCTTGAAATTACCTTCACCCCAAATAAGACACAATTAGAAGAGAAGAGGTAGAAAATCTGTGAATATATATCTGTAGTGGAATATGCTCAAAAGTTCACAATTTTGGAGGTTGTAGAGCAGTTTCCAAAAGTAAGGGACAGGGTAAACACTCCACAAACATGGAGCTCTGTTGGCCAAAAGATTTCTTGAGAAACTGCCTCTGAGGGTGGGCACTTGAAATATATGTGTTTGTCAGAAGCTTTAGCTTCCTTTCTAGTGAGACCATCAAAGCTGGGTCTGTATCTATGTGACAAGAAGATCTTGGTTTCTTATTTTCCAATGATCCTGAGGCAGCAGTGCTGATTTCTCTCTTTGTATGTAAACTGTGGCCACTGGGGGCTAAGTGTCACCCCATGTGGACTCTGAAGCCATTTGTTCATCCTCCAACTTTTGTGGTGTTTCTTGCTGCTGAACTGGGACATTGGTATTTGCTTCACGAAATACAATGAGTTCAACTGGAACACAGTGCTGGAGGAAGTTCTGTCACGTGTTGTGGGTCACGTTCTGCAGGAGAATGTACCAACCAGGCTTCAATACCAGATAGCTTGTCCCCTTAACCTCAGCAACCTGATTCTTAACATTACCCTGAAACCTCTCCATATACAAGATGCCTTTACATAGAAGGGTCTGCTGGCTGCACCATGTCAGTCACAAGCCATTTGGAAGTCAATAGCAGATCCACATGGTCCCACCACAGATATTTTATCACACACTACTGCTCTAGGTCCACTACTCAGCAGGCTCCAACTTATTGGCATTGCTGTTCTAGATAATTTTTATTAAACTCAGTCAATAAAGGCCCTGGCTAGTATACTCATGATCAGCAACAGACCATTTAAGAGTTCTCCAGTGCCACCTGTTAATGGCCTCCACAGGGCTTTGAAGAACTCATTTGACCCAAAGAATGCCTAATCTCACTTGATGGAGGTCAGGAACCTTACAGAGGAAGGCAAGAGACTTCATCCACAATTACTGATCTTTTTGCCATTTTGGTTTTGAATGCACACATGGGATCTTTCTTTAGATCCATCAGGTGCTGAGAATCTAAGCTATAGCCTCACATAGGACCAAGAGGCTGATTCAGACGCATCCCTTTCCAAAGCAATTAAGCACAGAGCCACAGTTGATGTCCATTTATTTCCATTTGAAAGCTGTTTTCTTCAGGATTCACAAAGGGATGGCCTGAGGCAAAGACTTTCCTGACATTCAGGGCAACAGAACAATAGCAAAAGGCCCAAAGCAGGGTTTATCCACTGAGACTTTCCTGGACACACTGATATTAGAGTTTTCTGAGATGCTCGCCATTCCCTTCATCTATCTTGTACATGGCCATGTCACTCAGATTGGAGGTGGTACATATCTTGGACACAAAACAATGAGCCTATTCTTGAGAGTGACCAGAATTGAGGAAGAAATCAGGAACTTAGGAAGATTGCAGGTGTTGCCCATCCATAAGGCAAGGGGCAGTCCACTCCTAAATTGGGCAGGATGAATGCTGGGAAGATTTCTACTAGACAGGACACATTGATGCATTCTTTTTTCTAAGGTCTACAACCACGAACACAGTGGGTTACAAAGACATGCAAAAAATCGCCTTGTCAAACTACTTACTAGAAGCAGTCCACTCCAAACCAAACAAACCGCCTTTCCTACCTATTCTCATAAGAAGAGACTAAACCACAAAATCACACACACACGCGCAAACGCACCTCCTTCATTCAAGTAGGTCTGTGACTATCTGGAGTGTCCTCTGACTGGTGGGCCATACTATGTTCCCCCAAAAGGCCTGTCCTGTCTCAGATCTGGTCGCGGTGAACCACTACCTGCTTTCTCAGGAAAGGCCCCTCTTCAGAGCTCTCCTGGCATTTGAAATCCTCATATCAGTAGGTACCAAGGAATACTTAGTCTATCCTTGGTTTTTCCAAACAATGGAGCCCACTGGCACTGGAACTGTGACAAGGTCTTGGTATTCTCTGTCTTCCTGGAGCCCAAGGTCAGGGAGTTTCTTCACCAAGGAAGTGAGGTAGGTCGCTTCATTCAGGAACTGAGTGACTTTACTGCCTTTGCAACCACTTTGTCCTAACAGGTGATTGCAAGGTTCCCATGAGGTGGAGGCTGCCCCTACTTCCCGAGACAGTTTCAACAGTTAGAATGGTATATCAACCATAGGAATCCGGGAACAGCTCTCCACACAGGCCTGGTTTGGTCCCTCTTCTCTACATTAAGAAAAGAGAGGCTGATTCAGACACAATGCTTCATCCTGAGTGCGTTGTTTGCCATGGAAGATGACTTTTGCTCTCTCAGGTCCTTCATAGCTGCCTATGTCTTCTCCAGGGATCGTTTCTGCTTAAAACTTTGAGGATCTCAGCATCTGGAAGATCCCCTACATTCCTGTATTGTAAGACCAACTCTGTCGCTGCTCTTCTGTAAAGTTAGATTGAGGGAACAGTGTTTGGTTAGGCTTAATAACAGGTTCGATTTGGATTAAGAATCATTCTGAGCGATGAATAATGGTATTGGGAATGTGCGATATTTACAAGAATATTTAGGTGAAATATAAGTATGAAAACAGAAATCTAGGTAAAATATGAAGCCCAGAAGGGCATTGGGCCTTTAATTGGGATACTTAGCTTTGACTTACGTTCTGCACAGATGTCTTAAATAAATCCATATACAATGTCATAGGACCTTGTACCTTGGATGATTGAATGTCACGAGAATATCCAGTCGAAAAGCTATAGTCGGTAGGATTAGGAAAAGTGACGGTAGGTTTAGAAAGAATAGTGATTATAGGTTTTGGAGGAAATGTTTTTAGCAATTGGGTTTCGGTTAGAAAGTGAATTTAAATGTCAGCACATGTGAAGAGTCAGTCAAAATGATAAACTGGGAAAATATTTAGGAAAGCAGAAATCAATAGAGACATTAGGATATCAGGCAAAGTATAAAGTGAGTGATAGGATTACACATTTTCAACAGGCTTGAGGTTGAATATATAATCTTAGGAGGAAACAAATATATAGTCACCAATAGGATTGACATTTGAGAGCGGTAGCAACCTGGACAGGAATATTTTTAGTAATCCATGCTCACTTTTCATTTAGGTTTTGGTACAATCATAACTGTGACCTTTGCATTTTGTTTCCAGAATATTACTGTGATAACATGTACATGTAGATCAGGTGACATGAGTATTTCTTCCACCATTTTTGGGAGCAATATTGTGAAGACGTATAAGTTAGTACTGGGGGTACAAATAGGTGTACCCTGTGTCTATGAATATAGAGATAATGCATGAATAGACCATACTGTGAATAAATAGTATTACTGGTTCCAACTTTGAATAATGGATTGAATTGATAAATGAAAACATAGAGGAAATCTTATATTGATATATATACATTCATTAAAACCAAATATACATCTAATGGTAATATTAGGGTTATGGTTCATCATGAAGAGTGTGTGAGTTTTGCTTCAAAAATGATTAAGGAAATCGAAAAAGAAACCTCATGAAAAGATCAGTCAAGAAACATGGAGTTATACATGTGTTCTGAAGCAGGAAGTGATTGAAAATGAAACAAATGCCTATTAATTTTCGAATTTCTAGATGAAATATATATTTTATGATGTGCATAAACGGAAGAAATTGCAATGTACCAGTGTTGAATAAAAATGAATTTCAAAATACACATCATGTCCCATAGAAATCTATTTGCATTGATGTTAAACTGGGTAAGTTACTGCAGAAATACAAGGATTTGTATGCACCATTCACTGAAGATAGTTCTCAGTACGAGGAAACAAATATGTTTTTCAGGTGTGTGAATATTCCTGGGAATAATCTAGTGAAAAGTTGATTAAAAATCCACATACATGAATATGAATTATTTTAGGGAGTGTATAATAAGACACATATTTCATATTTTGAAAAATCTGGAGAGTATGTATACACACACACACACAAACAGACTTTAAAAAGTAGGAATATATATGCCAATTGAAATTCACCATGAAATATATATCATCCACAGATCAGAAATATTTATTTTACTGAACATGGTTTTTTGTGTAAAGTTGTTCAACCAGGAAGCTCACCCATTGGTTGAATTTTCAGTTCCAGCATCATTTAGGAAGAGTGAACTATTCTAACAATTTGTATCTGCCAAGTGAGCCATCTCACAAGAATGTACGTGTGATTCCAGGTAGGATTCTATATGTGCATATAAAATTACATGTGCTGAATAGGCTGCAGAGAAAGGGAGTCAGGTATTCACATATTTGTTAACTTTAGAAATACATGGAGAAATATTTCAACAGAAAATTGACTAGATTTATAACTCCTACCCTATATAATGCAAAAGGCAAGTCCCACTATACAACATGCATCCTCTGAACTGCTTATATTTCTATTCTGTTTGGGTTTTTATTCTCCATCATATTAGGATTAGTAGTCAGAGTCTAGTAATGTAGTGGTTAGTGTCATGGATTCAGTATTTCTAATGGAAATTTGGAAAATGAAACCAATGTGTATGTAAATATATGCTACACAAAAATCTTCCCACTCTCATCCAGAAAAATGCCTTGACATTACCTTCGCACCAAGAAAGACACAATTAGAGGAGAAGAATTAGAAAATGTGTGAATACATATATTCAATGAAAAATCCTCAGAAATTCACAACCTTGGAGGTGGTAGAGGAGTTTCCAAAAGTAAGGGACAGGATAAACACTCCACAAACATGGAGCTCTACTGGCCTAAAGACTTCTTGAGAAATGCCTCTGAGTTTGGGCACTTGAAATATATGTTGTTTTCAGGAGCTTTAGCTTCTTTCTAGTGAGACCATCAAAGCTGGGTCTGCATCTATGTGACCTGGAGGACATGGCATCTTATTTTTCAATGAACATGAGGCAGCAGTGCTGGTTTCTCTCTTTGCAGGTAAACTGTGGCCACTGGGGGCTAAGTGTCTCACCGTTTGGACTGTGAAGCAATTTGGTCATGATCCACTTTTCGTTGTGTTTCTTGCTGCTGCACTGGGAGTTTGGTGTTTGCTTCATGAAATACAACGAGTTTATCTGGGACACAGTGCTGGAGGGAGTTCTGTCACGTGTGGTGGGTCAGTGTCTGCAGGAGAATGCACCAACCAGGCTTCTATCCAGATAGCTTTCCCCCTTGACCATAGCAACCTGATTCTGAACATTGCCCTGAAACCTCTGCATATAACAAGATGCCTTTACATAGAAGGGTCTGCTGCCTGCACCATGTCAGTCACAAGGCATTTGGAATCCAATGCTAGATCCTCATGGCCGTACCACTGATGTTTTATCACACACCTGCCCACCACTGCTCTAGGTCCACTTCTCAGCAGACTCCAACTTACTGGCATCTGTGTTCTACACCATGTTAAAGAAACCCAGTCAATCTAGGCACTCTCTGGTATACTCATGATCAGCAACAGGACATCCAAAGGTTCTCCAGTGCCACCTGGTCATGGTAATTTTAAAAATTTCATGATATTTATGTAACCATTTTCAAGGATGAAGTTGGAGGCATTGTGGGTTTCAATTATTCAGAAACCATTAAATGGTGAGGAATCTCATTTTAATGAAAGCTCTGGAGAACTCTCACAGGCAAGGCTTCCCAAATAGTGGCCAAAACGTCACTTGAAGCCAGGCCCATTGAGGTCTAAAATGTGAGGTCCATGTGTGTTTTGACTCTCAATTGTGGCTGCCATGTCTTTCAGAATAAAATTATGTGATTCTCTGGCTGAGAGTCCCAGTGAACTGTGGAAAGTCCCCCTGGGACTAGATCACAGCTTCCAATGGCGACTCTCATGCGTTGCCTCCGAAAATCTTAACACAATTCATGGCAATTCTACTCTGAGGTCAGTTCAAGAACTGAGTCTCTAAGGGGAATCACACCAGAATTCAACCCAGGTTGAACCAGTAATCTCTCACAATTAAAACCTAAACACTCCCACATGACCCTCATCTTCTTCCATATAGACACTCATCATAACCTCTGGCTGGAGGTTTCCATGAGGGCACAGCCCAAGACAGTGTCCAAAATAAGCTTCCTTGTCCCTCATTTGCCTAAAGTCACGTTTGCCTGGACACCCTTCCTATGAACCAGGAGTGATCAAATAGGCCTGACATTTATACTGCTCCACTTCTCCAATTTGAGGCCTACTGACTGAGGGGTTTAAATTCTTTTTGGGAATTGGACGCATGAGAAACCACAAGAACTATGGGCAAGCCACTGCAGAGCTTTGAAGAACCCATTTGACACAAAGGATCCCTATTCTTCCTTGATGGAAGTAAGTGCCCTACCAGAGGAAGGCAAGAGACTTCATCCACAATGACTCTACTTTTAGCCATTTTGGTTTTGGATGCACATATGGAATCTTTCTTTAGATCCATAAGGTGCATAGAATCTAAGCCACAGCCTCACACAGGGCCAAGAGGCTGATTCAGACACATCCCTTTCCAAAGCAATTAAGCAAAGAGCCACAGGAGATGCACATTTATTTCCAATTGAAAAGTCTTTTGTTAAGGCTTCCAAACGTTTTGGCCTGAGGAAAACACCTTCCTGACATTCAGGGCAACAGAAAAATATGTATGCATAAGGCCCAAAGCAGGGTTTCTCCACTGAGATATTCCTGGTCACACTGCTATCTGAGTTTTCTGAGATGCTCGGCCATTCCATTCAGCTATCCAGTACATGGCCATTTCACAGACCTTGGAGGTGGTACATATCTTGGACACACAACCATGAGTCTATTCTTGAGAGTGACCAGAATTGAGTAAGAAATCAGGAACTTAGGAAGATTGCAGGTGTTGCCCATCCATAAGGCAAGCCGCAGTCCATTCATAAATTGGGCAGGATGAATGCTGGGAAGCTTTCTACTAGACAGGACACATCCATTGATGCATTCTCTTTTCTAATGTCTACAACCACTAACACAGTGGGATACACAGACATAGAAAAACTCGCATTGTCAAAGGACTTAGAAGAATCAGATAATTCCAAACCAAACAAACCTCCTTTCCTACATATTCTGAGAACATGAGACAAAACCACAAACCCCACCCGAACTCACAAATTCAACTTCTTCCCCCAAGTAGGTCTGTGACTATCCGGAATGTCCTCTGACTTGTGGGCCATACTGTGTTCTCCCGAAATGGCCTGTCCTGCCTCAGATCTGGTCACCTTGGCCAACTCTGTGAAGTTGTCAGGAGCCAGTGTTGAGCCACTACCTGCTTTCTCAGGAAAGGCCCCTCTTCAGAGCACTCCTGGCATTTGGCCATCCTCACATCAGTAGGTACCAAGAATGACTGACGCTGTCCTTGGTAAATCCAACAAGTGAGCCCACTGTAACTGTGACTGGGACTGGCTCTGGGTGCCTGGCTACTTGGGTCACAAGTTCAGAGAGTTCCATCACCAAGGAAGTTAGGAAGGTCATTTCTTCGGGAACTGAATGAGGTCACTGCCGTGGCAACCACTTTGTCCTAAGACTTGCTTCCAAGGGTCCCATGAGATGGAGGCTGCCCCTAATTCCTGAGACACTTTCAAAAGTTAGAATGGTATACCAACCATAGGTACCCAGGAACAGCTCTCCACACAGGCCCGGTTTGCTCCATCTCCTCTACGTTAAGGATAGAGAGTTGATTCAGCCTCAACCCTTCATCCTGACCAGGTTGTTTTCCATGGAAGATTACTTTTGCTCTCTCCGGTCCTTCATAGCTGCCTATATCTTCTCCAGGGATAATTTCTGCATTGACCTTTGAGGTTTTCAGCAGGTTGAAGATCCCCTACATTCCTGTATTGTAAGAACAAATCTGTCCCTGCTCTTCTGAATACTTAAATTGATGGAACAATGTATGGTTAGTGTTATTAACATGTTCAATTAAAACCAAAACACTACCACATGGCCCTTATATTCTTCCATATAGACACTCATCATTACGTCTGGCTGGAGGTTTCCACAAGGGGCGAAGCCCAAGACAGTGTCCAAAATAAGTTCCCTTGCCCCTCATTTGCCTAAAGTCTGGGTTTCCTGGACACCCTTCCTGTGAACCAGGATTGATCAAATAGGCCTGCCATTAATAATGCTCTTTTTCTCCTTTTTGAGGCCTACTGAACGTGAGGTATAGATTCTTTATGTGATTTGGAGTCATGTGAAACCCAAGCACCTTTTCTCGTCTTTGAAGAACTCATTAGACCCAAAGGATCCCTATTCGTACTTGATGGAGGTGAGGAGCCTAACAGAGGAAGCAAGAGACTTCATCCACAATGTCTGATCTTTTTGCCATTTTGGTTTTGGATGCACACATGGGATCTTTCTTTAGATCCATCAGGTGCTGAGATTGTAAGCCACAGCCTCACACAGAGCCGAGAGGATGATTTAGACACATCCTTTTCTAAAGCAATTAATCTAAGAGCCACGGGTGATGCTCATTCATTTCCATTTGAAAGCAGTTTCTTCAGGCTTCACAAACTGGTGGTCTGAGGCAAAGACCTACCTGACATTCAGGTCAACAGAACAGTAGGTAAGCAAAAGGCACAAAGCAGGGTTTCTCTACTGAGACTTTACTGGTCACACTGATATCTGAGTTTTCTGAGATCCTCCCCATTCATTTCAGGTATCCAGTAAATGGCCATGTCACAGAGCTCGGAGGTGGTACATATCTTGGACAAAAAAAAAAATGAGCCTATTCTGGAGAATGGCCAGAATTCAGGAAGAAAACAGGAACTAAGGAAAATAGTAGGTTTTGCCCATCGATAAGGCAAGCAACAGTCCATTCATAAATTGGGCAGGATGTGTCCTGGAATGCTTTCTACTTGTCAGGACACATGCATTGATGCATTCACTTTTCTCATATCTTCAACCACTGACAAAGTGGGATACACAGACATAGAATCACTCACCATGTCAAATGACTTATTAAAAACAGTCCACTCCAAACCAAACAAACTGCCTTTCCTACCTATTCTCAGAACATGAGACAAAACCATAAACTCACATCTACACCCTCAAAGGCATATCGTTTACCCACATAGGTCTGTGAGTAACCAGAGTGTCCTCAGACTGATAGGCCATACTATGTTCCCCCGAAATGGCCTGTCCTGTCTCAGATCTGGTCTCCTTTACCAACTCTCTAAAGTTTTCAGGAGCCATCGGTTAGTCACTACCTGCTTTCTCAGGAAAGGCCCCTCTTCAGAGCTTTCCTGGCATTTAGTGATCCACAAGAAAGACTGACTCTGTCCTTGGTAAATCCAAACAAGTGAACCCACTGGGAAAGGGACTGGGACTGGCTCTTGGTGCCTGGCTTCCTGGATCCCAAGTTCAGAGGGTTCCATCACCAAGAAAGTGAGGTAGGTCACTTCCTTCAGGAACTGAATGAGGTCACTGCCTTGGCAACCACTTTGTTCTAACATTTGCTTCCAATGGCTCCATGACATGGAGGCTGCCCCTACTTCCTGTGTCACATTCACAAGTTAGAATGGTATACCAACCATAGGCACCCGGGAACAGTCAGAGTCTACTAGGGTATGGCTTACTGTCAGGAATTCAGTATTTCAAATAGAAAATAGGAAAATGAATCTAATGTGTATACAAATATATGCTAGACAAAAATCTTCCCACTGTCCTCCACAACAATGCCTTGATATTTCCTTCACCACAAGTAAGACACAATTAGTGGAGAATAGTTTGAAAATCTGTGAATATATATCTGGAAAAAAAATGAATGGAGTTCACAACCTTGGAGGTGGTAGAGGAATTTCCAAATGTAAAAGAAAGGATAAACACTCCACAAACATGGAGCTCTGGTGGCCTAATAAATTTTTGAGAAACTGCCTCTGAGTTTGGGCCCTTGAAATATTTGTTGTTGTCAGGAGCTTTAGCTTCCTTTGTAGTGAGACCATCAAATCTGGGTCAGCATCTATGTGACCTGGATGACATGGTTCCTTATTTTCTATTGAACATGAGGCAGCAGTTCTGAATTCTCTCTTTGTAGGTAAACTGAGGCCACTGGGGTCTAAGTGTCTAACCGTGTGGTCTGTGAAGCCATTTGGTCATACTCGAATTTTTGTGGTGTTATTTACTGCAGTACTCTGAGTTTGGTATTGGCTTCATGAAGTACAAGGAGATAAACTGGGACACAGTACTAGAGGGAGTACTCTCATGTGTGGTGAGTGAGGGTCTGCAGGAGAATGCACCAACCAGGCTTCTATCCCAAAAAGCTTGCACCCATGTCCATAGCAACCTGATTCTGAACATTGCCATGAAACCTCTCCATATAACAAGATCCCTTTATTTGTAAGGGTCTGCTGGCTGCACCATGTCAGTCACAATCCATTTGGAAGCCAAGGGAAGATCCATGTGGCCCCACGACAGATGTTTTATCATACACCTGCCAACCACTGCTCTAGGCCCACTACTCAGCAGGTTCCAACTTTCTGGCATCTCTGTTCTACAACATTTTCATGAAACCCAGTCAATCAGGGCACTGTCTGGTATACTTGTGATCAGCAACAGACATCCAAAGATTTTCTAGTGCCACCTGTTCATAGGAATATCAAAAATTTTATGGTGTTTATCTAGCCAATTTTCAAGGATGAAGTTGGAGGCACTGTGGGTTTCAATTCATTCAGGAACCATGAAATAGTGAGGAAGCTCATTTCAATGAAAGCTCGGGACAACTCTCACAGGCAAGGCTTCCCAAGGAGTGGCCAAAAGGTCACATGAAGCCAGGCCCATTGAGGTTTACAATTGAGGTCCATGTGTGTTTTGACTCTCAACTATGACTGCTAAGTCTTTCTGAATAAAGTCATGTGATATCCTGGCTGAGAATCCCAGTGCTCTTTGGAAAGCCAACCTGGGCCTAGATCTCAGTCTCCAAGGGCAACTCTCATGTGTGGCCTCCTAAATTCCAAACACAATTCATGCCAATACATCGCTGAGATTTGTTCCAGAACTCAGTCTCTAAAGGGAATCACACAAGAGTTAAAGCCCAGGTTGACCCTGGAATCTTTTCCAACCGTAACACAAATGACCACAATTAAACCAAAACACTCCAACATGGCCCTCATCTTCTTCCATATAGACAGTCATAATAAACTCTGGTTGGAGGTTTCCATGAGGGGCACAGCCCAAGACAGTGTTCAAAATAAGCTCACTTGCCACTCATTTGCCTAAAGTCAGGGTGACATGGAAACCCTTCCTGTGAACGAGGGGTGATCAAATAGGCCTGCCATTAATAGTGCTCTACTTCTCCAATTTGAGGCCTACTCTCTGTGGGGTATAGATTCTTTATGAGAATTGGGGTCATGAGAAAACCCAAGCACCTATGGGCTACCCTCTGAAGGGATTTGAAGAACCCATTTGAGTGAACCAAGGAGTTGGATCAAAAGACTTTAGATATAGGGTTTTGGTTAGAGAGTGAATGTAAATTTCAGCATATGTGAAGAGTCAGCCACAGTGATGAACTGGGGAAAATGTGTAGGAAAGCAGATATCAATAGAGATATTAGGAAATCAGGCAAAGTACAAAGAGAGTGATAGGATAAGACATTTTTAACAGGGTTGAGTTTGAATATACAATCTTAGGAAGAAACAAATATGTAGTCACCAATAGGAATGATATTCGAGATCATTAGTGAATCAGGACATGGATGTTGTTAGTAATACATGCTCACTTTCAATATAGGCTTTGGTACAATCATAAGTGTGACACTTGCATTTTTTGTCAGGAATATTACTGTGATGAAATGCATATGTATATCAGGTGACTAGAATATTTCTTCCACCATTTTTGAAAGCAATATTTTAAAGGCTTATAAATTAGTATTGGGGATACAAATAGGTATACCCTGGGTCTATGAATATAGAGATGATTCTTTAATAGACCATACTGTGAATAAATAATATAACTGGTTCAAAATTTAAATAATGGATTGAATTGATATCTGAAAATATACAAGAAATCTTACATTGATATACATACATTCATTCCGAACAGTTATACATCTAATGATAATATTAGTGTTACGGTTTATTATGAAGAGTGTGTGAGTTTTGTTTCAAAAGTGATTATGGAAATCGAAAATAATGTGTTTGGAAAGAATCTCATGAAAAGAACAGTCAAGAAACATGGAGGAATACATGTCTTCTCAAGTAGGAAGTGATTGAAATTGAACCAAATGCCTATAAATTTGTAAAATTGTGGATGAAATGATATATACTATATTGCCCATAAACTGCAGAAATAGTAATGTACCAGTGTTGAATAAAAATGAACTTCAAAATACACATCATGTCCCATAGGTGTCTACTTGCATTGATGTTAAACTGGGTGAGTCACTGTAGAAATATTAGGATTTCTTAGCACCATTCCCTGAAGTTAGTTTTCAGTACTAGGAAACAAATATGTATTTCAGTGGATGTATATTTCTAAGAATAATCTTGTGAAAAATTGATTATATATCCCCATACAGGAACATGAATGAATTTAGGCAGTGTATAGTAAGACACTTATATTTCATATTTTGAAAATCTGGAGACTATATATATATATAGACACAAACACACACACATTATAATGTAGCAATATATAT
This sequence comes from Callospermophilus lateralis, assembly GCF_048772815.1. Lineage (NCBI taxonomy): Eukaryota > Metazoa > Chordata > Mammalia > Rodentia > Sciuridae > Callospermophilus > Callospermophilus lateralis. The sequence goes on along the minus strand of NW_027514702.1, from coordinate 343,624 downwards.
GCCAATTGAAATTCATCATGAAAAATAACTCATCTGCATATCAAAAAACATTCATTATACTGAACATGGATTATGTATAATGTTGTTCATCTAGGAAGGTCACCCATGGGTTGAATTTTTAGTTCCAACAGCCTTTAGGAGAAGTGATCTCTTCTCACAATTTGTATCTGCCAAGTCAGCCACCTCACAAGAATGTACGTGTGAAACCAGGTAGGATTCTATTTTTGCATATAAAAATACATGTGTTTAATAGGCTAAAGAGAAAGAGAGACAGAAATTCACATATTTCTTAACTTTAAAAACACATGGAGAATTATTTCAACAAATAATTGACTAGATTTATAACTCCTACCTTATATCATGCAAAAGGCAAGTACAACTACACACCATGCCTCTTCTGAACTGCTTGTATTTCTATTCTGTTTTGGTTATTTTTCTCATCATATTAGTATTAGTAGTCAGAGTCTATAAGGGTATGGGCTAGTGTCAAGGATTCAGTATTTCGAATGAAAAATTGAAAAATGAATCCAATGTGTATGCAAATATGTGCTACAAAAAAATCTTCCTTCTCTCATATAGAAGAATGACTTGACATTACCATTGCCCCAAGTAAGTCACAATTAGAGGAGAAGAGTTAGAAAATCTGTAAATATATATCTGCAACGAAAATGCTCAGGAGTGCACAACCTTGGAGGTGGTAGAGGAGTTTCCAAAAGTAAGTGACATGGGAAATACTCCACAGACATGAAGATCTGCTGGCCTAAACACTTCTTGAGAAACTGCCTTTGAGGTTGGGCACTTGAAATATATGTTGTTTTCAGGAGCTTTCGCTTCCTTTATAGTGAGACCATCTAAGCTGGGTCTGCATCTATGTGACCTGGAGGACATGGCATCTTATTTTCCAATGAACATGAGGCAGCAATGCTGAATTCTCTCGTTGTAGGTAAACTATTGCCACTGGGGGCTAAGTGTCTCCCCGTGTGGACTGTGAAACCATTTGGTCATCTTCCACTTTTCGTGGTGTTTCTTGCTGCTGCACTGGTAGTTTGGTATTGGCATCACGAAATACAAGGAGTTCAACTGGGACACAGTGCTGGAGGGAGTTCTGTCACGTGTGGTACTTGTATCCTGGTCTACAGTAGAATGCACCAACCAGGCTTCTATCCCACATAGCTTGCCCCCTTGATCATAGCAACCTGATTCTAAACATTACTCTGAAACTTCTCCATATAACAAGATGCCTTTATATACAATGGTCTGATGGCTGCACCATGTCTGTCTCAAGACAATTGAAAGTCAATGGCAGATCCACATGGCCCCACCACAGATGTTTTATCATACACCTTCCCACCACTGCTCTAGGCCCACTACTCTGCAGTCTCCAACTTTCTGGCATCTCTGTTCTAAACATTTTCATGAAGCCCAGTCAATCAAGGCACTGTCTGGTATACTCATGATCAGCAAAAGTACATCAAAATGTTCTCCAGTGCCATCTGGTCATGAAAATTTCTAAATATTCATGGTATTGATCTAGACAAATTTCAAGGATGAAGGTGGAGGCACTGTGGGTTTCAATTCATTCAGGGACCATTAAATGTTGAGGAAGCTCATTTCAATGAAAGATCTGGAGAACACTCACAGGCAAGGCATCCCAAAGAGTGGCCAAAAGGTCACATGAAGCCAGGCCCATTGAGGTCTACAATGTGAGGTCCATGTGTGTTTTGACTCTAAACTATGGGTGCCAAGTCTTTCAGAATAAAATCATGTGATATCCTAGCTGAGATTCTCAGTACTCTTGGGAAAGCCACCCTGGGCCTAGATCTCAGTTTCAAAGGGCGACTCTCATGTGTGGCCTCCTGAAATCGCAACACAATTCATGGCAATACTTATCTGAGGTTAGTTCCAGAACTCATTCTCTAAGGGGAATCACACCAGTGTTCAAGCCCAGTTGGACCCAGTCATCTCTTCCATCTGCCACACAAATGACCACAATTAAAACCAAAACACTCCCACATTGTCCTCATCTTCTTCCACATAGACACTCCTCATAACCTCTGGCTGGAGTTTTTCATGAGGGGCACAGCCCAAGACAGTGGCCCAAATAAGCTTTCTTGCCCCTCATTTGCCTAAAGTCAGGGTGGCCTGGACACCCTTCCTGTGAACCAGGAGTGATTAAATAGGCCTGCCATTAATACTGCTCCACTTCTCCACTTTGAGGCCTTCTTACTGTGGGGTTTAGTTTCTTCTTTTTTAAAAAAAAATTGAAATTTAATTGGAAAGTTAAAAAAAATTGTATTGCAGAATATTAAATTTCTTATGCAAAAGCCTTTATCTTGTTTGTGAGGGAAACCTTGATGCCTTGCCAATCTGGTTATATGGAGACACTGAAAATTTTCTGTTACATACTACATGGATGAATGGCTACAGCACATCGTTTTTTCAAACTGAAAGGCAGATAACAGCAAGTAAGATAACAAATAAAAGCCAATTTTATTAAAAAATAAAGTTGTAAAATGTCTCAAATATTGGAAATTAAATTCCTTTTTTTTTCTTTTTTTTGGTTGTTCAAAAGCTCATGCTATATCATCTTTCATACATTTGACTCATTTGGGTTATGAACTCCCATTTTTACCCCAATACAAATCGTAGAATCACATCAGTTACACACTCACGTTTTTACATAATGGCATATTAGTGATTGTTGTATTCTTCTACCTTTCCTATCCCCTACTATCCCCCTCCCCTCCCCAACCATCTACCCTCTATACCTCATCTGCTATTGTTCAATTCTCTCCCTTGTTTCCCCCCCTTTCCCCTCACAACCTCTTATATGGAATTTTGTGTAACATTAAGTGTCTCCTACCATTTCCATATGCTTTCCATTCTCTCTCCCTTTCTCTCCCCCCACTCATCTCCATTTAGTGTTAATATTTTCCTCAAGCTCTTCTTCCCTGTTCTGTTCTTATTTGCTCTCTTTATATCAAAGAAAACATTTGGCATTTGTTTTTTAAGGATTGGCTAGCTTTGCTTAGCATTATATGTTCTAATGCCATCCATTTCCCTTCAAATTCAATGATTTTTGTCATTTTTTAATGCTGCATAATACTCCATTGTGTATAGATGCCCCTTTTTTATCCATTCGCCTATGGAAGGTCATCTAGTTTGGTTCCACAGTTTAGCTATTATGAATTGTGCCGCTATGATCAGTGATGTGGCAGTATCCCTATAGTGCGCTCTTTTAAGATCCTCAGGGAATAGTCCGAGAAGTGAGATAGCTGGGTCAAATGGTGGATCCTTTCCCTGCTTTCCCAGGTATCTCCATACAGCTTTCCAAATTGGCCTCAACATTTTCCAGTCCCACCAGCAGTGTACAAGTGTACCCTTTTCCCCACATCCTTGCCAACACTTATTGTTGTTTGATTTCATAATGGCTGCCAATCTTACTGGAGTGAGATGGTATCTTAGGGTGGTTTTGACTTGAATTTCCCTAACTGCTAGAGATGGTGGGCATTTTTTCATGTTCTTGTTGATGGATTGTATGTCCTCCTCTGTGAAGTTTCTGTTCAGGTCCTTGGCCCATTTGTGGATTGGTTTATTTGTTATCTTATTGTTTAATTTTTGAGTTCTTTGTATATTCTAGATATTAGGGCTCTATCTGAAGTGTGAGGGGTAAAAATTTGTTCCCAAGATGTAGGCTCTCTATTTACCTCTCTTATTGTTTCTCTTGTTTCGAAAAAAACTTTTTAGTTTAAATAAGTCCCATTTGTTGATTCTTGTTATTAACTCTTGTGCTATGGCTGTCCTATTAAGGAATTTGGAGCCCAACCCCACAGTATGTACATCGTAGCCAAATTTTTCTTCTATTAGATGCAGTGTCTCTGATTTTAAATCTTGCTCCTTGATCCATTTAGAGTTAACTTTTGTGCATGGCGAGAGAAAGGGATTCATTTTCATTTTGTTGCATATGGATTTCCAATTTTCCCTGGACCACTTGTTGAAGATGCTATCCTTCCTCCATTGCATGCTTTTAGGCCCTTTTTCAAATATAAGAAAGTTGTACTTTTGTGGATTGGTTTCTGTGTCCTCTATTCTGTACCATTGGTCCAGCTGACTTTTGTGATACCAGTACCACGCTGTTTTTGTTACTATTGCTTTGTAGTACAGTTTGAACTCTGTTATCGCTATACATCCTGATTCACACTTCCTGCTTAGAATTGCTATTGCTATTCTGTGTCTATTGTTTTTCCATATGAAATTCATGATTGCTTTATATATTTCTACAAGAAATGCCATTGGGATTTTGATTGGCATTGCATTAAACCTGTAGAGAACTTTGGGTAATATCGCAATTTTGATGATGTTAGTTCTGCCTATACATGAACAGGCTACATTTTTCCATCTTCTAACATCTTCTTCTATCTCTTTCTTTAGAGTTATGTAACTTTCATTGTATAAATCTTTCACCTCTTTTTTTAGGTTGATTCCCAAGTATCTTATTTTCTATGAGGATATTGTGAATGGAGTGGTTTTCCTCATTTCAATTTCAGAAGTTTTGTTGCTGATATACAGGAATGCCTTTGATTTTTTCTTGTTGATTTTATATACTGGCACTTTGCTGAATTCATTTATTAACTCTAGCAGTTTCTTTGCATACCCTTTAGGGTTTGTTAAATATATTATCATGTCATCCTCAAATAGCGAATATTTAAGTTCTTCTTTTTCTATTTTTATGCCTTTAATTTCTTTTGTCTGTCTAATTGCTCTGGCTAGTATTTCAAGAACTAAACTGAATAGAAGTGGTGATAGAGGGCATCTCTGTCTTGTTCCAGATTTTAGAGGGAATGCCTTCAGTTTTTCTCCATTTAGGATGATGCTAGCCTGAGGTTTAGCATATATAGCTTTTACCATGTTGAGGTAAGTTCTTGTTATCCCTAATTTTTATAGTGTTTTGAACATAAAGGAATGCTGTACTTTGTCAAACGCTTTATCTACATCTATCGAGATGATCATATGGTTTTTGTCTTTAAGTCTATTGATGTGGTGGATTACATTTATTGATTTCCATAAATTGATCCAGGCTTGCATCCCAGGGATGAATCCTACTTGATCATGAAGCACAATTATTTTGATATGCTTTTGTATTCAATTCACCATGATTTTATTGAGAATTTTTGCATCCAAGTTTATTAGAGGTATTGGTCTGTAGTTTTCTTTCTTTGAAGTGTCTTTGTCTGGTTTTGGAATCAGGGTGATGTTGGCCTCATAGAATGAATTTGGAGGAACTCCTTCTTTTTCTATTTTTTGAAATTGCTTGAAAAGTATTGGTATTAATTCTTCTTTGAGGGTTTTGTAGAACTCCACTGTATACCTATCCGGTCCAGGGCTCTTTTTGGTTGGTTGTCTTTTGATGGTTTCTTATTTTTCTTCCTTTGTTATTGGTCTATTTAAATTGTGGGTGTCTTCCTGACTCAATCTGGGCAGATCATATGACTTAAGAAATTTATCGATATCTTCTTTATCTTCTATTTTATTGGAATATAGGGTTTCAAAATACTTTCTAATTATCTTCTGTGTTTCTGTAGTGTGTGTTGTGATATTTCCATCTTTATTCCATATGTTAGTAATTTGAGTTCTCTCTCTTCTTCTCTTCGTTAGCATGGCTAAGGGCCTGTCGAACATATTTATTTTTTCAAAGAACCAACTCTTATTTATTTCAATTTTAACAATGTAGATTTTTTGTTTCAATTTCATTGATTTCTCCTCTAATATCAATTATTTCTTGTCTTCTACTACATTTGATGTTCTTTTGCTCTTCCTTTTTTAGGTTTTTGAGGTGTAGTGTGAGTTCATTTATTTGTTGTTGTTTTTTTCTTTTTTTGAGGAAAGAATTACAAGAAATGAATTTCCCTCTTAAAACGGCTTTCATTGTGTCCCATACAAACCGGTATGTATTGTCTCTATTGTCATTTGTCTCGAAGAATTTTTTTATCTCCTCCTTTATGTCTTCTGTAACCCACTGATCATTCAGTAACATATTGTGCATTTTCCATGTGATGTAGAATTTTTCCTTCCTTTTTTTTTTCATTGATTTAAAGTTTCAATCCATTATGATCAGATATGGTGCATGGTATTATCTCCATACCTTTATATTTACTAAGAGTTTCCCTATTGCATAATATATGGTCTATATTGGAGTAGGATCAATGTGCTGCTGAGAAGAACGTGTATCCACTTGATGATGGTTGATATATTTTATATATGTTGGTTACGTCTAGGTTATTGATTGTGCTATTGAGTTCTATAGTATCTTTATTCAGCTTTTGTCTGGAGGAAGGCAAGAGACTTCATCCACTATGACTGCCCTTTTTGCCATTTTAGTTTTGGATGCACACATGGGATCTTTCTTTAGATCCATCAGGTGCTCAGAATCTAAGCCACAGGCTCACACAGGGCCAAGATGCAGATTCAGAAACATCCCTTTCCAAAGCAATTAAGCAAAGAGCCACAGGTGATGCACATTTATTTCCATTTGAAAACTGTTTTCTTCAGTCTTCACAAAGGGGTTGCCGGAGGCAAAGACCTTCCTGACATTCAGGGCAACAGACAGGGAAGCAAAAGGCCCAAAGCAGGGTTTCTCCACTGAGACTTTTTTGGTCACACTGATATCTGAGTTTTCTGAGATACTCGCCATTCCCTTCAGCTATCCAGTACATTGCCATGTCACAGTGCTTGGGGTGGTACATATCTTGGACACAAAACCATGAGCGTATTCTAGAGAGTGGCCAGAATTCAGGAAGAAAACAGGAACTTAGGAAGATGGCGAGTGTTGCCCATTTATAAGGCAAGCTGCAGTTCATTCATAAATTGCACAGGATGAATGCTGGGAAGCTTTCTAGTAGACTGGACAAATCCCTTGATGCATTTTCTTTTCTAATGTCTACAACCACGGACACAATGGGATATATAGACACAGAAACACTCGCCTTGTCAAATGACTTACTAGAAACAGTCCACTCCAAAACTAACAAACCACCTTTCCTACCTTTTCTGAGAACAGGAGACAAAACAACAAACCCACAACCACACCCACAAAGACACCTCCTTCCCCCAGTAGGTCTCTGACTATCCAGAGTGTCCTCTGACTGGTGGGCCATGATATATTCTTCCATATTGGGGTGTCCTGTCTCTGATATGGTCTCCGTGGCCAACTCTGTGATGCTGTCAGAAGCCAGCGATGAGCCACTACCTGCTTTCTCAGGAAAGGCCCCTCTTCAGATCTTCCTGGCATTTGGCCAACCTCACATCAGTATGTACCAAGAAAGACTGACTCTGTCCTTGGTAAATCCAAACAAGTTTGACCACTGGGACTTGCACTGGGACTGGCTTTGGGTGCCTGGCTTCCTGGATCCCATGTTCAGAGAGTTTCATCACCAAGGAAGTAAGTTGAGTTCATTTCCTTCAGGAACTGAATGAGGTCACTACCCTGGCAACCACATTTTCCTAACAGTTCCTTCCGAGGGTCCCATCAGATGGAGGCTGCACCTACTTGCTCTGACATTTTCACAAGTTAGAATGGTATATCAACCGTAGGCACCCGGGATCAACTCTCCACACAGGCCTGGTTTGGTCCATCTTCACTACATTAAGAAAAGAGAGGCTGATTCAGACACATCCTTTCATCATGACCAGGATGTTTTCCATGTAAGATGACTTTTGCTCTCTCAGGTCCCTCATAGCTGCCTACATCTTCTCCAGGGATTATTTCTGCATGGACTTTTGATGTTGTCAGCTGGTGGAAGATCCCCTACCTTCCTGTATTGTAAGACCAACTCTGTTCCTGCTCTTCTGTAAATGTGATTGAGGGAACAGTGTATGGTTAGGGTTAATAGCATGTTCGATTTGGGTTAGGAATAATTATGCTGGATGAATAATGGTATTGGGAACCTGTGATATTTATAAGAATATAGACGTGAAATATATGTATGAGAACAGAGATCTAGGAAAGATTTGAAGCCCAGATAGGAATTGAAACCACGATTGGTATACTTAGCTTGAATTATGTTCTGCACCGAGGTCTCAGATAAATTGATATACAATGGCATAGGACAGTGTACCTCGGATGTTTGAATGTAGAAGAGAACATGCAGTCAAAAAGGGATAGTCTGTAGGATTAGGAAGATAGTCAGTAGGTTTAGGAAGAATAGTGAGTATAGGAGTTGGACCAAAAGTTCTTTAGCAATAGGGTTTCAGATAGAGAGTGAATGTAAATGTCAGCACATTTGAAGTTACAGTCACAATGATGAACTGGGGACAATATGTAGAAAAGCAGATATCAATAGGGACATTAAGAAATCAGGCATAGTATAAAGTGAGTGATAGGATTAGATATTTTCAAAAGGCTTGAGGTTGAATATATAATCTTAGGAAAAAAACAAATATGTAGTAACAAAGAGGATTGACATTTGAGAGCATTACTCAACCTGGACAGATGTTTTTAATAATCCATGCTCACTTTCCATTTAGGCTTTGGTACAATCATAAGTGTGACCTTTGCATTTTGTGTCCAGAATACTACTGTGATAAATGTATATGTAGATCAGGTGACATGAGTCTTTCTGCCACCATTATGGGGAGCAATATCCTGAAAACTTATAAATTAGTACTGGGGATACGAAAAGGTGTACCCTGTGTTGATGATTATTCAGATGATGCATGAATAGACCATATTGTGAATAAAGTATATAACTGGTTCCAACTTTAAATAATGGATTGAATTTGCATCTGAAAAAAATATATGAAATCTTATATTGATATACATAAATTCATTCCAACCTGTTATATATCTAATGGTAATATTAGGGTTACAGTTTATCATGAAGAGTGAGTTTTGCTTGAACAATGATAATGGAATCGAAAATAATGTGTTTAGAATGAAGTCAAGTGAAAAGAACAGTAGAGAAATATGGAGGAATACATGTGTTCTGAAATAGTAAGTAATTGAAAGTGAACCAAATGCCTATAAATTTGTGAAGTTGTGAATGAAAAAAATATATCCTATGTTGTACATAAACTGAAGAAATTTTAATGTACCAGTGTTTAATAAAAATGAACTTCAAAATACACATCATGTCCCATAGAAATCTATTTGCATTGATGTTAAACTGGGTCAGTTACAGTAGAAATATTAGGATTTGTAAGCACCATTCACTGAACTTAGTTTTCAGTAGTAGGAAACCAATATGTATTTCAGGTGGTTGAGTATTTCTTAGAATAATCTTGTGTAAAGTTGATTATACACCCAAATACATGAATACGAATGAATTTAGGGAGTGTATAATAAGATACATATATTTCATATTTTGGAAATTCTGGAGATATATATATATATATATATATATATATATATATATATATATATATATATACACACAAATACACACACAAACACACACACACAAATTAATATGTAGAAATATATATGCCAATTGAAATTCATCATAAAATATAATTCATTCACATATCCAAAAATATTCATTTTACTTAACATGGATTTATGTATAATGTTTTTTACTAGGAAGCTCACCCATAGGTTGAATTTTCAGTTCAATCAGTATTTAGGGGGAGTCATCTCTTTTCACAATTTTTATATTCCAATGTCAGTGAGCTCACAAGAATGTACGTGGGATACCAGGTAGGATAGTATATGTGCATAAAAAATACATGTGCTGAATAGGATACAGAGAAAGGGAGACAGGAATTTACATATGTGATAACTTTAAAAACTCATGAAGAAATATTATAATAAAAAGTTGACTAGATTTAAAACACATACTCTTGATAAAGCAGAAGGCAAATACAAGTATACACCATGCTTCCTATGAAAGGACTGTATTTCTATTCAGTTAGGTTTCTTTTTCTCCATCATATTAGGATTAGTAGTCAGATTCTAGTAGGGTATGGGTTGGTGTCAGGGATTCAGTATTTCAAATGGAAAATAGAAAAATTAATCTAATGTGTATGCAAACATGTACTACAGGAACAATTTCCCACTCTCTTCCAGAACAATGGCTTGACATAACCATCACTCCAAGTAAGACACAATTAGAGGAGAGGAGTTAGAAAATTTGTGAATACATATGAGAAATGTAAAATGCTCAGAATTTCACAACACTGGAAGTAGAAGAACAGTTTCCAAAAGTAAGGGAGAGGGTAAACACTTCACAAACATGGAGCTCTGCTGGCCTAAAGACTTCTTGAGAAACTTCCTCTGTGGTTGGGCACATGAAATATTTGTAATTGTCAGGAAATTTAGTTTCGTTTGTAGTGACACCATGAAATCTGGGTCTGCATCTATGTGACCTGGAGGACATGGTTCCTTATTTTCTAATGAAAATGAGGCAGCAGTTCTGAATGCTCTCTTTGTAGGTAAACTGTGGCCACTGGGAGCTAAGTGTCTTCCCGTGTGGTCTGTGAAGCCATTTGGTCATGCTCCAATTTTCAGGGTGTTTCTTACTCCTGAACTGGGAGTTTCGTATTAGATTCATGAAATACAAGGAGTTCAACTGCGACACAATGATAGAGGGAGTTCTGTCACGTGTGGTTTGTCATGGTCGACAAGAGAATGTACGAACCAGGCTTTAATCCCACATAGCTTTCCCACTTGACTATAGCAACCTGATTCTGAACATTGCCCTGAAACCTCTCCATATAAAAAGATGCCTTTACATATAAGGGTCGGCTGCCTGCACCATGTCAGTTGCAAGTCTTTTGGAAGCCAATGGAAGATCCAGGTGATCCTACCAAAAATATTTATTTACACACCTACAGTCCACTGCTCTATGCCCACTACTCAGCAGGCTCCAACTTACTGGCATCTCTGTTCTACAACATTTTCACGAAACCCAGTCAATCAAGGCACAGTTTGGAACCATCATGATCAGCAACAGGACATTCAAAGTTTATCCAGTGCCACCTGGTCATGGAAATTTCAAAAATTTCATGGTATTTATCTAGCCATTTTTCAAGGATGAAGTTGGAGGCACTGTGGGTTTCAATTAATTCAGGAACCATTAAATGGTGAGGAAGCTCATTTCAATGAAAGCTCTGGAGATCACTCACGGGGAAGGCTTCCCAAAGAGTGGCCAAAAGGTCACATGAATCCAGGCCCATTGAGGTATACAAAGTGAGATCCATGTGTGTTTGTATTCTCAACTAAGGGTCCCAAGTCTTTAAGAATTAAATCATGTGATATCCTGGCTCAGAATCCCCGAGCACTGTGGAAAGCCATCCTGGGCCTAGATCTCAGATTACAAGGGTGATTCTCATGCGTGACCTCCTAAAATCCCAAGACTATTTTTTGCAATACTTCTCTGAGGTCAGTTCCAGAACTCAGTCTCTAAGGGTAATCACACCAGAGTTCAAGCTCCGGTGGACACAGTCATCTCTTCCAACTACCACACAATTGACCACAATTTAAACCAAAACACTCCCATATGGACCTCATCTCCTTCCATATAGACACTCATCATAACCTCTGGCTGGAGGTTTCCATGAGGGGCGCAGACCAAGACAGTATCCACAATAATCTACCTTGCCCCTCATTTGCCTAAAGTCAGGGTGGCCTGGACACGCTTCCTGTTAACCAGGAGTGATCAAATAGGCCTGGTGTTAATACTGTTCTGCTTGTCCAATTTGAGGCCTACTGACTGTCAGATATTGATTCTTTATGTGAATTGGAGTCATCAGAAAACCCAAGCACCTATGGGCTAGCCTCTGCAGGTTTTGAAGAACTCGTTTGACCCAAAGGATTCCTATTCTCACTTGATGGAGGTCAGGAACCTTACAGAGGAAGGCGAGAGACTTCATGCCAATGACTGCTCTTTTGGCCATTTTGGTTTTGAATGCACGCATGGGAAATTTCTTTAGATCCCTCAGGTGCTGAGAATCTAAGCCACTGCCTCATACAGAGCCAAGGGGCTGATTCAGACACATCCCTTTTCAAAGCAGTTAAGGAAAGAGCCACATGTATGCCCAATAATTTCCATTTGAAAACTGTTTTCTTCAGGCTTCACAAAAGGGTGGCCTGAGTCAAAGACCTTCCTGAAATTCAGGAAAACAGAACAATAGGTAAGCAAATGGTCCAAAGCAGGGTTGCTCCACTGAGAATTTCCTGGTCACACTGATACTTGAGTTTTCTGAGATGCTTGCCATTTCTTTCAGCTATCCAGTACATGGCCAGTCACAGAGCTTGAAGGTGGTACATATCGTGAACAAAAAACCATGGTCCTATTCTGTAGAGTGGCCAGAATTCAGAAAGAAAACAGGAACTTAGGAATATAGCAGGTATTGCGCATCAATAGGGCAAGCTACAGTCCATTCATAAATGGGGCAATTTGAATGCTGAGAAGCTTTCTACTAGACAGGACACATCCATTGATGCATTCTCTTTTCTAATGCATACAACCACGGACACAGTGAAATACTGAGACATAGAAACACTCGCCATGTCAAAAGACTTACTAGAAACACTAAACTTCAATCCAAACAAACCGACTTTAATACCTATTCTAGGAAAATGAGACAAAACCACAAACCCACAACAACACCCACAAAGGCACCTCCTTCCCCCAAGTAGGTCTGTGACTATCCAGAGTGTCCTCTGACTTGTGGGCCAAAATATGTTCCCCCAAATTGGCCTGTCCTGTCTCAGATCTGGTCTCCTTGGCCAACTCTGTGAAGTTCTCAGTAGCCAGCGGTGAGCCACTACCTGCTTTCTCAGGAAAAGCCCCGCTTCAGAGATTTCCTCTCATTTGGCCTTCCTCACATCTGTAGGTACCAACAAAGACTGACTCTGTCCTTGCTGAATCCAAACAAGTGAAACCACTGGGACTGGAACAGGGACTGGCTCTGGGTGCCTGGCTTCCTGGATCCCAAATTCAGAGAGTTCCATCACCAAGGAAGTTAAGTGAGGTCCCTTCCTTCAGAAATTGAATGAGGTCACTGTCTTGGCAACCACTTTGTCCTAACTGTTGCTTTCAAGGGTCCCATGATACGGAGGCTGCCCCTACTTTCTGTGACACTTTCACAAGTTAGAATGGTATATCAACAATAGGCACCCAGGAATAGATCTCCACACAGGCCTAGTTTGGTCCAACTTCTCTACGTTAAGAAGAGAAGCTGATTCATACACAACCTTTTATCCTGACCAGGTTGTTTGCCATGGAAGATGACTTTTGGTCTCTCAGGTCCTTCATAGCTGCCTACCTCTTCTCCAGGGATCATTTCTGCATGTACCTTTGAGGTTCTCAGGAGGTGGAAGATTCCCTACATTTCAGTATTGTAAGATCAACTCTTTCCCTGCTCTTCTGTAAAGTTAGATTGAGGGAACAGTGTATGGTTATGGTTAATAACATGTTCGGTTTGGGTTAGAAATCATTCTGCTGGATGAATAATGGTATTGGGAACTTGCTATGTGTATAAGAATATATAGGTGAAATATATGTATGAAAACAGAAATCTAAGTATGATTTGAAGTCCAGAAGGGCATTGGGCTCTTGATTGGGATATGCAGCTTTGAATTACGTTCTGCAGAGGTGTCTCAATTAAATCGATATACAATGCCATAGGACCTTGTACCTTGGATGAATTAATGTAGAAGGAACATCTAGTCGAAAAGGGATAGTCCGAAGTGAAAGGTTAATAAAATAGGTACTTGTCACTTCCTGTTTTTCTGTATGCTTAACAAAACACTGTTGAAATCTTGAGAAATGTTTGCTAATCTTGTTTCCAGAATGTTCTGTTCCCAACTGCCAAACTGCAGAATGTACTCCCTCACTCAGTGTCATGCAAACCGCCCACATGCCCTCACCCATTAGTAAACTTCCCTCTCTTCCCTCTCCAAGGAAAGTATATAAGCTGTGCTTAAGGTGTTCTCAGGGCTCTCTGCTCTATTTAAGTGAGTTCTGAGCCACAGCATGCTGAACCCCAAATAAACCCATTGCTGTTGCATGAGACAGACTCTTGGTGGTCTCTTCCTTCGACACTCGCCCGACCTTTACATATTGAGGTTCCACAGAGTTCTGGCAGTGGCAGACGAGAGACCCCAATGGGCTCCTCTCGGAGCAAGTAAGGCACCTCTTTCTGGTTTCAGGTTTCATGTTAGGGCTTGGCAAAATCTCTGGCGATGAAGAGCCTGAGCTCCCTCCGAAGGTGGCTGAGAGACGTGTCACGGAGACACAGGGCACCTCCCTGGGGGACGCCGCAGAAAACTCGGGAAATTAAGGAACAATAGTCTCCTCAACTCAGTGATATTTTGTTTCAGATTCGGTATTGTCATCCCATCGGGTTTTGCCGGCTACTCATTCCTGGTTTCAGTGTTTGACGTCCATTGCCTGTGTTTATGGTCTTGTCTTATCTGTGTCATGTGTCCTTGCTTTTGCTGTTTGTGTACCTTTCATTATGGGACAGAGCAGTTCAATGCCTCTGTCCCTGACCCTTGATCACTGGAACAAAGTCCGCTTAAGAGCTCAGAATCTTTCTTGTTTTAGTAAAATGCTGGACCTGGCAGAATCTCTGTGCCTCAGAATGGCCCACCTTTGAATTCGGATGGCCCCTAGAAGGATCTTTCTACTTCGCACTAATTTAAAAATTCAGAGATATTATCTCAGCCGGGGACACATAGCCATCTGGATCAACAGCCATATATCTTAACTTGGCAGAACATCTGCAAATCTCCTCCTCCATGGGTGAAGCCTTTCCTTGCCCCTGCCTCTGCTCCTACTCCTTCCCCCATGATCTCTCAAACCCTCTCAACCTCCTCCTCCTCCACCCCCTGTTCTCCCCGAGTCACAGATTTGACTCTACTGGACTCTTCTTCCCTTACTAATCCCCTGTCCTTGTCCCCTAACCCACAACACCCTCAAATGGATTTCCCTGCTGCTGACTCAGCCTCTTTACCATTAGAGGAAGCTAAGCCGGTAATAGGGTCTGATAATGGACCGGTGTTCATGGCCCAGGTAAGTCAGGGGTTAGCCAGGAACCAGGGAATTAATTGGAAGTTATATTGTGCTTATAGATACCCGAGTTCAGGACAGGCAGATAGAATAAATTGAACCATTAAAGAGACCTTAAGAAAATTAAACTTAGAGAACAGCATAAAAGATTGGACTATGCTCCTGCCTTATGCAATGTTTCATGCAAGAAATACTCCCTCTGTTTCTTTGAGTAACCTTAGCCCCTGTGAAATTCTCTATTGTTGCCCTCCTGCAGTAAGGGACCTAAGCCCGACTCAAAGACCTAACCATTCCATCCACACCCCCTTGCTTGACAGACTTAAAGCTCTAAAAAGAACTCAGTGATACCTGTGTAAACAGCTGGCCACTGCCTACCAAACTGGGGACAAAGGGACTCCACATCGATATCAAGTAAGAGACTTCATCTACGTAAGACGACATCAGGTATCATGCTTGAAACCCCGCTAGAAAGGACCATAGCCGGTGCTACTTATAACACCTCCAGTGGTAAAGGTAGATGGAATCAATTTCTGGATCCATGCCTCTCATCTCAAGCCTGCGCCCTGTCCAGACTCTGGCTGGAAACTGGAAAAGACTGGTAAAACCTTCAAATTGCGTATTCGCCATGTGGATAAGTCTGTGGACTCTCTCCTTGGCCACAAGTAGTCCTAAGCCACATCAGCCCATTCAGCAGTGATGGCTGATCACAAATCCTACTGGAAAAGAAGTATAATCTATCTCGCATACAGCCCCCTGAGGGACCTGGTGGCCATCATTCCTCCCAGACATTTGTCAGCTGGCTATAGGTCTTACCTATTGGGATATCCCTGATGAAGAGGATACCACTAAAATTCCATTAAATTACTTCTGTAGCATAGATAATGGAAACAAACATTATGGATGAAGGGACATGCAAGCCAGATGCAGGTTGGCTAGCCTAGATTACTATGTTTGCCGGGCAGACTCTCAAAGCCACAGTCACGGCTGTGTGGGGGGAAAGCCGACTTCTTCTGTAAGTCATGGGGATTTGAGCAAACAGGGGCTGCCTGATGGAACCCAAACTCCTCATCAAATTCAGTACACATCTTTGGCCATATTACCAATTAGATAAGAAGAACCGATGGCCCCCAGAGGGGTCTCTAGATCCTCAAATTCTGCGTGACCTTTTCCCTCCTTCACTCACATCCTGAACTATGCTTCTCCAATAGATCCTCACCCTCAGCCTTCTGCTCCAGACATTCTGCTGTCACTCCCACCTCAGCAACCTGATTTCTCCCCTCCAATTACTAGATCAAAAACCCAAACCTCTGCCGGTTCTCAGACCATTGCCTCCTTGCTGAGGCAGCAGTTACTGAAGTACCCCTCCACCCACTCACTCCTCTCTTGTCCTGTCAGTGCTCGCACCGGGTCCCGCCAGGTCTTCTTACCAGCTAAACCAAAGCTCAAACCAGCTGAGGAGAGCCCTCAGTCCCCTATCTAAGATGTAATAAAAATGGCCTTTAAAGTTGGTTTGTCATCACTGAAAACAGTTTACTAATAATTAAACGTCCCTCATATGCGTTTTGAGATACTCACTCCCATCTTCCTCTCTGCTCTACCTGTTCTACTGCTCAAGTTTTTGTTGCTAGGAAAATCTCAAACCCGTTTTCCATTATTCTTTTACATCTCTCCTTCCTCATTCTCAGATCCACGGAGCTGATCACAGCCCACCTTCCCCGTCTTCCCCCTCTGCACTAGGCCCACAGAAAAGTCTTAACTGACCTTCTCCAGAAGTCTTCACCATGGCTGACTTTAGGACTTTCAGCAAAAGAGTCCCTATAAAAGAGTTCAATGTAGATAAACTTCCTCTTTTCGTGTTGCCCTGTTCTACTTGGCCAGTGGCTAAAAAAATCAGCACTTCTCAGGTAGACACCCTTTTACTAGTTTTTCACAAAATATGTGAACAAGGCCTCTGTCCTTGAGCTGGGGATTCACAGAGATGGCTACATTTCTAAGATAAAGAAGTTACCAACTGGTCTCCATGGTAACAGCTGGCAGGGGTAAAATAAGAAAGGGAAGAAAAAGCTCTCCCCCTCCCAGGTGTCCTTTAAAAGTTAACTTGCCCAGAACAGGGGAAAAACAGGAACAAATACTGCGTTTTTGAACTTCTGCAGACTGTGAGCTTCTGAGCACCTTCCCTTACATGTTGGGTACAAAATTCTGAAACTACCTAAACTTGAGTTTCAGGGGATTAATTGATTATAACAGAAGCAATGCCCTCTGAATCCGGTTGCAACCAAATAGGACTGTTTCCCTGTCTTTAGTGCTATCTTAGGTGCCTTGCCTTGTCCGTCCTTACAACAGAATAATTCTATATACTTAAACCTTGTTTATGTTTTCATGAAATGGTCAACAGATGTGATTAATCGTGTAATGGTGCAGATGTTTCCCAGAGTGCTCTATTATGAAGCAGGATCATTTGAAGATCAAATAGGGGGACATACAACCAGGTTCCACTGGGAGCATATATCCCTCACTTTAGCCATCATATTAGGAATAGGATTTGCTGCACGGGTGGGCCCAGGAACCACTGCCCTTGTCCATGTGACACAATAAATTACCCAATTAGAAGCAGCAATAGACCAAAACTAAGATATTAGAAACCACCATCAGAGCTTTGCATGAAACTTTAACCTCTCTCTCTGAAGTTGTTTTACAGAACAGTTGAGGTTTGGACCTCCTCTTCATTAAAGAAGGGGGCCTTTGTGCTGCATTGAGGGAAGAATGTTGTTTTTATGCCGAACATACTGGAGTTGTAATAAAATCTATGAGTAAATTAAAAAGACACATTAAAGAGCATTAACAAGAGAGAGAGAGACCCAAAAAGGGTTGTTTGAGTCTTGGTTCACACAGTGCCCCTGGTTAACTACGTTTTTATCAACCCTGGCCGGTCCAATAATAATCCTCATATTATTGCTAACTATAAAACCCTGTTTTCTCAACCGTGTAATTTCTTTTCTCCAGGCTCAAATTGGACGAGTTAAACTTATGGTAATACCCCACTAGGAGACATAGAATGTGAAACCCCCCAATGATAATTTTTATGATTAAAAGTAGACAGAAAAAGAAGTGAGGAATGAAAGGTTAATAAAATAAGTACTTGTCACTTCCTGTATTTCCCTATGCTTAACAAAAAACTGTTGAAATCTTGAGAAATGCTTGCAAAACTTGTTCCCAAAATGTGCTGTCCCCAACTGCCAAACTACAGAATGTACTCCCTCACCCAGTTGCATGCAAACTGCCCACTCGTCGTGACCCATCAATAAACTTCCCTCCCTGCCTTCTCCAGGGAAAGTATACAAACTCTACTTAAGCTATTCTCAGGGCTATCTGCTCTATTAAAGTGAGCTCTGAGCCCCAGCATGCTGGAAACCCAATAAACCTTTTGCTGTATCATGAGTACTCTGTTGGTCGTCTCCTTCTCCGAAGCTTCCCCGACATTTACTTGGATGATTGAATGTAGAAGAGAACATCCAGTGAAAAAGGTATAGTTGGTAGGATTAGGAAGATAGTCAGTAGGTTTAGGAAGAAGAGTGAGTATAGAATTTAGAACAAAAGTTCTTTAGCAATACGGTTTCAGTTAGAGAGTGAATGTAAATGTGAGCACAGTTGAAGAGTCAGTCACAATGATGAACTGGGGAAAATATGTAGGAAAGCAGATATCAATAGAGACATTATGAAATCAGGGAAATTACAAAGTGAGTGACAGGACTAGATATTTTGAAAAGGATTGAGTTTGAATATATAATCTTAGGAAAAAACAAATATGTAGACAGCAATAGGATTGATATTTGAGAGCATTAGGCAAATTTCAGGTGCATGAATATTTCTGAGAATAATCTTGTGAATAGTTGATTATAAATCCAGATACATGAACATGAATGAATTTAGGGAGTGTATATGAGACACATATATTTCATTTTTTGAAATATCTGGAGAGTGTGTATATATATATATATATATATATATATATATATATATATATACACACAAACACAAAACACACACAGACAAAAAAGTAGCAATATATATGTCAATCAAAATTCATCATATAATATATATTATCCACAGATCTAAAAATATTCATTTTACTGAACATGGATTTATGTATAATGTTGTTCAACTAGAAAGCTCACCCATATGTTGAATATTCAGTTTCAATGGGGTTTAGTAGGAGTGATCTTTTCTCTCAATTTGTATCTGCCAAGTCAGCCACCTCACAAGAATGTACGTGTGGTACCAGGTAGCCAACCTGATTCTGAACATTGCCCATAAACCTATCCATATAACAAGATGCCTTTACATATAAGGGTCTGCTTGCTGTACCCTGTCAGTCACAAGGCATTTGGAAGCCAATGGCAGATAAACATGGCCCCACCACACATGTTTTATCACACACCTTCACACCACTGCTCTAGGCCCACTAATGAGCAGGCTCCAACTTACTGGCATCACTGTTCTACACAATTTTCATGAAACAAAGTCAGTCAAGGCACTGTCTGGTACACTGATGGTCAGCAACAGGATATCCAAAAGTTCTCCAGTGCCACCTGGTCATGGGAATTTCAAAAATTTTATGGTATTTATCAAGCCATTTGTCGAGGATGAAGTTGGAGGCTCTTTGGGTTTCAATTTATTCAGGAACCATTAAATGTTGAGGAAGCTCATTTCAATGAAAGCTCTAGAGAACACTCACAGGCAAGACTTCCCAAAGTGTGGCCAAAAGGTCACATGAAGCCAGGCCCATTGAGGTCTACAATGTGAGGTCCATGTGTGTTTTGACTCTCAACTGTGGCTGCAAAGTCTTTCAGAATAAAATCATGTGATATCCTGGCTGAGATTCCCAGTGCTCTGGGGAAAGCCACCCTGCACCTAGATCTCAGGTTCCAAGGGCGACTCTCATGCATGGCCTAGTAAAAACCAAACACAATTCATGAAAATACTTCTCTGAGGTCAGTTCCAGAATTCATTCTCTAAGAGGAATCACAACAGAGTTCAAGCCCAGGTGGACCCAGTCTTTTCTTCTAAGTGCCACACAAATTACCACAATTCCAAACAAAACGCTCCCACATAACCCTTTTCTTCTTCCATATAGACACTCATCATAACCTCTGGATGGAGGTTTCCATGAGGGGCGCAGGACAGGACAGTGTCCAAAATAACCTCCCTTGCCCCTCATTTGCCTAAAGTCAGTGTGGCCTGGAAATCCTGACTGTGAAACAGGAGTGATCAAATCGGCCTGCCGTTAATACAGCTTGGCTTCTCCAATTTGAGGCCTACTGACTGTAGGGTTTAGATTCTTCATGTAAATTGGGGTCATGAGAAAACCCAAGCACCTATGGGATAGCCTCTGCAGGGCTTTGAAGAACTCTTTTGAAACAAAGGATCCCTATTCTCACTTGATGGATGTCAGGAACCTTAGAGAGGAAGGCGAGAGTCTTCATAAACAATGACTGCTCTTTTGGCCATTTTGGTTTTTAATGCACCCATGGGATCTTTCTTTAGATCCATCAGGTGCTGAGAATCTAAGCTACAGCCTAACACAGGGCCAAGAGGCTGATTCAGACACATCCCTTTCCAAAGCAATTAAGCAAAGAGCCACAGGTGTTGCCCATTCATTTCCATTTGAAAACTGTTTTCTTCAGGCTTCACAAAGGGGTGGCCTGAGGCAAAGAACTTCCTGACATTCAGGGCAACAGAACAATAGGTAAGCAAAAGGCCCAAAGCAGGGTTTCTCCACTGAGATTTAGTGGTCACACTAATATCTGATTTTTCAGAGATGCTCGCCATTCCTTTGAGCTATCCAGTACATGGTCATGGCACACAGCTTGGAAGTGGTACATACCTTAGACATAAAACCATGAGCCTATTCTGGAGAGGGGCAGAAGTCCAGAAGAAAACTGAAACTTAGGAAGATTGCAGGTGTTACCCATCGAAAAGGCAATCTGAAATCCATTCATAAATTGGACAGGATGAATGCTGGGAAGCATTCTACTAGACAGGACACATCCATTGATGCATTTTCTTTTCTAATATCTGCAACCACGGACACAGTGTGATAGACAGACATAGAAACACTCGCCTTGTCAAATGACTTACTAGAAACAGTTCATTCCACACCAAAAAAAGCGCCTTGCCTACTTATTCTCTGAACATGAGACAAAACCAGAAACCCACCCCCACACCCACAAAGGCACCTCCTTCCCCCAAGAAGTTCTGTGACTATCCGGACTGTCCTCTGACTGGTGAGCCATACTATATTCCCACGGAATGGCCTGATCTGTCTCAGATCTGGTCTCCTTGGCCAACTCTGTGCAGGTGTCAGGACCCAGAGGTGAGAAACTACCTGCTTTCTCAGGAATGACCCCTCTTTAGAGCTTTCCTGGCATTTGGCCATCCTCACATTAGTAGGTACCAAGAAAGACTGACACTGTCCTTGGTAAATCCAAACAAGTGAGACCACTGGGACTGGGACTGGGACTGGCTCTGGGTGCCTGGCTTCATGAATCCCAAGTTCAGAGATTTCCATCACCAAGGAAGTGAGGTGAGGTCACTTCCTTTAGGAACTGAATGAGGTCACTGCCTTGGCAACCACTTTGTCCTACCAGTGGCTTCCAAGTGTCACATGAGAAGGAGGCTGCCCCTACTTCCTGTGACACTTTCACAATTTAGAATGGTATACAACCATAGGCACCCAGAAACAGCTACCCACATAGGCCTGGTTTGGTCCATCTTCTCTAAATTAAGATGTGAGAGGCTGATTCAGACAGAACCCTTCATCCTGAACAGGTTGTTTGCCATTGAACATGACTTTTGTTCTCTCAGGTTCTTCATAGCTGCCTACATCTTCTTCAGTCAACATTTCTGCATGGAACTTTGAGGTTCTCAGCAGGTGGAAGATCCCCTACTTTCCTGTATTGTAAGACCAACTCTGTCCCTCCTCTCTGTAAATTTAGAATGAGGGAACAGTGTATGGTTAGGGTCAATAACATATTTGACTTGTGTTAGGAATCATTCTGCTGGATTAATAATGGTATTGGGAACCTGCAAAATTTATAAGAATATATATTTGAAATATAAGTATGAAAACATAAATCTAGTTACGATTTGAAGCCAGAAAGGGCATTGGGCCCTTCTTTGGGATATTTAGCTTTGAATTACATTCTGCATTTTAGTCTCAGATAAATCTATACACAATGGAATAAAACCTTGCACCTCAGATGCCTGAATGTCGAAGAGAACATCCAGTCAAAAATGGATAGTCGGTAGGATTTGGAAGATAGTAGGTTTAGGAAGAAGAATGAGTCTTCGAGTTGGACCAATAGTTTTTTAGCAATAGGGTTTCGTTTAGAGAGTGAATGTAAATGTCAGCACATGTGAAGAGTCAGTCACAATGATGAACTGGGGAAAATATGTAGGAAAGCAGGTCTCAATAGAGACATTAGGAAATCAGACAAATTATAAAATGCGTGATAGGATTAGACATTTTCAACAGGGTTGAGGTTGAATATATAATCATAGGAAGAAACAAATATATAGTCCCCAACAATATTGACACTTGGGAGAATTAGGCATCCTGGACAAGGATGTTTTTAGTAATATATACTCACTTTCAATTTAGGGTTTGGTACAATCATAAGTGTGACCTTTGCATTTTTGTCCAGAATATTACTGTGATAAAATGTATATGTAGATCAGGTGACATGAGTATTTCTTCCACCATTATGGGAAGCAATATTTTTAAAACCCATAAATTAGTATTGGGTATACAAATAGGTGTACCCTGTGTCAATGAATATAGAGATGATGCATGAATAGATCGTACTGTGAATAAATAATATAACTGGATCCAACTTTAGAAATTGGAGTTAGAATAAATTGATATCTGAAAATATACAGGAAATCTTATATTGATATTGGTATACATACATTCATTACAACCAATTATAAGTCTAATGGTAATATTAGGGTTACGGTTTATCATGAAGAGGGTGTGTGAGTTTTCCTTCAAAAGTGATTATGGAAATCGAAAATAATGTGTTTGTTAAGAAGTCTCATGAAACGACCAGTCGAAAAACCTGGAGGACTACATGTGTTCGGAAGCAGGAAGTGATTGAAAGTGAAACAAATGTCTTTAATTTTGAAATTTTGGGTGAAAAATTTATCCATGGATGTGCATAAACTGAAGAAATAGTACTGTACCAGTTTTAAATAAAAATGAACGTCAAAATACACATCATGTCCCATAGGAATCTACTTGCATTGATGTTAAACTTGGTAAGTTACGGTAGAAATATTAGGATTTGTATGCACCTTTCACTGAAGTTTGTTTTCAGAACTAGGAAACAAATAAGTATTTCAGGTGGATGAATATTTCTGAGAATAATCTTGTGCAAAGTTGATTACAAATCCACATACATGAATATGAATGTATTTAGGGAGTGAATAATAAGACACATATTTCATATTGTGAAAAATCTGGAGAGTATATATATACAAAACACACACAGACATTATAAAGTGGCAATATATATGCCAATCGAAATTCATGGTGAAATATATATCATTCATAGATCCCGAAATATTAATTTTAATGAACATGGATTTATGAATAATGTTGTTCAACTAGGAAGGTCACCCATAGGTTGAATTTTAAGATCCAACAGCATTTAGCAGGAGTGATCTCTTCTCATAATTTGTATCTGCCAAGTCAGCCACCTCACAAGAATGTATATGTGATACCAGGTAGGATTCTATATGTGCATATAAAAATACATGTGCTGAATAGGCTACAGAGAAAGGGATACAGGAATTCACATATTCATTAACTTTAAAAACACATGGAGAACTATTTCAATTAAAAATTAACTAGATTTATAACACCTAACCTACATAATGCAAATGGCAAGTCCAACTATACACCATGCCTCTTCTGAACTGCTTGTATTTCTATTCTGTTTGAGTTATTTTTCTCCATCATATTAGGAATAGTAGTCAGAGTCTAGTAGGGTATAGTTTCGTGTCAGGGATTCAGTATTTTGAATGGAAAATTGGAAAATGAATCCAATGTGTATGCAAATATGTGCTACACAAAAATCTTCCCACTTTCATTCACAACAATGCCTTGACATTACCTTTGCCACAAGTAAGACACAATTAGAGGAGAAGAGTTAGAAAATACGTGAATACATATCTGGAATGGAATACGCTCAGGATTTCCCAACCTTGGAGGTGATAGAGCAGTTTCCATAAGTAAGGGACATGGTAAACACTCCACAAACATGGAGCTCTGCTGGCCTAAATACTTCTTGAGAAACTGCCTCTGAGGTTGGGCACTTGAAATATATGTTGTTGTCAGGAGCTTTAGCTTCCTTTATAGTGAGCCCATCAAAGCTGGGTCTGCATCTATGTGACCTGGAGGACATGGTTTCTTATTATCCAATGAACCTGAGGCAGCAGTGCTGAATTCTCTCTTTGTAGGTAAACTGTGGCCACTGGGGGCTAAGTGTCACCCCGTGCGGACTGTGAAGCCATTTGGTCCTCTTCCACTTTCTGTTGTGGTTCTTGCTGCTACACTGGGACTTTGGTATTTGGTTCACGAAATACAACAATTTCAACTGGGACACAGTGCTGGAGAGAGTTCTGTCACTGTGGTGGGTCACGGTCTGCAGGAGAATGCACCAACCAGGCTTCTTTCCCACATAGCTTGCACCATTGACCATGTCAACCTGATTCTGAAAATTGCCCTGAAACCTCTCCATATATCAAAATGCCTTTACAAATAAGGGTCTGCTGGCTGCACCATGTCCTTCACAAGGCATTTGGTAGCCAATGGCCAAACCACATGGACCTACCACAGATGTTTTATCACACACCTGCACACCTGCCCACCGGTGCTCTAGGCCCACTACTCAGTAGGCTCCAACTTACTGGCATCTTTTTTCTACATTATTTTTATGAAACCCAGTCAATCAAGGCACCCTCTAGTATACTCATGATCAGCAACAGGACACCCAAAGATTCTCCAGTTCCACCTGGTCATGGGATTTTCAAAAATTTCATGGTATTTATCTAGCCATTTTTCAAGGATGAAGTTGGAGGCACTGTGGGTTTCAAGAACCACTAAATGTTGAGGAAGCTCATTTCAATGAAACTCTGGAGAACTCTCATAGGCAAGGCTTCCCAAAGAGTGGCCAAAAGGTCAAATATAGCCAGGCCCATTGAGGTATACGTTGTGAGTTCCATGTGTGTTTTGACTCTCAACTATGGCTACCAAGTCTTTAAGAATAAAATCATGGGATATCTTGGCTGATATTCCCAGTGCTCTGTGGAAAGCCACCCTGGGCCTTGATCTCAGTTTATAAGAGCGACTCTCACGCGTGGCCTCCTAAAATTTCAACACAATTCATGCAATACTTCTCTGAGGTCAGTTCCAGAACTCAGTCTCTAAGGGGATTCACACCAGACTTCAAGCCCAGGTGGACCCTGTCATCTCTTCCAACCGTCACACAAATGACCACAATTAATACCAAAACAATCCCACATTGCCCTCCTCTTCTTCCATAAAGGCACTCATCATGACATCTGGCTGGAGGTTTCCATGAGGGGCACAGCCCAAGACAGTGTCCAAAATAAGCTCCCTTGGCCCTCATTTGCCTAAAGTCAGGGTGGCTTGGACACCCTTCTTGTGCACCAGGAGTGATCTGTAAGGGTAAAAGAAATTGAAATTAAAGTGTAAAAGTTAAAGTGTAAAAGACCGGGTGTTGTAAAGTTTTTAAGCAGCAAGGCTTGAGTTAAAATGTAAAGGACCAGGTATTGTTAAGTTCCTATGCTACACGCAAAACCTGTAATTCCTGTAGCTTGTAGGACAATTCCCGGACTACCCAGTAAATATTCCTCCTGACCGCCTGGTTTTTTAATAACCTAGGACCCTGTGAGGCCTGGCACATAGGCATTGCAGGGCCTAAACCAATCATTTTGAATGTGTACCCCGCTTTAGAACTGACCTATCACTCCCGCCTTACATGTTCCCACCAATAAATGAACTAATCATGTTTAGGAATTGTTGTTTGATTTTCCCGTGGTGTATGATGATTTCTTAAAGGAGACTGTAATATATGTAAAGTCCCGCCCTGCCCAAAAAGTGTACTTAAGCACTGCTCAACCCCTGCTCGGGGCTCTGGGATGCTCTCCCATCTTGAGTGAGCACGTAGCCCCAGCATGCTGGATTGGATCCTCAATAAACGGCTTTTACTGTTGCATGAGCCGCAGTTTCTTGATGGTCTCTTCCTTCAACATTCGCCGGAACCTTACATTTGGTGCATTGGCCGGGAATCACGCAGCGCAGGACAAGGAGACCTCAACGAACCTTTCTGGGGGTAAGTAAGGCGCCTCTTTCCTTCAAAAATGATTATGGAAATCGAAAATAACGTGTTTGGAAAGAATCTCATGAAAAGAACAGTCAAGAAACATGGAGGAATACATATGTTCTGAAGCAAGAAGTAATTGAAAGTGAACCAAATGCCTGCAGATTTGTGAACTTGTGGATGAAAAGTTATATCCTATGATATCCATCAACTGAAGAAATAGTAATGTACCACTGTTGAATAAAAATGAACTTCAAAATACACATCATGTCCCATAGGATTATACTTGCATTAATGTTAAACTGGGTCAGTTACCATGCAAATATTAGGATTTGTAAGCACAATTCACCGAAGTTTGTTTTCAGTACTGGAAAATAAATATGTATTTTATGTGGATGAATTTTTCTGAGAATAATCTTGTGCAAATTTGATTACAAATCCACATACATGAATATGAATGTATTTAGGGAGTGAATAATAAGACACATATATTTAATATTGTGAAAAATCTGGAGAGTATATATATATATATATATATATATATATATATATATATATATATATATATATATAAAGATAAAAACACAGACATTAAAATGTAGCAATATATGTGCCAATCAAAATTCATCATGAAATATATATCATCCTCATATCCAAAAATATTCTTTTTACTGAGCATGGATTTATGTATAATGTTGTTCATCTAGGAAATTCACCAATTTGTTGAATTTTCAGTTTCATCAGTATTTAGGGGGAGTGATCTCTTTTCACAATTTGTATCATCCAAAAACAGTGAGCTCACAAGAATGTATGTGTGATACCAGGTAGGATTCTAAATATGCATAATAAAATACATGAGATGAATAGGCTACAGAGAAAAGGAGACAGAAATTTACATATGTGTTAACTTTAAAAACTCATGGAGAAGTACTACAATGAAAAGTTGACTAGATTTATAACACATACACTTGATAAAGCAGAAGGCAAGTCCTAGTATACACCATGCCACCTATGAATGGCCTGTATTTCTATTCTGTTAGGTTTCTTTTTCTCCATCATATTAGGATTAGTAGTCAGAGTCTAGTAGGGTATGGGTTAGTGTCAGGGATTCAGTATTTCAAATGGAAAATAGGGAAATGAATCTAATGTGTATGCGAATATTTGTTAGACAAAAATCTTCCTACTGTCATCCAAAAAAATGCCTTGATAGTTCCTTCACCACAAGTAATACACAATTAGTGGAGAAGAGTTTGAAAATCTGTGAATATATATCTGGAAAAG
This sequence comes from Callospermophilus lateralis, assembly GCF_048772815.1. Classification (NCBI taxonomy): domain Eukaryota; kingdom Metazoa; phylum Chordata; class Mammalia; order Rodentia; family Sciuridae; genus Callospermophilus; species Callospermophilus lateralis. The sequence continues at coordinate 315,927 of NW_027514702.1, read as the reverse complement.
AAAATGCTCAGGAGTTCACAACCTTGGAGGTGGTAGAGGAATTTCCAAAAGTAAGGTAAAGGGTAAACACTTCACAAACATGGAGCTCTGGTGGCCTAATTAATTTCTGAGAAACTGCCTCTGAGTTTGGGCCCTTGAAATGTTTGTTGTTGTCAGGAGCTTTCGCTTCCTTTGTAGTGAGACCATCAAAGCTGCGTCAGCATCTATGTGACCTGGATGACATGGTTCCTTATTTGCAATAGAACATGAGGCAGCAGTTCTGAATTCTCTCTTTGTAGGTAAACTGAGGCCACTGGGGTCTAAGTGTCTAACCATGTGGTCTGTGAAGCCATTTGGTCATACTTCACTTTTCGTGGTGTTTCTTACTGCTGCACTGGGAGTTTGGTATTGGCTTCACAAAATACAAAAAGAAAAACTGGGACACAGTGCTATAGAAAGTACTCTCACGTGTAGTGGGTGAGGGTCTGCAGGAGAATGCACCAACCAGGCTTCTATCCCCAAAAGCTTGCACCCATGTCCATATCAACCTGATTCTGAATATTGCCCTGAAACCTCTCCATATAATAAGGTCCGTTAACTTGTATGGTTCTGCTGGCTGCACCATGTCAGTCACAAGGCATTTGGAAGCCAATGGCAGATCCACATGGCCCCACGACAGATGTTTTATCATACACCTGCCCACCACTGCTCTAGGCCAACTAGTCAGCAGGCCTCAACATTCTGGCATCTCTGTTCTCACCGTTTTCATGAAACCCAGTCAATCAATGCAATGTCTGGTACACTCGTGATCAGCAATAGACATCCAAAGGTTCTCCAGTGCCACCTGTTCATAAGAATTTAAAAAATTTCATGGTATTTATCTAGCCAATTTTCAAAGATAAATTTGGAGGCACTGTGGCATTCAATTCATTCGGGAACCATGAAATAGTGAGGAAGCTCATTTCAATTAAAGCTCGGGAGAACTCTCAGAGGCAAGGCTTCCCAAAGAGTGGCCAAAAGGTCACATTAAGCCAGGCCCATTGAGGTCTACAATTGAGGGCCATGTTTTTTTTGACTCTCAACTATGGCTTCCAAGTCTTTCTGAATAAAGTCATGTGATATCCTGGCTGAGATTCCCAGTGCTCTTTGAAAGCTATCCTGGGCCTAGATCTCAGTCTCCAAGGGCAACTCTCATGTGTGGCCTCCTAAAATCCCAACACAATTCATGCCAATACTTCTCTGAGATCTGCTCCAGAACTCAGTCTCTAAGGGGAATCACTCCAGAGTTCAAGCACAGGTGGACCCAGTCATCTCTTCCAACCACCACACAAATGACCACAATTAAACCAAAACACTCCCACATGGCCCTCATCTTCTTCAATTTAGAGACTCATCATAACCTCTGGCTGGAGGTTTCCATGAAGGGCGCAGCTTAAGACAGTGTCCAATATAAGCTCACATGCCTCTCATTTGCCTAAAGTCAGGGTGGCATGGAAACTCTTCCTGTGAAGCAGGAGTGATCAAATAGGCCTGCCAATAATACTGCTCTACTTCTCCAATTTGAGGCCTATTCTCTGTGGGGTATAGATTCTTTATGTGAATTGGGGTCATGAGAAAACTCAAGCAACTATGGGCTACCCTCTGCAGGGCTTTGAAGAATCCATTTGAGTGAGTCGAGGAGTTGGACCAAATGTTCTTTAGATATAGAGTTTTGATTAGAGAGTGAGTGTAAATGTCAGCATATGTGAACAGTCAGTCACAGTGATAAACTGGGGAAAATGTGTACGAAAGCAGATATCAATAGAGACATTAGGAAATAAGGCAAAGTACAAAGTGGGTGATAGGATAAGACATTTTTAACAGGGTTCAGTTTCAATATATAATCTTAGGAAGAAACAAATATGTAGTCACCAATAGGAATGATATTTGAGATCATTAGTTAATCAGGGCATGGATGTTGTTAGTAATACATGCTCACTTTCAATATAGGCTTTGATACAATCATAAGTGTGACCCTTGCATTTTGTTTCAGGAATATTACCGTGATGAAATGTATATGTATATCAGGTGACTACAGTATTTCTTCCACCATTTCTGAAAGCAATATTTTAAAGACTTAAAAATTAGTATTGGGGATACAAACAGGTATACCATCGGTCTACGAATATAGAGATGATGCCTTAATAGACCATACTGTGAATAAATAATATAACTGGTTCAAACGTTAAATAATGGATTGAATTGATATCTGAAAATATATAGGAAATCTTATATTGATATACATACATTCATTCCAACCACCTATACATCTAATGGTAATATTAGCGTTATGGTTTATCATGAAGAGTGTGTGAGTTTGGCTTCAAAAGTGATTATGGAAATCAATAATACTGTGTTTGGAAAGAATCTCATGAAAAGAACAGTCAAGAAACATGGAGGAATACATGTGTTCTGAAGTAGGAAGTGATTGAAAGTGAACCAAATGCCTATAAATTTTTGAAATTGTGGATGAAAGGATATATCCTATAATGTCCATAAACTGCAGAAATAGTAATGTACCAGTGTCTGAATAAAAATGAACTTCAAAATACACATCATGGTCCCATAGGTGTATACTTACATTGATGTGAAACTGGTTCAGTCACTGTAGAAATATTACGAATTGTATACACCATTCACTTAATTTACTTTTCAGTACTAGGAAAAAAATATGTATTTAAGGTGGATGAATATTTCTAAGAATAATTTTGTGAAAAGTTGATTATAAATCTACATACACACACATGAGTTTACTTAGGGAGTGTATAATAAGACACATATATTTCATATTTTGAAAATCTTAAGAGTAGATATCTATATCTATATAGATAGATAGATAAATAGATAGATACACACATACACAGACATTAAAATGTAGCAATATATATGCCATTCGAAATTCATCATGAAATATATATCATCCACGTATCCAAAAATATTCATTTTACTGAACATTTATTTATACATAATATTGTTCATCTAGGAAATTCACCCATAGGTGGAAATTCCAGTTCCATCTGTATTTAGAGGGAGCGATCTCTTCTCACAATTTGTATCTTCCAAAATAAGCGATCTCATAAGAATGTACATGTGATACCAGGTAGAATTCTAAAAATGCATAAAAAAATACATTTGATGAATAGGCTACAGAGAAAGGGAGACAGAAATTTACATATGTGTTAACTTTAAAAACTCATGGAGAAGTATTACAATGAAAAGTTGACTAGATTTATAACACATACCATTGATAAAGCAGAAGGCAAGTCCAAGTATACACCATGCCTCCTATGAAAGGCCTGTATTTCTATTCTGTTAGGTTTCTTTTTCTCTATCATATTAGGTTTAGTAGTCAGAGTCTAGTAGGGTATGGGTTAGTGTCAGGGATTCAGTATTTCAAATGGAAAATAGGAAAATGAATCTAATATGTATGCAAATATGTGCTACACAAAAATCTTCCCACTCTCAGCCAGAACAATGCTTTGACATTACCTTCGCCCCAAATAAGACACAATTAGTGGAGAAGAGTTAGAAAATCTGTGAATACATATGTGGAAAGGAAAATGCTCAGAACTTCACAAACTTGTAGGAGGTAGAACAGTTTACAAAAAGGGAGAGGGTAAACACTTCACAAACATGGAGCTCTGCTGGCCTAATGACTTTTTGAGAAACTGCCTCTGAGGTTGGGCAGTTGAAATATGTTTTTGTCAGGAGCTTTTGCTTCCTTTGTAGTGAGACCATCAATGCTGGGTCTCCATCTATGTGACCTGGATGACATGGTTCCTTATTTTCTAGTGGACATGAGGCAGCAGTGCTGAATTCTCTATTTGTAGGGAAACTTTGGCCACTGGGGTCTAAGTATCTAACCGTGTTGTCTGTAAAGCCATTTGTTCATGCTCCACTTTCGTGGTGTTTCTTACTGCTGCACTGTGAGTTTTGTATTGGCTTCACGAAATACAAGGAGCTCCACTGGGACACAGTGCTGGAGGATGTATTCTCATATGTGGTGGGTGAGGGTCGGCAGTAAAATGCACCAATGAGGCTTAAATCCCACATAGCTTTTCAACTCGACAATAGCCCCCTTATTCTGATCATTGGCAGGAATCCTCTCCATATAACAAGATGCCTTTACATAGAAGGGTCTGCTGGATGTACCATGTCAGTGACAAGTCATTTCTAAGCCAATGCCAGATCCACGTGGACCCACAACTGATGTTTTTTCACACACCTACACTCCACTGCTTTATGCCCACTAGTCTGCAGGCTCCAACTTACTGGCATCTATGTTCTACAGCATTTTCATGAAACACAGTCAATTAAGGCACTGTCTGGTACAATCATGATTAGCAACAGGACATCCAAATGTTCTCCAGTGCCATGGTATATATCTAGATATTTTTCAATAATAAAGTTGGAGGCACTGTGGGATTCAATTTATACAGGAACCAATAAATGGTTAGGAATCTCATTTCAATGAAAGCTCTGGTGAACTCTCACAGGCAAGGCTTCCCAAAGAGTGGGCAAAAGGTCTCATGAAGCCAGGCCCATTGAGGTCTACAATGTGAGTTGCATGTGTGTTTTGACTCTCAACTATGGCTGGAATCTTTCAGAATAAAATCTTGTGATATCCTGGCTTAGATTCCCAGTGCTCTGTGTAAAGTCACCCTGGGCCAAGATCTCAGATTCCAATGGTGAATCTCATGTGTGGCCTCCTGAAATCCCAACACAATTCATGGCAATACTTCTCTGAGGTCAGTTACACAACTCAGTCTCTAAGGGGAATCACAACAGAGTTCAAGCCCAGGTGGACCCAGGCATCTCTTCCAATTGCTACACAAATGATGACAATTAAAACCAAAACACTCTCACACGGCCCTCATCATCTTTTATATAGACACTAATCATAACCTCTAGCTGGAGGTTTCCATGAGGGGCACAGCCCAAGACAGTGTCAAAAATAAACTCCCTTGCCCCTCATTTGCCTAAAGTCAGGGTGGCCTGGACAACGTTAGTGTGAAACAGAAGTGATCAAATAGGCCTGCCGTTAATACTACTCCACTTCTCAAATTTGAGGCCTACTGACTGTGGGGTATAGATTTTTAGTGTGAATTGGAGTTATAAGAAAACCCAAGCACCTATTGTCTCCCCTCTGCAGCCCTTTGAAGAACTTATTTGACACAAATGATCCCTATTCTCACTTGATGGAGGTCAGGAATCTTACAGAGGAAGGCGAGAGGCATCATCCACAATCACTGATCTTTTTTCCATTTAGGTTTTGGATGCCCACATGGGATCTTTCTTTAGATTCATCAGGTGCTGAAAATCTAAACCACAGGCTCACACAGGGCCAAGAGGCTGATTCAGACACATCCATTTCCAAAGCTATGAAGCAAAGAGCCACAGGTGATGCCCATTCATTTCCATTTTAAAACTGTTTTCTTCAGGCTTCACAAAGGGGTGGCCTGAGGCAAAGACCTTTCTGACATTCAGAGCAACAGAACAATAGGTAATCAAAAGGCCCCAAGCAGGGTTTCTCCACGGAGACTTTCCTGGTTACTCTGATATATGAGTTTTCTGAGATGCTCGCCATTCCCTTCAGCTATCCAGTACATGGCCATGTCACAGAGCTTGGAGGTGGTACATATCTTGTACAAAAATACATGATACTAATCTTGAGAGTGGCCAGAATTCATGAAAAAATGGAAAATTAGGTAGATAGCCGGTGTTGCCCATGGATAAGGCAAGCCTCAGTCCATTCATTAATTGGAAAGGATGCATGCTGGGAAGCTTTCTACTAGACAGGACACAACCAATGAGCTATTTTTTTTCTAATATCTACAAAGAAAAATACAGTGGGATACACAGACATAGAAACAGTCTCCTTGTCAAATGACTTACTGGAAACAGTCCACTCCAAACCAAACAAACCTCCTTTTTTACCTATTCTCAGAACATGAGAAAAAAACCACAAACACAAACCAACACCCACAAATGCAACTTTTTCCCACAAGTAGGTCTGTCACTATCTGGAGTGTCCTCTGACTGGTAGGCCATATGATGTTCCCCAGAAATGGCCTTTCTGTCTCACATCTGGTCTCCTTGGTCAACTCTGTGAAGTTGTCAGGAGGCAGTGGTGAGCCAATTCCTGTCCTCTCAGGAAAGACCCCTCTTCAGAGCTTTCTTGGTATTTGGCAACCCTTACATCAGTAGGTACCAAGAAAGACTGACTCTGTCCTTAGTGAATCCAAACAAGTGAGCCCACTGCAACTGGGACTGGGACTGGCTCTGGGTGCCTGGCTTCCTGGATCACAAAATTCAGAGAGTTCCATCACCAAGGAAATGAGGTGAGGTCACTACCTTCAGGAAATAAATGAGGTCCCTGTCTTGGCCACCACTTTGTCCTAACAGTTGCGTCCTAGTGTCTCCTGACATGGAGGCTGCCCTACTTCCTGTGATACATTCACATGTTAGAATGGTGTAGAAACCATAGTCACCTGGGAACAGCTCTCCACACAGGCCTGCTTTGGTCCATCTTCCCTGCATTAAAAATAGAGAGGATGACTCAGACACATCCTTTCATCCTGACCATGTTGTTTGCCATGGAATATGACTTTTGTTCTCTCAGGTCTTTCATAGCTGCCAACATCTTCTCCAGGGATTATTTCTGCATGGATTTTGAGGTACTCAGCAGGTGGAAGATCTCCTAACTTCCTGTATTGTAATATCAACTTTATCCCTCCTCTTCTGTAAAGTGAGATTGAGGGAACATTGTATGGTTAGGGTCAATAGCATGTTCCATTTGGCTTAGGAATCATTCTGCTGGATGAATAATGGTATTGGGAACCAGCGATATTTAAAAGAATATAGAGGTAAAATATAAGTATGAAAACAGAAATCTAGGTAATATTTTAAGCCCAGAAGGATTTGGGCCCTTGATTGGGATCCTTAGCTTGAGTAATGTTTTGCACCGAGGTCTCAGTTAAATCGATATACAATGGCATAAGACCCTGTACCTCAGATGATTGAATGTAGAAGAGAACATCCAGTGAAAAAGGGATAGTGTGTAGGATTAGAAAGATAGTCCGTAGGTTTAGAAGGAAGAGTGAGTCTAGGATTTGGACCAAAAGTTCTTTAGCAATAGGTTTCGGTTAGAGAGTGAATATTAATGGCACCATATGTGAAAAGTCGGGCACAATGATGAACTGGGAAAAAATATGTAGGAAAGCAGACATCAATAGAGACATTAGGAAATCAGGCAAAGTATAACGTGAGTGATAGGATTAGACATTTTCAACAGGGTTGAGGTTGAATACATAATCTTAAAAAGAAACAAAAATGTAGTCACCAATTGGATTGACATTTGAGAGCATTAGGCAAACTGGGCATGGATGTTTTTAGTAATCCATGTTCACATTCCATTGAGGCTTTATTGCAATCATAACGGTGACCTTTGCATTTTGTGTCCAGAATATTACTGTGATAATATGTATATGTAGATCAGGTGACATGAGTATTTCTTCCACCTTTTCTGGGAGCAATATTTTGAAAACATATGAATTAGTACTGGGGATACTAATAGGTTTACCCTGTGTTGATGAATATAGAGATGATGCATTAATAGACCATACTGTGAAAAAATTATATGACTGGTTCCAAATTTAAATAATGGATTGTTTTAATATCTGAAAATATAGAGGAAATCATATATTGATATACGTACATTAATTCCAACCAGTTATATATCTAATGGCATTATTAGGGTTACCGTTTAT